>NW_026889782.1:16402500-17002500 GCF_033153115.1 Saccostrea echinata | reverse complement strand
AAAAACTGTCATATTTACTACAATGAAAAACCTTTGTTTACCTTATATGAATATTATTTTTATTGCAATCTTACCCCCTACATGTAACAAGAATGAGTAGCAAAGTATGTTGGCCTACTACCTTCACAGTTTACTTCGAGCACGTTGTTCAGGTCCATCTAAGATGCAATATTTTATGATCTGCGAGAGTGAACTAATTGAATTTTTTTTATTGTCTTTATTACAAAAAAAAAAAGAAAGAAAGATGTTCTCATGAATACGTTTTTTTTTAATAAGTTCTGCTTCATATGAATACAAGAAGGCCTGCTAATAAAGACATAAAGACGCAAATCCCCTTACAGAATGGCTTTGGGAAACCTAGAATTCTTCTTTTATTTAACAATTGTTTGTAAATGTGTGCATGGAAATGATAGGTAATAATGGACATGTTTTTTTTTTTTTAATCTATGAAATGCATGAAAAAATATCATTGTGTTGTTCTGATTGCCAATAAATTTGGTCTTTTCTAAGCGTAAAATTGCTGCAGTGTTCGTAGTAACAATAAAGCAATTCAATTAATTCAGCTGATTTGTCGGTTTTATGTCTCTTTGCTACCTACTTTAGCATTTAAATTTAGTCTGACCCAAGAAAATATAGTTTCCTATGCAAGCATATGTTTGTACAAAATAATTTAAATACATATATGTAGCTGCAAAAATGAAATAAAGAATACTTACTGAAGAAGTATGAATGAATTCTAGAGAGATTAAAGTACATTTCCATTGATATTATTCTTCGCTGAAAACTGAAACGTAACAATACTTTTCCCTTTACCGTGTCTCCACGTGCTAGCTATAGTTACTTTCTACACTTCTGTGAATAATTTACCTTATATATTAAAAGTCTCGATACAGTCTCAAATAATGTCTGATCTGTAATTAATAAGCATTGTTTTAGATCTGTATTATTATGATAAAAGCTCATTTTAGTACTGATATGCATATATCAATTAACACAATTATTGGTTTGTAGTAATATGGTGTAAATTGCGTTTGAAATGATTTTGTATTTGATGTAGTGAAAAGATTATTCTTATGTAGATTTATTCAAGTTTTATTTTTAATTCTTAAAGTTGATCGAATTCGTGGCACAGTTAGTTCTACAAAAAGGACACGGGGCCTAATTTAAATGGGAAATATTAACTACGACATCACACAAATCTAACAATCACAGGATGAACCTGCATCATTCAGTCAACTGAATGGTCTCTTAAAGGTCTGGAATGGTCACACTTTCCTTCACCTTTCAGTTAACTGAATGGCAGAGTGTCATCCTGTGAATTCTTGAATGAGTTATACGACAGTATCAGTTAACTAGGAAATATTCGGAAAATATATGAATAAAGTCATAAAAAAAGACATTGCATCCAAGCTAATAGTTTTTAAAATATTTGCAAATATTTTATTTAATTATTAAATACATTTTAAGATATGAAAATATTACGTGATCTGCCTCTTGCTGCATACAATCTGCGTCAAGTTTTACGAAATGACGTCACATCGACAATTGCATCGCAATATCCAGTGACTTGTTTCTATCTTGCTATGTGGGGTTTAACTCACGACAAAACAGCATTTTATAGGAAGTTTTAATGTAGTTAAATCGTCTCCTTTAGTATAAAACCGCAAAACATTTTATTTTGTGATTTTGTGTAGAATTGTGAGTATTGTAGATGTTATAGTTAATATTTCCCGTATAAATTAGGCACCGCCTCCTTTATGTAGTCTTAGCTGTGCTGTGCGCAAAATAATATAAGAGACATGACAACGTTTAAAAAAAAAATCCATTATTTTATTTTTTCTACAGTTCATGTTCATGTTCATGCTAGTGATGTACAGTGCATTTGTGTTGACACATATTGGTTCCGAGATTGACTCACTTGATACAGAAAACTTCTTTGAATATTATGTCTACTTCTGGGGAGCTGGTGACCTCATTGAAGAACTTATAAGCTGCTTTGTAAGACAAATATCATCATAAATAATTATCATGTTAAAAATATAACAACTGTAAAATTATTTTATAATAATAAGAAATATATACTTTTTCCAATCTACATGTTTTACGAATGTTAATCTTTATGCCAAAAAACTAAATTTATCAACAATTAAGTTCTGTTAGAGACATGTTCCTTTTTAGAATCAAGGAAACAATTTGGTCTTTTTAAAGAACATTAAAAAGGATAATTTATAAACTTTTGTTATGACATAAGACTTGATTAATGTGTTGTTCCTTGAAGCATATACATGGATACATACAAACCATAAATTTCTTTAAAGAAAAGAATGCAGAAAACACTGATTGTTTTCCAAAAATAAATTATTCCGAATGAACATAAACATTATAACCGATGAATTTCTAATGTATCATGCAAATAATAGAATAATTAACACAGATTATTCAATACTTAACGGAGATTTGCCCCTGAAAAATGAACTTTTCAAATATTTCGTTAACTAATTGACAACAATTATTAAGTATTTGGCCAGTATTTAGAAATAATTTTTGAATATCTAGACACAAAAAATATGTTTTAATTATCATATGCATATGGTGCGTTGGTCAAGGATTTCTTTCAATTTCGCCCGGCGACATAAACATTATAACCGATGAATTTCTAATGTATCATGCAAATAATGAAATAATTAACACAGATTATTCAATGCTTAACGGAGATTTGCCCTGAAAAATGAACTTTTCAAATTTTCGTACACTAATTGACAACAATTATTTATTTTTTGGCCAGTATTTAGAAATAATTTTTGAATATCTAGACACAAAAAATATGTTTTAATTATCATATGCATGTGGTGCGTTGGTCAAGGATTTCTTTCAATTTCGCCCGACGCAGTGGTTAGAGCGTCTGCTCTAGAGTTGCAGAGTAAGGAGTTGATCCTAACATCGCGTGTTCGAATCCCACTGCGGGACATAGAGACCGGTCCTTTGTATAAACCGAGGTCCCGTGTCGCAGTATGTCCTGGCACGAAAAAGATCCCTCACTGCTCAATGGCCCTGAGTGACGAGTAAAGGTCAAAATTTGTAGCCCTCCACCGGCAAGTGGTGGCGTCTCCAAATGAGTGAAAAATTCTCCCGAGGGACGTTAAACAACAAACAAACAATCTTTCAATTTCATTTAACAGTATCAGTGCTGTTTCGTTTATTACGAATTAATTAGGTCATATTATTTGACAATCGATAAATAACAATATGATCTGGCGCAACAATCCTTGAGAAATCATTGATATTTCTGCCAGAATTTGCAATTATATGAAATTAATTATCCAAAAGTTTCCATTAAATTTTGTCAATATGGAGACACCCGGGAATAACATAATGTACCGAATATGAAGAAATCTCGTTATAAATCTTGTAGTAAATGATGATTATGTTATGTACAGATTTTTAACTTAATAGCATAAATGAAAAGAAAACATCAAAAGTGTTCATTTCATCCTGGGACTTTCTTCGATTTTATTTTAAACTTGATAAAAAATATTAAAATGTTTGAAAAAAATTCTTTAGGGCTGTTTGGAATCAAGAGGTCGATCTCACCGCGGATATTACTCTAGACTGAAGAGATATCTGTACGACTTCTGGAACGTGGTGGATATTCTGTCCTATGCCTTTTTGATCACAGCATTGTTTGTACACGTTTATCATCCCTCCGCTGATTTTACTGTAGCAAGGAGAATATTTTCCCTGTCTCTTCTTGTTATGTACTTGAGGTTTCTTGAAGTTTTTCTAGTGGACAGGAGAATGGGACCAACTCTACTCATGATAAAAGAAATGGTAAGTCACATTAAACTGTTTTTATTAAATCAATAAAAGATTTTTTAAAGCATATTTACCTACTTATCCCAGTTATCTTTATGACAATAGTTTATTTATTTTAGTTGATACTAAACATATATCTAAAGTTAAGCTAAGGAGGAGCTGGACCTTGTGATCGGAAAAAAATCAATCTATTTTTTGTCATATTCCGTATGTCAATTAGTAAGTCCTACATATCTTGAAGCTATTCTTCCATCAGATTTCTTGACTAATTTAAAAGATGTCGCTCAAATACTGCTCCGTAGGTGTCTTTATGAAGCGTTGATTCTTTATATTTACAGGTTCCCTTTTGAATCCATTATGAGAAGTTTTAAAGCACGATTAAGAAATATGTATGAGGATGTACATGTACTTCTCTTTAAATATTCTAGAAAATTAATAGAATTTAAAATTTGTATAGCAGTTTTTTTATTTTCACGTTACGTATGAATTGGATAAATAGTACTCTTTCCAAAACAATTGCATTGAAAAGAAAGAAAAAACATTTGATTTTTTTTTCTATCAATAAGTTTATTTTTTCAAATTTACGTTTGGACTTAAGTATTTCAATGTTTCACCTGCAGAGCAGAGCGACACTTAGGGATAATTTTTCCCGGCGTCTGTCTGTCCGTCTGTCACCCCTATATATTCAGAACTGTAAGAGGTATGGATTTGATATTTTGTACAAATATTGCTTGGTACTGTGCCTTTTGTAAATCACCATGGTTAACAACCTTGTGACCCTTGAACCTGACCTTTGACCTACTTTTCAAAAATAGTTCATAGTGTCGATATACAGCATATTTTTGACATTTTAGAGGTAATTTTATGCTATTAAGAATGTGCACAGTTTTTCATAAAATATTAGGAAAAATACCAGTGTTACACATATCTTGACATAATTTTCTCACTATTTCATGTATTATGACGTCCTGAAGTGCGTCATTATCCTCAAATTCTGAAAAATTCATCAAAAAAGGCCAAAAATTTAAGCTATTTTTCAATATTTTGCATGGACCCCAATCTCTGATCTAAAATATTTAATTATATAATGAAACACTCTTTCAGAAGATTATAACTCATGTCTTATATTTTGGATCACGGGATGGGCTCATATTTTGATTCTTTGCTGAAGGTGCTCAAATACATCCATTTCGTTCAAAATGTAACAACATTGCATTTTCACAAAGCCTGTCTTTCAATACCTGGACTCTCAGAGGAAACTTTTTTATAGGGAATGAAAGCACTAAGTCTCTACTTTATTTTGATGTTTGAAATAGAACTTTTGAACTTGGTTAGTGACTTGGTATACGGACAGGGCAATTTTATTGATAAAGTGAACCTAGATCTTTCATGAAGAACTCAAACAAAAAAAGTGATAATTTGTTTTCCGTTTGATTTTAAACGGCATGATGCTATGTAGCGAAAATTGTCGTGAAAAGCCAAATTCGATTAATAGAAGTGGACCCTGCGTTAAAGTGATACTAATGTAGATAGTGAATAAATGATTTAATCAAAACAACGTGTCTGTTAATGGCAATTGAATTCATTATCTCTCTCTCTCTCTCTCGAACAGTCAAACAATGAAAATAATAAAATGATAGGTACACTGTTTGAAGCATACTAAAATGTTGCAAATATGCAAAGAAATTTAAAAAATGAAATACTAGCGTGTTTGACTTGTGAGACGTGTAGTATAGGGAAAAGGAGTGAGTCAATCAAATAACAATTTAAAAAAATTGACATGATCGATAAAATTTTTTAGATATTTTTATATCACATGTTGAATTTTACATTTTGTACAAAATTACACAACTACTGATGATTTAGCATGAAATTAACAGAGATGATGACGTAGTCAACAGAGTTACGTGACATGTGTCCTGCTTCTCCATAAGGGACTTTTTGGAACCTTAAAGAATTATAACTTTCATTTATCTTAAGTAAAATTCAAACAAAATGCTTTCTTTGTCAATGCAGGAATTAACTTGCAAATATTGCAGAAAAAGAACGCTACGCTCCTAACCGGGTAATGTTTTTTTTTTTTTGCAATTGTTGCACTCGTTAATTCCTGCATTAACAAAAAACAAAAAATGTTTCAATTTGCAAATATTCATGAAAGTTGGTTTAAGTTTATAAAATATCGTTTTATTAATCTGTACGTCTTGGCATGTTTCTTTGATGGAACAGCCAACTGTTTAATAATTCTTTCTTATACAGGTGACCTTCAAAATCCTGTCTAACTAGTTTAGTGTTAAATGATTGCTTTAGGGATGTGGTTTTCACATGAAATAAAGGAGAAAAAATCAGTTAATGTAAATATATCTATGTAAAATATACGAGTATTGTGTTGGTATTCATGATAGGCATGCCAAAGCTGCCATAAAGTATTATTCTCGATAGGAAAATACTTGCCGTATAACGGATAATTTAGCGATTTTATCCTAAAAGAAAGCATTTATCTTATAGCATAATTAATTTGTAGCGACTTTAGGGATAATTTTATTCATTTACTTGGACAATAAATGGAGTTTTCGACATCTAATTTTAGCTTTGCCAAGACCATCGCTGATAAAACCAAAATTGATCACTAAAAACCCATTATATGGTATTTTAACAACTTAGTGACCATTTATATGTGAGTATTTTGTAGCTGAAGGATCTCCTCCGATTCCTTGTTCTGGTCGTGTTTGTTGTACTTGGTGTGGGAATATACTACCACGCTAATTTATGGCCAGACCACCCAACTATTTGGAATGGAGACTTGCACAACTGGAGGATTTGGAAGATAATTTATTATCCTTACTGGCAATTATATGGGGAAACGAACAATAACCTTTTGCAAGGTAAGGGAATGACATGCTGAAGGGATTACATGTAGAAAATATTTCACAGGTTTTTAAGACTTTAGAGAGAAGCTGCATATTTGCCCGAATACTTCGTAATAAAACCTTTATTCCTAATGTCTTTCTTTCATCACTGATCTTTATTTAATGCATTACAAATAAATACTTGTCAGATGTCACGAAGTAGGTATGATGGTTAACAGTTCAGAGAATGCAAAATTTGTTTATTTTTCTATTTATGTACAATTTGTAGGTTTTAAAAAAATCTTCTTTTTTTTGAAATTTATTATGACGGGTATTAAAGATTCCATTAATTGCAGAATGAATACATACATATATACAACATGTTTTTTTCTGCAAAGGTTGCAAAAGTTGACAAAGAAAGTACTTAATTATTTATATATATCACCGGAAGCCCCAAATTTGTTTATTTTTCTATTTATGTACAATTTGTAGGTTTAAAAAAAATCTTCTTTTTTTTAAAATTTATTATTACGGGTATTAAAGATTCCATTAATTGCAGAATGAATACTTACATATATACAACATGTTTTTTTCTGCAAAGGTTGCAAAAGTTAACAAAGAAAGTACTTAATTATTTATATATATCACCGGAAGCCCCAAATTCGTTAGGTTTTAGTCATGCCCCATTTCAAGTCGAATGAATATCGAATCAGAAATCGCATCGTGTGATCCCACCTTTACAGCTCAAGCCTAGCCAGATCTCTTTGCGTGAAACAACTATTCCTGTTTCTACACGTTCCCTGACTAATTTTATGTATTGTTTTAAATACATGTGCATGTCTTCCCGCAATCACCTTTAAACAATCATGTTTCTGTAGCCTGACTGTCACCAAACTTTATCAATAAAGAACTAAAGATGAAGAAGCTTAGTTTCACGACAATCTACTTTACAAATCCGGTAAAACACACCTAAATCGTGATTTAAATTGCCAGAAAGAGGAAAGATTATTGTTGTTTTATCACATTGAATATTACCATATATTTATCATATTGATGTGTTAATTAATGCAGCAGATGCGTGCTCAGGTTGTACAAACACGAAAAGCATTGGGAATAAAGAACAAAACAATCTTTTGAAATTTTACTGAAGAATGAGGGAGTGTTGTGTAAATGAGTATTTTAATTATATAGGGGAACTCAAAGACTGTACTAACGATACAAGCATTTGGAAGACAGACTTGTCTAAAGAGCGATGTCCCAAGGAGGACTGGACCGTCTCAGCCGTAGCCGCTTTATACATGCTGTTTTCAAACCTACTTTTGGTGAATCTTGTTATTGCCATGTTCAGGTACCATTCCGAAATATCTCTCTTTGGGGGGGGGGGGGTATGGTTGGGGTCTTCCTCATTTTTTGTTGTGTTTTTTAATTCGTCTGTCGTTTTTGGTTTTTGTTGTTCACTTTTTATTTGGGTATTTGAATTAAACTTTATGTGCTCTTTGAAAACTCAAATCAATGACTGTGACAAAGTATTTATAAATTTAAAAGTTTGTAATAGTGTTGATTTTTAAATGAAAGAGTTTCGTCATGTTAATATTTATGAGTAAAATTAATCATTCATTCATTTAGTTATACATTTGAAAAAGTCCAGAACAATGCTGAAAAACTTTGGAAGTTTCACAGATATACGGTCATCAATGATTATGAGTGGAGAATCCCCTCTCCTATCAATTTTCTTTTTCTTCCTTACCGACTTTGCTGCTGCCCTGGACGAAAAGTTGCATGTAAAGACAAATTAAGAGGTAATTTAATCGTCACAATTAATTCATTTAGAATTTTGGTGTTCAAAAGCTATTCAAAGAGCAAGAGCCACTAAGGGCCTTTTTTGGCCCTGTCAATTTCTGAAAATTCAAAACTGCATAGTTTTAGTCGACAAAGCAAAAAAAATAATACTTGAACACCTGGTGAATGAATATCTACTGACAATGACGTAATTTTCTTGCAAGTCAATGCATTATGACGTCATGAATTGCGTCATTATTCACATATCCTGAATATTCTACAACAATTGCCAAAAGATGATGCCATTTTTCAATATTTTATATACAGCACAACCTCCGATCCAAAATGTGTGAATATATTATAAAAGAACTGTTAATGAAGATTATAAAACATATTTTAATTTTTGGATCGAGGGGTGTGCTCATATTTTAGTTCTTTGCTGAAGGTTCTCAAAGACATCTGTTTTCTGCAAAATTCAGTAACATTGCAAATTCACCTGTTTTTTCATGCCCGGACTCTTCCAAGGCAATTCTGTTATATAAACTGAAAGCACTAAGTCTCTACTTTATATTAATCTTGAAAGTGGTACACAGGATGTAAGTCAATAAATTGGTATATCTACAGGGACATTTTATGCTTAAAGTGAACCTAGCTCTTTCTTTTTCTCCAAAAGAATGTGTCAACAAGAAAGAGGCACAGAAAGAAGTGGAAATCGACAAAAAGCAAAGACTTTATAGAATGCATCTCCAAAGAAATACAGCAGTCAAAATATTTAATAAAATATGATTGAGGACAGAAATCAATGTCAAGTTATATTACATTCCAGATACTGTTTAATATTTAAAATATGGACATGTATTTAAGTGTTTTTAACATAGAACCTACGTCGCATGACTTCATAGTTAAATGAACAAATCCAAGAGCGTCTCATCTAATGAAAATACACAACTGTGATAATGTGAGTGGTATGCAACTATTTTGAAGCAATGCAAAGTTGCTAAGAAATCTTCAATTGACTACAATATCTTGAACATTTGTCGTCTGAGTTAGATCTATTAAAGATTATGTTCAGTGTTTGTAATATCTATTATGAAATGATTTGTATTCATTTTGCAATTATTGTTCATTATTCATATGAATTTTAATGGTTCATGTATAATAATAATATTTCGCTAAAATATTAATTTTTAAATAAAAATCTACATTTTTGATAAATATTCACAATGTAAATCTGAAAGTAATACCAAAACATTCATTTAATCATTAAATCATGTATAAGTACAAAAAGGTCAATAGAAGTAGTAAGGATAAAAACATCTCTCTCACCCTCATTAACTTGCGGGGAAAGTGTAAATTTCAATCACTTTTTAATCATTTGAATTTGTTCTACATCATATTAAGGATTGAAAACACTGTAACAAGAACTTTCTGTAATTATTTACAAATTTAGAGTTGTAGGTTGACTAAAATATTTAGCTCATTTGTCTTTATTTGTTGAAATGTGGATTTAATCTCCCATGTCAATTAAAGAAAAGGCATTTAATTTTGAATAATATTTTTAACTATTCTTCAGTTAACAAGTCTTTAAATGAAAATGTGTGAAGAAGTATTTTTGTGATTTTCTATATTCTCCTTATGACTATGTACCTACATGTATAAAAATGGCTGAAAATTATAGTCGCATTGTATAATTATCATTCCAAGTTGCACCCGCTGCTCTACATTTATTAACAAGGAAATATGCCATATACTTTCAATTAGTATACATAAGCGAGTGCTAATTACTCATTTTGAAAAGTTTAAAAATCTTGTGATAAAGACGTTTACGGCATATGCTTTTTCTTTATACTGTTATTGCAAAAAATAATGGTATAAAGGGCATATAAAATACATGGTTACTGTCTTACTAGAAATAGGGTGAACTCATTCTGCAATAGACAGCCTTGAATTCTAGTAACTACTAGCAATATTTCTATCGACGGAATATTATAAAAATGGAGCTTAACGTATATTATGTGATAAAAATATGAATATGAACCGTGACTGTCCAACAATTTTTTCGGTTTACGGGTCTTATAATTCTTCAGAATATGATAAACAATGCTTTCAGACAAACTGAAATTTTATGCAAGAGACTGAAAAATAATCCAAAATATTCTGATGCTTTGGAAAGTAGTAAATGTATTTAATTTTCCTTCAGTCTTAATTCATGTATAGTGAATGCTGTATCCTTGTATAAACCCATGAAGGAAATGTAACACTTTTCAAATAATTTCTTAGAGATATATTTGATTGCCTGACGCCACGTGCGTCAGGCAGTATAAGGATTAAGATTTCAGGGATTCGAAACTAAGCGATCATTCTTAATGAGCTAGATTTTGTGCAAGCTGATTTACATCGGAATTTGTTACCTGCATTTAAACTAATACAGTTTGCAGAAGAAAAAATCATATAACTGATGTAAAATAATGATGTGTTTAATTCCTTCAATTTTTTTGCATGCACATGTTTATTCTTCGCGATTCTTTGTACGAACATGTCCGTGTAACATTTTTTCTGCGTTTCTAAACTACTGGATCAGTCCATTTGCCTTCTACGAAAGGGGTGACACAATCATTTCGCGCCAAGTGTCACATGTAAATTATCTTCGCGCCTTTTTCTTGGGTTGTTCTATTGAATGGGTATGATGACTGACTTCTATACAAATAAATAAAGTTTATTCTTAAGCTCCAGATTTTTTATTAACAGTAAATTTTATCTCATTTTTTTAAGAGAACACATTGTATATGGACAGGTAACACTAAAGCAATGGATCTGCTGATTATTCTTACTATTTATTCCATAAGTGGACTAGTCTAATCATAAGCAAACTCCCTCCACCCAGTAAATGGGACATCCCTTCTTGATTCTGTTTTCCACCCAACCTTTCTTTCAACATTACATCTATTAATAATGTACGTTACAAGGTAAGGTTTTTTTTAAAAAAGCTTAGAAAGTCAGCGAGTAGCATATTATTTCATGCTTTGTGATGAACAAGGGTTTCCTTTTAATACAGTGACAAGAGTGTAGGTCAGTACCCGTAGAGGAATGGGCTTCACTCCCGTTAGGTTCTAAGTAAAGAATCGGCAAAATGAAGAAGACATCATGATCTGTACTGGTTTTCATTTCATAAAAAAGCACGTTATTTTAATTATGAGAAAGGTCCTGAAATCGATTGAAAAGAAAAACTAACAATTTCAAAACTGTTAATTAAGATGTATTTTAAGCTCATTTATAATACATGTACTTCTATATGGTAAGACCATCATCGCGTGATTTTTGTCCGGGGAGGGGGGTGGGTGTTATTAGTATCTTGTTTTGCGCTAGCTATAAAATGTACAAGTCATTTGCTTTGATTTCTAGAGTAGGATTGAAGCATTTTTGTCTCAAACACTTCAAGACAACTTTCCCAGTAAGAACTGTTCATAATTTACTTCGTCGTCGAGAACGACGGAAAACAGACCAGTCTATAAATAGAGGCCGTCTCATCAATCTATCACTGACCATTAAGAAGTGCGCCCTCAAGTAAGAGAGTACATGTAATATGAATTTCTTTAAAACGAATCATCTAACTATTTTCCTAGAATTATCAGTGGCGGATCCAGGAATTTCATAACGGGAGGGCGCAGTAGAAGGCAGGGGGTCTGGGGGGCTATATTGAAACCCCAGTGGGTCCAGAGCAAAGCCCTGATGGGGGTTCGGAGGCTGACGAATTCTTACAAATAAGAGGTGTTTTTTCCTTGATTTTAGGATAATGAACATAATAGTTCTTCATACAAAAAATTCAACCGGGGGGGGGGGGGGGCACGCCCGGCGCGCCTGTGCTGTATCCTCCTTTGATTATAATCTACGCTAGCGCACTTGCAGTTTCATCCCAACGTAACTATAGTCAGCCCGTGGGCTAACTAATAAATGACAAAATAGTGCCATGTCTTAGATATTCGTTAATCTGTAGTATTTGGTTATGAAATTTGACAAAGTCAACAGTACATCTTGTACAATGAAGTATCTCAAATATGTCGCTCCTTGGTGACGAAAACGTTAAGCACCTCTTCTGCATATACGTTCCATAGATATTGATTGATTAGTCAGGCAAGCTTTTTGAAAAGCTATTACTTGTAACATGTTTTAATTCATGTGATTTCTTCACATATTTTGCGAGTATAAAAATTTGATATTTAAGAATGCTTAATGTAACGACATGTGTTGTATTCTTTTCTTTGACATTGATTTATTTTCGCGTCATAATGATTTTGATTTTGTGCAGATTAGTTTTTGTGTTATAACATTGCAGAAAATAATGGTATAAATGGCATATAATAAACATGGTTATTGTCTTGCAATAGGGTGAGTTCAATTGGGTGGGTGGGGGGGGGGGGCACACACACACACACACACAAAAATGATTCTGAAAGTAAAAATAAAAGTATATATTGACTTCTAGAATATAGTCAATTAATAAAAGATAAACACTACTAAAATTAAATTTCTTCTAAATTTTTAAAAAGTATCTTTGGATGTCTTTACTAACAAAAAAGTCGCCCGCCTGGCGCAGTGGTTAGAGCGTCTGCTCTAGAGTCGCGGAGTGAGGAGTTGATCCTTACGTCGCGGGTTCGAATCCCACTGTGGGACGTGGAGACCAGTCCTTCGGATGAGACCGTATAACCCGAGGTTCCGTGTCGCAGTAGGTGCTGGCACGAAAAAGATCCCACACTGCTCAATGGCCGTAAGTGCCGAGTATAGGACAAAATTTGCAGCTCTCCACCGGCAAGTGGTGGCGTCTCCATATGAGTGAAAAATTCTCGAGAGGGACGTTAAACAACATACAAACAAACAAAAAACTAACGAAAAAATCGTGAGAGGCAAAGTTTGTATTTTTTATGTCTAGAATTCTTTACCATATTCTTCGATAAATAATTTTTTTCAACAAATATTTCTTTTTGCATTATACAGGAAACCCGATAATCCGGAAGTGCCATAAGCACAGCATTTTTTTAAGTATTTAACCACACGAATCATTTTTAAGACAACATTATCAAACCGATAAAAATTGTATAAAAGTAAACAAATGAACTAAATCATTGGAGCTTTGGGAGAAACATCGTCTATATTTCATTTCTTCAATTTTAATTTTTAAGTGAAGTTTTGATGGAATTTTAAAAAAAAATTTATCAAATTCTAATTTTCTTAGAATAAAACCTTTCATTGGTACTAAAGTGCTGTACAACAAATTATGAACATAATCCAGAAAATAAGTAAATGCATTTCATTGATACACAGTAGAATTCAAAGGATACTTGACACCAGGTGAGAGAGCAGTTCGGGTATGTCGACGTTGAATAGACAAGGGCCGAGATGTCGTTGGGGAGGGGGGGGGGTCTAGACCTGACAGGAAGACGTTGTACTGATTATGCAGCTAGTTCTCTTGTTACGAGAGCGCTTCCATCTGTCACTTTTTTACGGTATACACTCAGTTCTTTTCCACGCCTAAATAGCTAAGTTGTATAAATGTATATAAAAGTATTCATTTTTCTGTAAATCTTTTTCTTACATTTCCTAAGGCAATAGTAAATATGAATGGAAAACATCTACATTTTAATTTATAATTATTCTATGATGAATTAAATTTAGTATGTTCATGTATTATAAATTGTTTTTTTTTTATTTAGACACATCAGTGAAACAAATTAAATAAATAGAAAAAAAGAAATAAGTATATATGAACTACGAAACTTGTACGTATGGAAAAAAATTCTGTTAATGTTATCAAGTTCATTAAGTGGTCTCTACTTTGTGTATCATTTTTGTATCAAAACTTTAAATAATTGTACAAACATGTAGTCTAGAGTCATAAAACCATAACCATTTTACCAGACAATGATATTTATATAAGTGAATTGCTTGTACTTGTATTTGTGAAAAAAAACTTGTTATTGATTTAGTCGATTATTTTTATACATGTATTTGTTTAAAAATATTTCTTTCTTCCTTTATTTATTTATTTATTTTTGTACACGTACCTACTGCTTAATGCCTCTATAATTCTCAATACTACGTCAATAAATGTATAGCTCTTAGGACTAGGACTGTTTCAAGAAATTATCATATTTTATTTTTCGACATAAATATTTTCTACAAATCGACAAATTAAAAAAAAAACGAATGACTAGTGAATCGATTATTTCATGTCAAAGATAGGATTTAACTTTTGATTTACGCTTTCTGCGTGGTCAGAGTACTTGAGGTTTATTTATTTATTAAATAACTAACTACATGTAATTAATTAAATAATTTATTCTTACCCTATGTTCTTGATTATATACCAGAGTAAAGGTATACAGTTTTTCTCTCTCTTCAACACCTGAATGAATCGTAAATAAAATAACAAAACTTCGGGATTTCTGATAATAAAAATAACAAAAATTCGGGATATCTCGAGTGTTTCTTCTCAAGGTAAAGATAAAAAAGAGAGGGTTTCCGAATGCACAAAATCAACACAAAACACGATACAAGAATCTGAATCTGATAAACGATCTTCATGATAAACGCAAAACCTTATTAACGGAAAACATGATAGAGAACGCAAAACCCGATAAACAGAAAACACGATACGATAGGATACGATAGGATACAGGTACGATACGATAGGATAAACGCACGATACGATAGGATAAACGCACGATAGGACACGATAGAATTGTAAATAATAACGATGCGGGTACTGTAGCTATTGTACAGTTTTGTTCAGATGCATAAGAAATGCCCACCGATAAGTTTATTTTAGTTGTACGTCGACTTCAAAGAAAAATACATTTGGTCGTGCAACAATGAAATTTAATGCCCACAGACCTATAGACGAACAAAACGTGATTTTATCTATCTATTAAAAAGAGATATTTCCTTCTGAGGCAATTTTAATTGTAAAAATCATTCTGGTTCCTCTTTAAGTAAACGTTTTCTACTTTTAATAAATTTTTAATGCTTTTTTAAGAAGTACTTAATTTATACTTTCATTACTTATATACGTTCACGGTAGCTCAGTCGGTAGAGCGAGCGCTTCATAATCGGAAGGTCGTGTGTTCGAATCACGACCGCGAATGACCTAAGTCGATAAAAAATAGGTAGCAACTGTTCCTTCGCAAAGCGCTCGGCACTTTGAAGTGAAAGTTGCAGGTCTTTCGGATGAGACCTTAAAAAGCGAGGCCCCGTGTCACGGTAGGCATTGGCACAATAAAGAACCCTCACTGCTTAATGGCCCTGAGTGCCGAGTGCAGGTCTAAATTTGAAGCTCTTCACCGGCATACGGTGAAGTCTCTATATGAGTGAAAAATTCTCGAATAGGACGTTAAACAACAATCAATAAATCATTATTAATATATACAAAATTTTACTGTAAATGCTGTTTCTCCAGTTGAAGGACCTGTTTAGTTTCTTGTTCTTGGCGATGTTTGTTGTCGGGGTTGGTATTTACTGCCATGTAAATCTATGACCGGATCATCAGACGATCAGGAGTGAAGATAGGACAGATTGGAGAATTTGGACGATAATCTACTACCCTTACTGTCAACTCTACAGAGAATCATTCAGAGATTTGCATCAAGGTCATATGGCAATTACGTTTTGGATTTATAGATGTCAATTAACTATAAAATTAAGTTTCTTTTAATCAAATAATCATGTATTGCTATTGAAAAGTATTTATAATTCATATATAAATATTTTTCCAGTTCTAAACTGGGAAAGAATATTTGTATGCTATCCCAAGTTTGCTTTATAGGATAAATAAAAGAAATTTAATCTTTATTCTCATACAAAAATGAATGTAAATGCATGTGCTCAATCCAGCGCTTTTAAGGAAGGAATAATGATGATATGTTGGTCATTATAGGCGAAGACATCTCGAACTGTACCAATATAACATCCGTCTGGGAAGCCGATACCTCAATCGACCGTTGCCCACAACAAGACTGGACAGTGTTAGCTATCTCAGCTTTTTACATGCTCTTCTCTAATCTTCTGTTGGTCAATCTGGTGATTGCCATGTTCATGTACAATAATGATTAATGATATCATTAAAAGTCTAAATATACAAGTTTTAATTATATAAATTTAATTTTTTAAAGAACTTTTATGATGCAAAAAACGAGTTTTAATTTACATACATTCTATACAGTATTGCAAATCAAATTAAAATGGAAAGGATAATTTTTACATCCTCTTTGAGATTGGATTTGTGGACTCTTTAATACAAATGTTTGTTTAATATTTTTTCTCACTTTTTAATTTCTAAAAAAATATTTTATTGTTCAACATACATTTTTCAGCTACACATCTGAAAGGGTGCAAAATAATGCAGAGAAACTATGGCGGTTTGAGAGATATACGGTAAATAACGACAATGATTGGAGGATTCCGTCCCCTATCAATCTTATTTTTTCTGCCTTATCGTTTCTGTTCCTGCCCAGGAAGACAAGGATGTTGCTTACATAAATGCAGGCCTAGGGGTATGTAAATTTGAATCTATTCATCAAATTTATTATTATGAGTATTGCAAGGAATAGCAATATAATTTGGCGTCTGTCTTTCTTGTGTCTTAAATTTTTTAAAATTAATGGTGATATTATTTCATCCTTACTGTTTTATGTATATAAAAATTTTGGCAAAGGCAACAGATATGTGAATGATCCAGTCCTAGAATGTTGTGCTAAAAAGGTGGCGGAGGAAAGAACAGAAGCAGAAAAGGTTGTGAGATTCCGAAAAAAAATTCCAAAAGATAACAGCTTTCAAAAAACGGAATAATTTTTAGAGAGGAAATGGTTCATTGAAAGCTAAAGTTACAAAATTAGATGTGAAAAATGTGAAAGAGACAATTCGTCACCAGAAGATTATTTTATAAATAGTACAAATTAAGTATAATTAATTAACACAAGTACAATAATTGTTACATTAAAAGTTTAATTCTAAAGTTAAAACTTATCCAAAGGGTAATTTACCCGGGGGTATTGCATTTCCTGTGCAATACCTAGATCTCGGTGCCAAGACTCTTACCATAGCAGTTAATTTCCCCAAATTCGCGTAATAATGTCAAATTCAATGTGTTATCGTTGTGGAGAATTATTCTACAAAGGACATCTTATCAAGTGTAAGGCGATGAATCGACAGTGCTTTAAAATGTCAACAATTTAGCCACCTTTCAAAACAATTAGGAACTCTGAAACCAAGCAAGTGACCATTCTTTTCGTGAAAAAGAAGTCCGTCCACAAGAAAGAACGAGACCAAAAACGCTGGAATGAATTTCAATCTAGGCACGTGTCTGCCATGGAATTACCAATCAACAGCATTGAATCTCAGGCTGAGTTTCTATTCGCGATAAATTCCCTGTCTACAAAGCCTTTAGGTGACCAACAACGCAAGAACACAATATTAACTGACAAAGTGCGGAATTTCAAGAAAACAATTGAGAGCCAGCAAGAACAACTTACATCCTTAGAGAGTAAACTCTCAGCTGCGTTGAAGAAAAACAAGGATGAAAAAGAAAGAAAGAAAATATTTGTTGATGACCTGGAAGACAAACTGAACGACGCGCGAACAAAGAACAAAGCTCTGGAAAAGAAGATTGGACAAATGGACACAGAAATTTTTGAACTGAGAGAAGCCCTTCGGTCCGTGTCAAATCGGCTGGTAGCAAAGGAGCGTTAGTTAAGTTTTAGTAGGTTAGTGACACCGGTACCCTGTGTTCCAGTTCCAATACAGAAGAAAAGCGTCGGAACCAACACGGATACTTGTAGCCCCAAACAAGTCAACGACGCATCCACACAAATGCCAGCTAGCGTACAGGACAAAAAATATATTATCCCCCAGGCCCTACCAACCATATAGAAGCTAAACAGTTCTCGCGGAAAAAGAAACCGAAACGTAACAAAGAACAACAGAATGCTGTGTCTCCCAATTACCCGGTATCAACCTTCACAACAACAGCGCTTTTCACCCTTTCCCCGACAGCCTTCCGTACCGACAGCAAATTATGCTCCCTTTTATGGATTTTGACTTTGAGCTCCGGACTATCAGTGACTTTTTAAAAATTGTTTCAAAATTCAAAAACATTTAAATTCTTGTCATATTTTTTATTATTCAATTATTTCATAATATGTACCCTAACTAAAAATACTATAGTAAACTATAGTTAACTATAGTATCAAAGTAAGAACTTTGGAACTTTAATTTACTTTAGTAAAAACTTTGGAACTTTGATTTACTTTAGTGAAAACTTTGGAACTTTGATTTACTATAGTAAAAACTTTGGAACTTTGATTTACTATAGTTAAAACTTTGAAACTTTGATTTACTATAAACGCATTCCAAAATCAAAACAGAAAATCTTTTTTTCTGTTTTAGGCATTTTGCCCTCAGGTATTGACAAAATCTAACAAAAAAAACACAGTTTTATAAGATATTTATTCATAAGATTGTGAAAAATCAGCGTTTTTCTAATAGAAACACGATCTAGTGTCACAAATAAACTAAAATGTAAATATTTGGAGGAACTATTGACAATTTAGCAAGACTTTACGGGGTAAATTTCCCCCGAAAGAAAATCACTGATTCACATCTTAAAGATAGCAAAAAACTACAGGGTAAATTTCCTCTCAAAAATGACATTGAAACAGTGTACCTACAGTAATTCAAAACAAAAGCAACCATCGTTTAGATAGCAAGACTTTACGGGGTAAATTTTCCCCAAAGAATATCATTGATACAGTATTCCCTACTCTTATAAAAAGCGAACATTACACTTTGAAAATCGATGAACTCTACAGGGTAAATTTCCTCTCAAAAATATGACATTGATTCAGTTTATGTACAGTGTTTGAAAGCAAAAGCAACCATCTTGATGATAGCAAGATTAACGGGGTAAATTTCCCCCCAAAGAAAATCACTAATACAGTATTTATGATTCGCAAACATCGTGAAGATGGCAACAATCTACAGAGCAATTTTTCTCTCAAAAATGATAATGATACATTTTATACACTAGTGCAGTATTTCTAAGCAAAACACCAATCTTGTAGAAAGCAAGATTTTACGGGGTAAATTTCCCCCCAAAGAATATCATTAGCTGATACAGTATTCACTACTCTTATAAAAGCGAACATTACAATTTGAAAATTGCAGGACTCTACAGGGTAAATTTCCTCTCAAAAATGACATTGATTTAGTTTATATACAGTGTTTGAAAGCAAAAGCAACCATCTTGATGATAACAAGACTTTACGGGGTAAATTTCCCCCCAAATAAAGTCACTGATACAGTATTTATGATTCGCAAACATCGTGAAGATGGCAACAATCTACGGGGTAATTTTCTCTCAAAAATGACATTGATGCAGTTTATACACGGTATTTCAAAGCAAAAACAACCATATTTTAGATAGCAAAACTTTACGGGGTAAATTTCCCCCCAAAGAATATCACTCATACAGAATTTATGCTTCACAATATCTTGGCGGTAACAAAAATCTACAAGGTAAATTTCCTCTTAAAATAATTATTGATACAGTTTATCTTATACGTAGAAAAAGCGAACATTACACTTTGAAAAATCGTTGAACTCTACAGGGTAAATTTCCCCTCAGAGATGATACTGATACAGTTTATATAAAGTATTAAAAACAGAAACACCCATTGTTTAGATAGCAAGACTTTACGGGGTAAATTTCCCCCCAAAGAAAATAACTGATTTAGTTTTTATGATTCACAACATCTTAAAAATAGCAAAAATCTTCGGGGTAAACTGCCTCTCAAAAATAACATCGATACAGTTTCCATATATTAATTCAAAGCAAAAGCACCAATCTTTTAGAAAGTAAGACTTTACGGGGTAAATTTCCCCCCAAAAGAAGGTATCACTGATACAGTATTCATTACGCTTATAAAAACGCAACAGTACACTTTGAAAATCGCAGAACTCTACAGGGTAAATTTCCTCTCAAAAATGACATTGATTCAGTTTATATACAGTGTTGAAAGCAAAGGCAACCATCTTGATGTTAGCAAGACTTTACGGGGTAAATTTCCCCCCAAAGAAAATCACTGAAACAGTATCTTTGATTCGCAAACATCTATAAGATGGTTACAATCTATAAGGTAATTTTCCTATTAAAAATGACATTGATACAGTTTATATACAGTATTTCAAAGCAAAAACACCCATCTTTAAGATAGCAAGACTTTACGGGGTAAATCCCCCCCCCCCCCCACAAGAATATCACTGATACAGAATTTATGCTTTGCAATATCTTGGAGGTAGTAAAAATTTACGGGGTAAATTTCCTCTGAAAAATATTACTGATACAGTTTACATCATACTAAAAAAAAAAAACAAACATTAAACTTTGAAAATAGCAAGTATGTACGGGGTTAATCCCTCCCTCCCAAAGAGTATCAATAGTACAGTTTATATTATTCAAAGCATGAACAAACACTGCAACTCGATGGTAAGGTAAATTCAAGGTAAATTTCCTCTCATAAAATAAACTAATTCTGTATATATTGTTTACAGAAAAAGCATACATTACATCTTGATGACAAAAAGACTCGGGGTAAATTTCATGTCAAAGAATATCAATAATATATTATTTTTATATTACAAACGATACCTTTATCTTAATATCATGCAAGCTGGAAAAGCTAAATATTAAAGTTAACATAATATTAAACCTTCTGAACATAGAAAAACATACAAAAACATAAAAAAAAACCTCTGACGTCTTTCTTTCTCTGTTAAAGGTATAAGATTTCTTTGTGTATCGTTACACTTTCTTTATTTAAACAGGGTCCTCCTTTAATATCTTTGACCGAAGTTCCAATACTATGCTTTTCTCTTGGCTGATACAATAGACAGATTGTAGAGTGCATTTTCCAAAGGAAATCTGGCAACCATATTCTGAACCAATCCATAGTCGACCTATGGATGAAAATTTTAAGTCTCATAAACTTCAATTTTCCAAAGCCTTAGGCATTTATATATGATTTCATGACAGATATGACTGGTTTAATATTGCGCACTAGAGTAGATCAGCAGGTGCCTGCTCCCGAATTTTTGTAAAACAGTCTTTCTGTTTATATTGCATGGAAATTGCATTCTTCTAAAGATCCCCCACCCCAACACACTCATATACACACATCCATTTATACATGTTTCTGAGAATAATGCTCATTCGTGATATGGGTCTACATAAGATAATCAAAAAAAGTTAAATGCACTTACTATGGTATTGTATTTGTATTGTAAATGTATTACTGATGCCCTCTAGGTCCATCATGGACGTTTTTTAAGGGGAAGTGAGAGAGGTAACTGATAACATATGCAGATAGTTTTACTGCAACCTAAATGTTGGTTAAAGTTTAACATTTCAGCTTCAATTATTTCACGTAATAAAGAAAGCAACCAAGTTCCGAAATCCTTATGCTGCGCAATGGAATTGTAGATCAGGAACGAATTCAAATGCAGATACTGCCTAAAAAATACATATATCGTGACATATAAGAAATTGTATATTTACCTTGTTTGTTCAAGATTTCGACTTGAATTTGTAGTTCAGTTCCAGTACAAAGCAGTCTCTTTTGTATCGAATCGTCCATAAAAGTACACTTTTGAAACATTCATAAAGTAGTTGCATCCACAAAACTGAGAGGTCATCTAGCTTGGTTTCCTTTCCCTAATTTGCTTAGTGTTCTGTGTGACCTTTGGCGTGGATGAGCCAGGGAACAAGGCAAATGAACGCCGGCCATATCAATACGGCCAATAATATTTAAATTCCCAACTCACTATTCATCATGTAGTGTATATTACAGGGAAACGGACACATTGCTTTCAAGGAAAATGAGTGAATTTATCAATGGGTGGTTGCGAGAAAAACATTTAGGTGATCAGTTTCTCATCACTTTACTGTTTACTCTTCCGCTGCGTGAATTCCAGATGTTATTCAACCCTTTTATTGGATAGCATTGCGGTCATGTCATAAATCTGACCTAAGCTAAAATAATTTCTACATTTTCTCAGCATCCATGTCTTGATCTATAAAAAGCACAGGTTGCCCTTCTTAAAACTTGGTGACATTTTACATATACTCTACTGCAGTTGCATATGCATCATCTATTCATGTGGCAGTTATTATTACTTTACTAATTATGTAAGATATGAAAAAAATTATGAACAGTTATTCTTTTTCAGTTGATCTTTCTACTTTGACACAACCTTAGGTTGAAAAAGAGAGGAAAAAAATATGTAGCTAATGAAAAGCAATATTGATAGAACGTATTATTGGCTTTAAAACTCGAATATATTGTACATCAATTTAAAAATTAAAGAAAAAAAATATCCACCTTCGAATTGCTTTCTATATACTGGTGTCTACCTTTCCTAGCTGTATTCTTTGCGAAGTATCGGATGTCAAGTGCAAAAACTAATGAAAGAATAATAGACAAAAATTTAAACATAAGATTTTTCATGTACCATAATTACAGTGACGAAATCTATTTCTGTTGTTTATATTTTTCTCTTTACGTCTTTTTTCCCGAAATTATAACATTATATTTTTTTTTATACATATACATGTGTATATGTACAGATTAAGAGAAATGTACATGTATAAAAAAAAAATAAAACTACAAGTAGACATGGTAGAGGCCGTGTACCATTATTTTAAGCAGGCTCATATCGGCAATCGTGTATTTGATAAGTAGAAAGAAGAATAAAGGAATTCCCCGAGTGTTTTTCGAGTATTAATCTCATCTAACTTCTTATGATACCATTTTTTGTGATTAATTTTAATAATTGAATATTTAAACACTGCACATATAGGCAGAATTATTTATGAAAATTTTCAAAGAACAGAATTGTTACTTAGCAGACATTTTCGACAATCGATTATGCCGGAAATGTCCGAGATGATTGCGATAGTCATAGTCAAGGTCATTCTATTTTAGTTCAAAAACGTATCCTTTACAATGACTTTCTCTATTCCACGTTACACAAAACAACCCCGCGCAGCCAAGTATAGATGGCTATCAGAATTTCAACCCATTAGTTCACGATTAGTAGCAATGTGTGCTCAGCATGTATGCTTATGTACTCAAAGGCAATGATATCGCATTGCCCATCCTGCAGAAGTCGCCATGCAATTCAGTCAATTAATTAGAAGAAAACAATTCTTTTACACTCTATTGCTTAGCATGGTATTACAAGATATAAAGAAATACACAAAGAAAGCTTCAAGAACTTTAGTATTGTTCAAGATTTGGTCTTGAATTTGTAATTGTTCCATTCAGCACAAAACAGTCACTTTTGTATCGACTCGTCATAAAAATACACTTTTGAAACACTCCTTTAATACGTATGTTCAGAAAACTGAGAGGTCATCTAGCCTGGTTTCCTTTCCCTAATTTGCTTTGTGTTCCCTGTGACCTTGGCGTGGATGAGCCAAGGAACAAGGAAAACGGACGCCGCGCATATCAATACGGCCAATAATATTTAAATTTTCAACGCACAATCCATCAAGTATGAATGTAGGGTATATTACAGGGAAACGAACAAAATCAACTGTTTTAACACAAAAATTAAAATAAACATATTGCTTTAAAGAAAATTATTGAACATATTGAATTGACGTGATCTGTCCCTCATCATTTTACCGTTTACCGTATATACTCGCCTATAAGTCGGTTTTTTGGGAGTTAAACTTTGGTCCAAAACTCTTTATCCGACTTATACTCGAGTTATAAAATGATTGGTATTTTAGTGGGTTATATTTAGTCCCTCTAATGTAAGCTTAAAAAATACAACCGACTTATAGGCGGACCGACGTATAGGCGAGTATATGCGGTACTTTCCCGCTGCGTGAAGTCCTGTTTATTCAACCTGGGCTTGTATTGGATAGCATTGCGGCCGTGTCATAAATCTGACCTTAGGCTGTTATTTCTTAATTTTCTCACCAACTAAATCTGTTATCGATCAAACCTAAGAAATTTTGGAAGAAATTCTGTGGATTTTTTCCAGTGTAGTTTTAGACTGAATTTAATCAAAGTGCAATTAACTCTAGTCTTTATATTACCTATGAGAGTGTTGCGAGACAAATGATGTCAGCAGTGTTGAGGGAAGGATCCAAAACTTTTACAGATTTTAAAAATTAAAGCTTTAAAACATTTTCAGAGAACAATTTGAGGCCCTATTTTTTTTTTTGGGGGGGGGGCATGATTTCAGTATCCTACGCGCTCAATAATAATAATGAATTTAAAATGAAACATATAATTATAGGAAATAAACGAGTTAACAATAAACAAAGTAAAACAAATAGGAAATTAAAATAAATGTTCGAATCTGTAACCCTTAATTTGATGGTAGAAGGTATAAGTATGTCATAGGTTACTAATTGTACCCCATTTCATTGACCACGCAAGTAGTGCCAATTAAGAACACAGTTTTCCCCCTTAAATATGTCTAATGATGTATACGGGGTGGATTGAGCTGATTTTAGGGCATTGAAAGGAGAGTGTGTTGGGAAAAGAATTAATATTGAAATTTAAAATATTGAGAAATGTTGCCTTTGAATGCTTAGTAGGAAGGGTGTAAATAGGTCATGTTTACCTTCTTCTCAAGGGGTAAGTGAAATATGCATCGTATGGGGTACATGTAACTCGCTGTGTCCTAGAGGGACTTGCACACTATAGATTCTCCTTAGATTCAGAAATATTCAAAGGCTATAAAAAACCCGCTAAATTCCAAGAAAAATTTAATTAATTCTAAATAAAATTGAAATAAATTCCACATGTAAAAATGTAGAAGAATGCGTGGTAGCAAAATAATTAATCATATCAAAGGAAATAAATGCTAAATTTATCAATGACATCCGAAGAAAAAAAATTGTAAAAGTATTTTTTCCCCTTAGATCCACCTCTCTAAGATTCTGCCATCAATTGCCTCGAATCACTGTTAGGGGAATATCAGTGATTAGCGTTAATAGCACTTGTATTGAGTTCAGCTCACAGCTAAATCGGACGGGATTTCTTGCAATGCACAAGCTGCCCTCTTTGAATTTGTTGATTTTTTTAAGGTCATTGAATTTCATTCCATTATACTTACTTGTTTTACATGTACTCTACTGCAATCGCATATGCATAATTCATTAATGTGGCAGTAATTATTGCACTGTTGAAATTATTTTTTTTCAAGGTGTAACAAAAATCATGAACAGTTATTCTTTCCTAAGAAAGTTCATCTATCTATACGGTTACTCCTTTAAGTTATAAAAAGAAAAAATAATAAAATAAAAAAAAAAGCTATTAAAAAAGCAATATAAATAAAACTTTATTCCGAACTTTAAAAAAAAATTGAATTTATGAGTACATCATTTTTGACATTTAAAAAAAACTATGCATTCTTTGTGTATTTCTTTATATCTTGTAATACCATGCTAAGCAAAAGAGTGTAAAAGAATTGTTTTCTTCTAATTAATTCTTCTAATTGACTGAATTGCATGGCGACTTCTGCAGGATGGGCAATGCGATATCATTGCCTTTGAGTACCTAAAGCATACATGCTGAGCACATATTGCTACTAATCGTGAACTAATGGGTTGAAATTCTGATAGCCATTTATACTTGGCTGCGCGGGGTTGTTTTGTGTAACGTGGAATAGAGAAAGTCATTGTAAAGGATACGTTTTTGTACTAAAATAGAATGACCTTGACTATGACAATCGCAATCATCTCGGACATTTCCGGCATAATCGATTGTCGAAAATGTCTGCTAAGTAACAATTCTGTTCTTTGAAAATTTTCGTAAATAATTCTGCCTATATGTGCAGTGTTTAAATATTCAATTATTAAAATTAATCACAAAAAATGGTATCATAAGAAGTTAGATGAGATTAATACTCGAAAAACACTCGGGGAATTCCTTTATTCTTCTTTCTACTTATCAAATGTACGACTGCCGATATGAGCCTGCTTAAAATAATGGTACACGGCCTCTACCGTGCATACGTGTAGTTTTATTTTTTTTTTATACATGTACATTTCTCTTAATCTGTACATATACACATGTACATGTATACAAAATATAACGTGTTATAATTTCGGAAAAAAGACATGGTACATGAAAAAATCTTATGTTTAAATTTTTTGTCTATCATTCTTTCATTAATTTTTTCACTTGACACCCGATACTCCGCAAAGAATACAGCTAGGAAAGGTAGACACCAGTATATAGAAAGTAATTCGAAGGTGGATATTTTTTTCTTTAGTTTTTAAAATGATGTACAATATATTCGAGTTTTAAAGTCAATAATACGTTTTATCAATATTGCTTTTCATTACTATATATTTTTTTCTCTCTTTTTCAACCTAAGGTTGTGTCAGTGTAGATTGGTTGATTGATTATTGATTGATTATTTTTGTTTAAAGCCGAGTCGGCAATATTTCAGGTGTCAGTGTAGAAAGATCAACAGAAAAAGAATAACTGTTCATAATTTTTTCACATCTTTAAAACCACATATTTAGTAATAATAACTACCACATGAATAGATGATGCATATGCAACTGCAGTAGAGTATATGTAAAATGTCACCAAGTTTTAAGAAGGGCAACCTGTGCTTTTTATAGATCAAGACATGGATGCTGAGAAAATGTAGAAATTATTTTAGCTTAGGTCAGATTTATGACATGACCGCAATGCTATCCAATAAAAGGGTTGATTAACATCTGGAATTCACGCAGCGGAAGAGTAAACAGTAAAGTGATGAGAAACTGATCACCTAAATTTTTTTTCTCGCAACCACCCATTGATAAATTCACTCATTTTCCTTGAAAGCAATGTGTCCATTTCCCTGTAATATACACTACATGATGAATTGTGAGTTGGGAATTTAAATATTATTGGCCGTATTGATATGGCCGGCGTTCATTTGCCTTGTTCCCTGGCTCATTCACGCCAAAGGTCACACAGAACACTAAGCAAATTAGGGAAAGGAAACCAAGCTAGATGACCTCTCAGTTTTGTGGACGCAAGTACTTTAAGAATGTTTCAAAAGTGTACTTTTATGGACGATTCGATACAAAAGAGACTGCTTAGTGCTGGAATTGAACTACAAATTCAAGTCCAAATCTTGAACAAACAAGGTAAATATACAATTTCTTATATGTCACGATATATGTATTTTTTAGGTTTAATAGCTGAAGCTGAAATGTTAAACTTTAACCAACATTTAGGTTGCAGTAAAACTATCTGCATATGCTATCAGTTACCTCTCTCACTTCCCCTTAAAGAACGTCCATGATGGACCTAGAGGGCATCAGTAATACATGTACAATACAAATACAATACTATAGTAAGTAACTTTTTTGATTATCTTATGTAGACCCATATCACGAATGAGCATCATTCTCAGAAACATGTATAAATGGATGTGTGTATATGAGTATGTGTTGGAGGTGGGATCTTTAGAAGAATGCAATTTCCATGCAATATAAACAGAAAGACTGTTTTACAAAAATTCGGGAACAGGCACCTGCTGATCTACTCTAGTGCGCAATATTAAACCAGTCATATCTGTCATGAAATCATATATAAATGCCTAAGGCTTTGGAAAATTGAAGTTTATGAGACTTAAAATTTTCATCCATAGGTCGACTATGGATTGGTTCAGAATATGGTTGCCAGATTTCCTTTGGAAAATGCACTCTACAATCTGTCTATTGTATCAGCCAAGAGAAAAGCATAGTATTGGAACTTCGGTCAAAGATATTAAAGGAGGACTCTGTTTAAATAAAGAAAGTGTAACGGGACACAAAGAAATCTTATACCTTTAACAGAGAAAGAAAGACGTCAGAGGTTTTTTTTTATGTTTTTGTATGTTTTTCTATGTTCAGAAGGTTTAATATTATGTTAACTTTAATATTTAGCTTTTCCAGCTTGCATGATATTAAGATAAAGGTATCGTTTGTAATATAAAAATAATATATTATTGATATTCTTTGATATGAAATTTACCCCGAGTCTTTTTGTCATCAAGATGTAATGTATGCTTTTTCTGTAAACAATATATACAGAATTAGTTTATTTTATGAGAGGAAATTTACCTTGAAAAGTTCTGCTTTTTTCAAAAAAGTAATATTTGTTATATTTTGTGAATTATATAAACTGCAGCAGTGATATTCTTTGCGTGGGGGGGGGGGGGTTGTCCCGTAAAGTCTTGCTATCATCGAGTTGCAGTGTTTGTTCATGCTTTGAATAAAATAAACTGTACTATTGATACTCTTTGGGAGGGAGGGATTTACCCCGTACATACTTGCTATTTTCAAAGTTTAATGTTTGTTTTTTCTAAGTATGATGTAAACTGTATCAGTAATATTTTTAGAGGAAATTTACCCCGTAAATTTTTACTACCTCCAAGATATTGCAAAGCATAAATTCTGTATCGGTGATTTTCTTTGGGGGAAATTTACCCCGTAAAGTCTTGCTATCTTAAAGATGAGTGTTTTTGCTTTGAAATACTGTATATAAACTTATCAATGTCATTTTTAAGAGGAAAATTACCTTATAGATTGTTGCCATCTTATAGATGTTTGCGAATCAAAGATACTGTTTCAGTGATTTTCTTTGGGGGGAAATTTACCCCGTAAAGTCTTACTATCATCAAGATGGTTGTCTTTGCTGTCAAAACTGTATATAAACTGAATCAATGTCACTTTTGAGAGGAAATTTACCCTGTAGAGTTTTGCAATTTTGAAAGTGTAATGTTCGCTTTTTACAAGAGTAGTGAATACTGTATCAGTGATACCTTCTTTGGGGGGAAATTTACCCCGTAGAGTCTTACTTTCTAAAACATTGGTGCTTTTGCTTTGAATTAATATATGGAAACTGTATTGATGTTATTTTTGGGAGGCAGTTTACCCTGAAGATTTTTGCTATCTTTAAGATGTTGTGAATCATAAAAACTATACAGTTATTTTCTTTGGGGGGAAATTTACCCCGTAAAGTCTTGCTATCTAAACGATAGGTGTTTTTGCTTTTAATTACTGTATATTAACTGTATCAATTTCATCTCTGAGAGGAAATTTACCCTGTTGAACTATTTTCAAAGTGTAATGTTCGCTTTTTCTACGTATAAGATAAACTGTATCAATAATTATTTTAAGAGGAAATTTACCTTGTAGATTTTTGTTACCGCCAAGATATTGTGAAGCATAAATTCTGTATGAGTGATATTCTTTGGGGGGAAATTTACCCCGTAATTTTGCTATCTCAAATATGGTTGTTTTTGCTTTGAAATACCGTGCATAAACTGCATCAATGTTATTTTTGACAGAAAAATTACTCTGTAGATTGTTGCCATCTTCACGATGTTTGCGAATCATAAACACTGTATTAGAGATTTTCTTTGGGGGGAAATTTACCCCGTAAAGTCTTGTTATCATCAAGATGGTTGCTTTTGCTTTCAAACAATGTCATATTTTTGAGAGGAAATTTACCCTGTAGAGTTCTGCTATTTTCAAAGTGTAATGTTCGCTTTTTATAACAGTAGTGAATACTGTATCAGTGATATTCTTTGGGGGAAATTTACCCCGTAAAGTCTTGCTATCTAAAAGATGGTTGCTTTTGTTTTGTTTTACTTTAGGTACTGTTTCAATGTCATTTTTGAGAGGAAATTTACCCTGTATGTTTTTGCTATCTTTAAGATGTGAATCAGTGATTTTCTTTCGGGGGAAATGTACCCCGAAAAGTCTTGCTAAATTGTCAATAGTTCCTCCAAATATTTAAATTTCAGTTTATTTGTGACACTAGATCGTGTATCCATTAGAAAAATGCTGATTTTTCACAATCTTATGAATAAATATCTTATAAAACTGTGTTTTTTGTTAGATTTTGTCAATACCTGAGGGCAAAATGCCTAAAACAGAAAAAAAGATTTTCTGTTTTGATTTTGGAATGCGTTTATAGTAAAAACTTTGGAACTTTGATTTACTATAGTGAAAACTTTGAAACTTTGATTTAGTATAGTAAAAACTTTGATTTACTATAGTAAAACCCATGGAAGTATGTTTTTGATTTCCATTCTTGACATTTTATGATATTTTACGATCAAAATTCATAAAAGCTTTAGAGGATTTTGATAAACCCGACCCGTCCCTTAAAAAAATAATGTACAAGAAATGAATTTTAATGTAAGGTTGTATCTCGCGCCGATGGATGAGTAATATTTATTTAAATGTATCAAATTTAATGCAGATGTACTGTTTTAATGGAGAAAGGAAAATTAAATACTATAAAATAAAATTTTGTCATTTAGAACCAAAGTACCTGCTCCAGTAAACACCTGCTTCAGTAAACATGGATTTTTTTTTTTTAAATTTATAAATGTAAATATTGCATTTGAATTAACTAATTTGCAAATTTAAATTAACATGTACAACGCCAACAGTTCCCGCCCGACCCCACCTCTATCCCCTAAAAAAACGCGGGTATGTTAAGGCTACACCCGGAGATATCCTGCTTGCCTTTACAATATGACGTCATAGTAAGCTGTATGACGTGAACTTTAGAAATAATGATTTCTTAATATCTATATTTAAAGTTTAATTTCAGGTCCAAGAAATAAATGGATTCATTCAAAGCATAATTTAAACTAAATCTTGTCGTTTTTGGGTGGTATAAATAGCTAATTATTTAGCACGGGGGTTAAATACCAAACCCATGACGTCATAACTATTGATCAAATATTTGCCGAGTGAAGTTAAAGGTGACGAGAATTCATGTAAACAAATATATGATATGGGATTTTTAAAGCATATACCGTGAATGTTATATGTGATTCATAAGGAATTAAAGATTAAAAATCAGGTACGCTAATATATTCTTATCATGTTTTCTTATAACGAACACAGGCAGTGCTTTGAAGTCCCGATCAGCCTTTCCTCTGTCGTTCTATAACAACAAAGATGCAAAAGTTCAACACTACGCCACATACTTTGAAATATAATTTTTGTTTGTATCGAAAGCTTGTATTCAATAGTACTTGGAAAGTGCTGCTAGAATCGTGTGGTTAACATGAATTAATAACAATTCCTTGATCGTATATATAAAATGTAAAAATTTTGGTAAGGTTTCATGCGAAACTTTGGAAAAAAAATTTCTGTGTCGGGAGAGTAGGATTCTAGCAGCACTTTTCATGACCCAGTGATGTTTTTACATAATCATTTTCACTCAAAGAAATGAGTTATCTCCGGGGTAGTGTTGAACTTTTCACTTTTTCATTAATGCAATTTTTCTCTTTATAGACGTCACGTGATGACGTCGTGGTGGAGTGCTTCTTTTAGCCTAAGACCCAATGACGTCTATACAATTTATAGTAATAGTAAATGTTTTATCTATGGCTTTTCCGATTTATCAATGTACATTTTACGGGGAAAAAAGTATAAATTCGCCGAAATTTGATCTGGGTACTGCCTTAACACAGCTGCGAACGGCAAAATTAGCAAAAAATTATTAAAATACTTTAATAAGTTGATAAACTATTGTGAAAACTTTGATATAGTATGATGAAAACTTAACTTTGAAACTTTGATTAACTATAATAACAACTTTGGAACTTCGTATTCTTTAGTGAAAACTTTGGAACTTTGATTTACTATAGTAAAAAACTTTGGAACTTTGATTTACTATAGTAAAATTTTGGAACTTTGATTTACTATAGTGAAAACTTTGGAACTTTGATTTACTATAGTAAAAACTTTGGAACTTTGATTTACTATAGTGAAAACTTTGGAACTTTGATTAACGATAGTAAAAACTTTGGAACTTTGATTTACTATAGTAAAAACTTTGGAACTTTGATTTACTATAGTAAAAAACTTTGGAACTTTGATTTACTATAGTAAAATTTTGGAACTTTGATTTACTATAGTGAAAATTTGGAACTTTGATTAACTATAGTTAACTAAAGTAAACTATAGTTAACTATAGTTTACTACAGTATATTTTTGTTAGGGTAGACTCTGGGTCAGAGTCTCACTCGGAGAGGGAAAGGATTGTCACATAGGAAATTTTACAAAATTAATTTACAATGTTACACAATTTGATTTTATAAAAAGAATTATTTTAATTACTTGCTTTTTGACATATGCTTAAAATTATCTATCTAACAATTAATGTTTAGACAGTAAAAAGGAAATTGTTACTCAATATTTATTTAAGGAATAAGTGTCAATCCTCTGACTCAAAGAGTGTCCGACTCGTATTTGTGATAATTGCGTAAATGTGTTAATTGAAGTTTGAGTGAATGTCGTATGTAGTGTGAGAGGGCCAGTTTTAGAACCGCCGTGGATTATCCCGGACGTGAATTTTAGATGTACTGGACATTCCGTCATCAGGAAAACAAAGTTTTACTCTTGACTATTCCGAGTTACCAAAACGTTTGTGTGTGTGTTCGTGTGTGAGCATTTCAAGTCGTCTTTGTTTTATGTAACTTAACTCGATTTTTTTTTTTTGGATATACAAACTTCTACATTTATATTTCGTAAATTATCTTTTAATAAATTTCATCACAAGTTCACTTGTGTTATAATGTTTCCTATTTTTCATGTCGGTTTGTTATTCCTTAACATTTTCCGTGAATGCAATTTCAAACCGTCTGGCAAGTAGTTTTACAGCTAAGTATCTTTTTGTTTTATTTTTATACAAATTACTTTTGTTTTATATAAACTGTATGTTTTTTGTTTAATTCTTAAAATGACTTTTGTTCTTATGTCCCTGTAATCGAAGTTTTGGGGGGTATGTAGTTTTTGCTCTGTGTGTCCGTCTGTATGTTTGTCTGTCTCTTTGTCAGAAAAAAAACTTTAACCTTGCCCATTACTCTTTTGATTGGTTTGAGCTATGGCTTTCATATTTCATATGAGTTAGACTTGTATTTGAGAAACTTAAACCTTTGCCATGAGCAGCCATTCGGGGGCATAAGTGTTGAACACATTAATTTTGTCAATGATCTTTCTGTTTAATTAATTCTCATAGGAGTGACTTGTTTGCTTTTTATGTGTTTTATTTTCTTTTGTTTTTTTGTTGTTGTTGATGTTGTTTCTGGCTTTTATAAACATCTTGAATATTCTGTATCTGAACAAGAGTGATGCATATGATATCTTTTTAAAGGTATATATTATATATTTGTATGAACGAAAACAATCTCGACTATCTGTTGAGAAGACATTCATGTAAATTAATAACCGTACGTATATAACGATCAAATGACTCGGAAAAACATACGAATGCAGTGCCGCCAGCTGCACATCAGATCTCGCTAGAAATGACGAATTAAAAAAATGTATCAAAAATATATTGGTGAGTGTTAAGTATATCTTTTTCAAATGAGCTTTAAAAAATGGTGGGAATGCAGTCCATAACCACATACATGTACATATATATACGATTACCAACAGTGAAGCCCATTCATGTGGGATGGCTGATCAATGTACACCTGTCCGTTCAAAGGGTCAAACATGAACCCTTGTTCAAGGCTTGGGGAAGTCAGAGATTCATTCACGAGTAAAAAAGCGATGTTATTTTCTTTTTGTATTTTCCATTGCCTGATCGTGAGCCGTCACGTGTAAATGTGATTTTTCAGAATTTGTCGTAATTTGTAAAACAAATGAGTATTTTAAACTTCATTAGTAGCCAATTTTCGGGTTAACATGCCATTAAAATCAAGTGTTGATAATTTCAATTAATTATACAAGTCAAAACACAAAGGAATCTGAAAACTGCAGTAAAAACACGGTCTTGGAGTTATATAATTGGATGATTGACACAGATCTGCTTGAGGATAATTGTCGTGTGGCATGTCGTGTGGCATGTGCCGTTACATGTATCTCAAACTGGGGGAGAAGTTTGTCTGATGCAAGGATATTTATGCCAAAAATGTACTAGTTTTTTAGAGAATGAAGTTATGTTGTGAATTCTTAAAACACCTTTGCATATTTAACGGTGCACATATCAAGGATAGATATACATACATGTAGAAGATATAAACAGGTATACGTACGTGTGTAATAATGTAGAACCTCTTTCATATCCTCATTCATTTCAAAGGCGGACCCAGTGCCGGCGCACCGGGCGTGCACCCCCCCCCCTTCCGTTTGAATTTTTTTTTTGAATTTTGTTTGTATAACACGCATTTTTTAGTCCAATTTAGTACACAAATTAATAAAATGATACTACTGCGTCCCCGTTATGAAATTCCTGGGTCCGCCACTGCAATGCAATTTCATTCCAAAACATATTTAAGTACGCTGTGACAAATGTATAGCGTAAATTTGTCCCACGCGGAAAAAAGTACATCTAAAGTATATATTAAAAACAGCAGTACATGACAAAGACTGTAACACACCCCATATGATGCCCTCGTTCTGTTTCACGTTCTATACATTTTTTTTTATAGTTCGATGTTTTATTGATTAGAGACGATAGAAACTTATAAAAATCTATCTTGTATGACAAACAAAATAACCAGCTTTTTCATCGTCAAATTTCCTTATTGATATAGTATTATTCACCTGCACATGGTATTTATGTCCTGCTCTTTATTTGATGCGCTACCTCATATGGAACACTTGCTACTTTTGGACTTTTTCGATTTGGGCACTTTGTTTAACCTCGTGTAACATAGATGAAAAATAATACAAATGAAAATATTTACATTTGTTGTGTTTTTCTACTAAGCTAACTGTGAAATTGATTTGAATGCCATTTTCGTGTATACTCACGCGTAGAAATATACACTGAGAAACTCGCGCTAAAGTGACGTCACAATAAGCAACAGAGACGTTAATAAAAATGTAACGATATAGTGCAGCAAATAATTCAAACATTGGGTATATTTTTGGTGCTTTTGAACATGTACAATATAAATATAAGGAATGTTTTAACTTTAGTGTGAATTATTGTTGTGTAAATCACACAGACTTGCACGTAGGCATATTTTTCATGAAGCGCGCTATGCCTAGGTGACTAGTCTGTGTGAGTAACACACCAATAACTCACACAAAACTTAAAATCATTCCTTAAGTATATACTTGCTAACGTGATCATATATTTGCAACAACGGCAGAATTTAGGAAATTCTGACTTTTAAGAAGTTGCCACGGTTAAAATCCTTGTCAATCAACCACTCGGTCAGTAGCCAGCCTTTGTTTAAAATTTGTTATACGCAGGGCATGTGACAGGATTTCAACAGCCTTCTGAATATTACGAAGATAACGAACAGTAATGAAGCTTAAAGGTCCATTGAATCATTACAGATCGGGAGCATTAAACTTCATCCTGTAGACGCGTCATACACAAAATGTGCTCCTTGTCATGATCGGGCGAAAGAAAAAAAAATCCACATCGACCAAATGATTTCCGAAATGTTGACTTTAAACGAGACTGATGAATTCTTTTTTCATAAAATTATTTGTCATAGCTTGCCTTTTTTTTTTTTTTTTTTTTTTTTTTTTTTAGAAATTGTTAGAGCATGCTATTGCGTATCAAATCAAAAAGAGACAGGCGACAAAAATTTGCTTAACCACATGATGATGCATAAATAACAACTTGCATTCATTTATTTTATCAGTTATTTATAAAAGCATGTAAAATCACAACATTTGATAACAATACATGTACCTCAGAGTTTTAAGATGCAAATCCTGTGTCATAAATGACGTCACTAGCCTTGACTTGATGCAGCACAAGTCATCCAGAGGATGGATCCATTGGTTTAATGATTACAAAAATGCTTAAATATATAGAAGACCATCGCCATTGTTTTAATCTAATCAATAACATTTAAAGGCAGAGAATGTAAAGAATATCGCTAACACGATAAGTGTATTCCTGATTAACCTCAGAGGTGCAAGGGCATTGACTAGACTATTCGAGCTGAAATATGAAACACCAATTGCTTATATCATTTATATTTTGAAAAGTGCTGGGAGCTGATTCTGGTCTGCATTACATTATTTTTATTCATGACAGAATTTAAGCGAAGTGGGAATTTTAGCTATTACGAGGGGTGATCAAAAAGTTCGCGAACTATCTCTATATTTAGAAAACAACATTTCATATCAGAATGAAATTTGGCATACATATATTCATATACATATTCTATAGATAGCAGGTGTTATATAATGTTTTGCTCCGTGTTTGTGACGTCACTGTGAAAATGACGTCAATATGTAGGTGAATTGTGACAAAAAATGGTTGACTCAGTCTTACTCGAGCAACGAACGGCTGTAAAGTTTAACGTATATCTTGGAAATTTCTTTGCAGTAGAATATGATAATTTGTACAAGGTTTATGAAGACAAAAGACTGACCAGAAGTTCAATCATTAATTGGATTGATTGTTTTAATGAAGAAAGGGAGATGGTTATAAGCCGGGGAAAAGATGTGTCCTTAGTTGAGCAATTTGTTATGAAAGATCGCAAAGTTACAATTAGAAAAATAGTTGAATATCTAACAATAATATATTTATTAAATCCCTAAAATATCGTTTACTTTTTGATTTAAACATAAAAGATATGACAAAAAGAGGTAGTCCATACTTTATCCACATTGGATAAATGACGCTCTCGAGACAGAGGACTCGGGTTTTGATGATCACCATGCTAATTCTGGGAAGGGATGTCCTTATCCACCCATCCTATTGCAGAGATTTGGCCATTTCTGACAGATGGACTGTTCTTGTTATAAAATATAACTTGCATGGTAAGAAATATAAGACTTGGAAAACTCTTTTAGCTTCTGTGAACAGAACGCCACGGAGCAAGTGACGTGACCGCCTGGATCGCGTGATTCGCGCATGGACAGAACAATGACAGATGTGCATTATAATCGGAGAGGACTACTTTAAAAAAATAATGAGCACTGAAACCTCATTTTATTTCTTTTAAGGAAGTAATTCAATTAGTTCGCGAGCTTTTTGATCACCCCTCGTATATGCATTTTCGTCAACATTACGAGTATTTCCGAAACAGCTCAAACTAGCTCCTAGCACTTTTCAGGATGCCGATGTAAATCCTTTTTTAATATGTATAATTTTTTTTCTCCAAAACCATGCGTAAACCCTTGCACTAGCGTCATTTTCTAAGATAAATTAAAGTCCAGTGTTTTTAATATCATTGATAGCTGCTTTTTCAATAAAAATGGAACTAAATCAGATGTGGATACTTAAAAATTCCAAGGAACTTTTGGAAAATTGGAAATCACAAGATTTTGTCAAAATCAACAGCTTAAAAACTTACAACTTTTCAACTTTATACACAACCATTTCCCACGATAAATTAAAGTCCAGTCTTTTTGATATCATTGACAGCTGCTTTTCCGATAAAAATGGAACTCATAAATTTACTTACCTTGTCATTGGTCATTTGCAAAATTATTTTGTTTAAAAAACTTTCTGATTGTACACACAAGTACTCTGAAGTTGACATTAATAAGATGCTTGAGTTTCTGATTGACAATATCTATGTGGTTTTGGAGACCAGGTCTTCCAACAATCTATTGGAATTCCTATGGGTACCAATTGCACCCCGTTATTAGCAGACCTTTTTTTGTATTCATATGAAGCAGAATTTGTCCAAAATCTTATACGTGAAAAGAAGAAAACACTTGCTGTGGCCTTCAACTCGACATTTAGGTTTATCGACGACGTATTGTCAATTAACAATGGTTATTTCCATTCTTATGTCGATACGATATATCCAGGTGATCTTGAGATAAAAGATACCACAGAGACTGACACATCTGTTTCATATTTGGATATTTTACTTGAAAAAGACGTTAATGCTAATCTAACAACCAAGCTTCATAATAAACGTGCTGACTTTAACTTTTCAATCGTCATCTTCCCTTACTTATGCAGCAATATACCTTCATCACCTGCATACGGGGTTTATGTCTCTCAGTTGTTTCGATACGAAAGAGCATTCTCTACGTATGTACAATTTCTAAAACGAGGAAAATTATTGACAAACAAGTTGATGAAACAAGAATATCAGCAGTCTCGTTTAAAATCATCATTTCGTAAGTTCTATGGTCTACGACTTTGTCAGCAAATACAATTTATCATTGAGTCAAATGCTGACTGACGTTTTTAATACTAATTGTTAGGCCATTATTTACACACTGAATTGTCGATGGATTTTTCCGTTATTTCCCGATCATGACAAGGAGCACACGGCGGGTGTGACCGGTCGGCAGGGGATGCTCACTCCTTCATGGCACCTGATCCCACCTCTGATGTTTTGGAGGTCCGTGTTTGCTCTGCTCCTATTTTGTAATGTTTAATGGACATTTGAGCTTGAATACTGTTCGTTATCGCCATATATTTCATTTCTATATTCAGCTGAACAATTCTAATTTTATACCAGTCACGTGACAGATAACTTTTACATGCGATGTAACTGGTAAGGAGTAAGGCACAAACCTATCCAATATGGATATCTATATTACCTTTTCTACATGTATACAGTTACTTTGTACCAAAGATTGTTAAAAATAATACGTGTTAAGAAGGTATTAGGATCGCATTTTTCTATTTCCTTCCTTAACATAGCTGAGTTGTCATGATCGTGTAAACAGAAAAGTCTGACAAGGAAGACCAACTAACAACTAAATTGTATGACAAGCAAGATAACTTTATATTTTCCATCCTCTACCTTCCTTATTTATGTAGTAATATTCCACTGTCACCTGCTTATGCTATTTATATCTTCCAACTTATTCGCATCTCAAGAGCTTGCTCTGAGTATGATCAATATTTAAAGTGAGACATGCTACTCACTGATAAGTTGATGTTACAGGGATTTCAACAACCTCCTTCATTGTCGGCATTTCGTAAATTCCTTGTCGTCTTAATGACCCTGTTAGCAAATATGACCTTTTATTTAGTCGTATTTTTGCTGACTTGTTTCAAACCAATTGTTAGGCTTTGTTTTTATACTGAATTTGACTAGGGAAAGTTTCGTTTACCTGATCAATACACAGGGTTTATGGTGGGGAAAACCGGTCAACAGGGGATGCTTACTCGTCCTAAGCACCTGATCCCATCTCTGGAATTTCCAGGGGTCCGTCTTTAATGCCCTCTTCATAAATTTGAATTGTTGATAGATATTTTTAGATTAATCACTGTTCGTTATCTTCACTTTTACATTACAACATGTAAGATATTGTAACAAACCATGTATTAAACTTTCCATGTGGTACATAATAAAGAGAATTTATTTTCCTAAATACGAATGAAAATGAAATTCTTGTGAAATAATTTGTAAGTTTCTGATGATCAAAGAGTGTTGTGTCTTAAGTATTTTTATATAAAAGGAAAACCTGCCTCACTTAAGATTATTTCACAATATTTACTTATTTCTGTATCATTCTTAAACAGAATGGATAAATCTATTCTGTAGTTTGTTAATATTTTCATAAAGGTAAAACTTTTTAAATATTTTTCTATAAGATGCTGCAGTAAAACAAATTGTCAAACAATTACACAAGTATAGATGGTTTAAATCAGGTTTTGCACTTTTATTATCAGAGACTATGACGTAGTTAAACTGAGTCATGTGACCATGTGTCCTTCATCCCTTAAATATCTTGCGTGCACCTCAAAGCATTTATTTATGATAATGGTTTAAATCGCCTACAGAATGGAGTGATTTGCAACTCTAGCTGTTCATTAACAAAAGAACCTAGTTATCTGTTGATCGACTGAGATGACACGTATATTTTGACATTTAAACCACCACTCAAACTCTTTTAATCTATTTTTTAATTGTTATTTGTTAATTAATGACTTATCAGAGACATATATTTTACTGACTTAAAAAAAGTACATGATCTGTTTTAGTTTTATACACACGTTCTTTAATCCCAATCGTTAGCCAGATATATAAGTTTGAGGGAGAACAATTTAACAACAAGGCGTGACAGAAAGGTAAAAAACATTTATTTATTATAATTCCAAACTGAAACGAAAATAAAATTTTAAAAGGATTATATGCCTCCAAACGTTTTTTCTTTTCTCTGTAGGTTTTTTTTTTTTTTTTTTTTTTTTTTTTTTTTTTTTTTTAATTTTTTAAAATTTTTTTTAAAATTTTTTTTTATGTATTTGTTTAAATATGTTAAATCATTGATAAAGAATATTGAGTTCTGCATTTTTCATCGAGTTTTGATTAAAAATACAACATCATGAAAATAATCTTTCAATAATAATAATAATAATAATTACAAAAATAATCATCATCATTACCATTATCATCAAAATACTACGAGTAGGTCTTCTGACATACGTTGATAGTAATGTGTTTAGATTTTTTATACTGATAAGAATAAAATTTAGGTAGATTATTGAAAATAACTCAAAAAATCCATTTCTCGACGTTTCGGTATCAATTTGGACTTATCCAGCGTCATTTTCGGTTGAAATCGAGAGTGACAAAAACCATAAAAATACTCCTCATTTACAAATCATTTAATATTATTTACAAAGATTTTAAAGAATAAAAGTTTCAATTTTCGACTTTTTCCGATCTCATTACGATGAATTCCTTTTGTTTTCATTCTTTTATAAGACAATTAGTTCTATATGTATTCCTTCAAAAGTCTTTGGAAAAAACAAAACGCTTAATTCTTCATTGGGTCAACCGGAAATGAAGGATGCAAAAACACAAAAAAGAGTTCCGCATAGGACAAAAAAAAAATCTTTATTTTCCCCAAAATCATCTTCATTCTATCTTAAGTCATTTCTTAAAAAAATGCTGGAACAAAATGACCTTATATTATATGGAGTTATAAATAGGAAGCATCATCCCGGAAACAAATCGTTGAAATCAAGTATGGAGTGTACTATGAAAAGGAAATAAGGATAATAAATAAACAAAACACAAACAAGTATTTCAAAGAAGAGAAGAAGACAGTAATAACAAAATAAATAAAAATGAAAACGGTCTTTTGAAATTCACAAATAGCAAAATTAACTTTTTCATGCCTTTACTGTATGCTTTCTATAAAAAAGGGATTTCTAAACTGTACATCACTAAATTTTCGCAACACCTTATTCTCGCGAGAAGGTCATTAGGTGCTTAAAGTAAGTACATGTAAATACAAAAATGAAGAAAAAGTTACAAGCGTTTATTATTTTTTTTTATTTATCAATAAGTCAATTTAATCGGAACTTACTTGCACGGGTGACGTGGAGCGTAGAATTAACATTAGATATTTATTTTTTAATAAGGTTAATTTACTTTTTACAGCTTTTACATGAACAACGACCTCTAGTATAAAAAAAATGTCTATAAAGCCAGGCGAAGAAAGCCATGCTCTAAAGGTGAGAACTGTAAAATGTTAAACAAAAGAAAATTATAATAAAATAAGCCTTGTAAAATTAGATAAGAGTATTGGAGACTAGGAAAAATGGAAAGAAAGGGAAGCTAATATCAGCAGTGTTAGATTTGTTAAACTTTTAACATTGCGAATCTAGAACAATAGCTTTCACCACTGCGCCTCATAGGCACCAAAGTAATTTTTAACATCAAAATGATTTTAATATCATAAATGTGATTTTGTCATCTCTAAGAAATGGAATTGGTTGAAATTATTTTTCCTAAAGATTCCTTATCATACTTAAAATATTGTTATTTTTATTCGAAAAAGTTTCTCGCGTTATTTATAGGCATTGTTATCCTCAGAGATAAATTATCATGCTGATTCTTGATATTCTTTATGTTTATTTGTTCCATTATCTTTTTTGTATCGTTCAATGAAAAAGTCTGATGTTGAAAAAGCATGGACAGAAATTATAGAAAAAGTAGGATCCACTCCTTCAATGGTATTTTCAGTCATAGGAGATTCCGACAGCTTTGTTCCCATTCCATGGGCAAAATCGGTGTTCCAAACAGCGTTGATTGAGGCCGCTAAAAATGGAGGGGGTAGGTATGATATAAAAATTCAACCCACTGGCCACAAGAGTTTACAAAGTAGATAAAAATGAGTGCTCGGTTTAAAAAATCTTAAAACTTACATAAATATATGTATAGTGTGTAAACAGACCTTTGGAAACTATTGAGAAGGAATAAGGTTTATAGCAGGAGACGGCTCTCCCTGTTAACCGTAAGCCTCATGTATAAATCAGGTAGTGAAATAATTCGTATTCAAATTTAGCGTAAAAATACAAGTCTAACAATCAGATTTAAATATATAAGTCAAAATGCGATAGGTTGTGATTGCCAATTTAATTATACCCCTGATGGAAATTTTTGAAATGTAGATTTATACCGAGATCGTCGAAACCCATGAAACATCATTTGTTTTGCAAGTAGACTGTCTTGATTAAGGAATTGACGTCCTAGGTCCATACTCAAGCATATGTTTGTGAGGTAAAAGATGTCTGTAAAACCTAATAACATTTCCATTGCTCTCTTGATATTTGGATTTACAGTTGGTCTCTTTTTCCAAAACTTTTGTTTGATATTTAATAAATATAAAAAAAATAGTGATGCCAAAATACAGTGGATATTCGTGAAGAAATATTCCGAATATTAAATTCCTTTTTTTTAAAAAAGAATTTGTATAGTTACCTTTTGGACGTCTCTTTCGGTTAATTTTTACTCATTGTACAGACATAACCTATTTTTGGTGAATCACCAAATAATTGGTCCTAGGTAAGAGGCTTTTTTTTGCCAAAGCCTACCATGATAAAGTTACAGCTGACCGATTCAGGATTATTAGTTCTGATTCAGATCGCCTTGAAATGGAAGAGTCACCTCCTAATATGTTAACATTTAAATAATGCTACTGTTCCAAATCAGAATAAGTGAAATATATGGAGATAACGAACAGTATTCAAGCTCAAACGTTCATTCTAACAATACAGATCAGAAGCAGGGCAAACCCTAAAAACATCAGAGGTGGGATCATGTGCCAAGGAGGAGTGAGCTTCCTTTGCCGATAAGGAATTAATAAGGTAATAATAAAAATGTTATGTTCTTCAGATTATACATTAATCACTTTCATAGCAAAATGTACAGAGATCAACAGACGTCTTTCTGCCAGGCTAAGCTTTGGATTACATCGAGAAAGAAAGCCTACATTTTGTTATCCTTATTTTTTCTCTAGATACATGGATCCTTTACCGTGGATTTAACTACGGTGTGTCTTCTATTGTGCGGCGTGCCTATCAGAAGTACGGGGACATGGAATTTCGCGCGAATAGCCGTAAGGTTCTTGTAAACAATGCGAAGAGACACGTGAAATTAATACGCATTGCTGGAAAAACTGCATCTTCTAAAGCCCAACAAATGTCAAATCAGGTAAAGTGTCTGTCTTATCAATATTATGTTTAACGTTTTATTTCAATATGGAAAAAAATAATATTTAAATGTTATTATAATTCTAGGAAAGTCAAAATGGGAATATAATTGTAGAAGACTTAGAAGATAAGGTATGCTTTATTGTCTAACTAATCATCAACCTCAAATAATTATCCGAATTATTATCTCTTGAGTAGATGGCATTGTGGCTTATTTGTATTACCTAAAGTATGTTGAAATAATGTAAATTTTGCTAATAAGCTCCTTTTATCTCTAAACTTTACTTTACAAATCTTTTGTAATAGTTTTTAAGGTTCTTATTATTATTGGAAAATATTATTCCTTGTAGGTAGTCAAAGATATTTAAAAAATCAAAACATCAAAGGGAATAATCTGATAAAGAGAAAGGGGTTTAAAAAAAACATTCGGATAAATCTATCTTTATAGCATGCCATGAATTTTGCTAAATATTATTTCAATTTGTAATCTATGGTTAAGGAAATTCCAGATTTTTTAGCGAAGTCTCCATATCGATTTGTTTCCGTTTTACAAAGTGGCTGATTTTTGTAATTTACTTTTTAATTGAGATTTCTAACATCAATGACAAAAAGGAGACAATTGGTTTTCACGACCGTTGGACAATTAAAATGCAACCGAAGGTAAGTGATTCCATATCCATTTTAAAATATACATTGCTGAATTTGTACGCACTGTGTCTCGCATGGGACTATATATTGATGTAGGTCGATATATGGTGATGTCATGTTAAGGGCAAAGGCGAGTGTTTCTCCTTCTCCTGTAGAAGTTTTTGAATTAGTTCTGCTTGATACGAATATAGAAAACAGATCACTTAATAATGGAGCGCAGTGCAGTAAGTGTCTATCGCATTTCCAACAGTTTGTTGGAAGATTTCGCCCAAAAAACATAAAATAGGAGTGGACTTAAGAAAAAAATGATACTAACAAAAATATGTACAGTGTATACCTGGACTCAGTAGATTGGTATTTTTATGGATCTTTCTTTGGTTGTTAATGATGTAAAATAAGAGATTTCTAAAGATTTTGAAGAAATTGCCAAGTTTCTATGATGTTCACAAATATACCTTTCTGTAATGCAAAATGGAGATAGCGAAAAGTCAATTTAAACAATACAAATCGGGAGCAGAGCAATCGCGGAGCTCCCAAACGATCAGAGCTGTAACCACATTAATTTGTCACTCTTAATTCCATTTTTTTGAAACTTTCATTGAGAAATAAAAAAAAAAACTATTCTTAAACTTATTCACAAATAGGACAAAAAAAACTATCCCAGGCATTTATTACAAAAGACAAACTTAATTTTAAATTAAACAACCGCGTTTGGAAAGATTCAAGTTCCTAAAATACTCCTAAACAAATACACAGTGTAAAGTTAACTTAATTTTCTCGATTATTTGAAAAGATTTTCAAATTTGGTATTTTGACTTTATTATATATCAGTCTGTTCTCAAATTTTTTGGTCCTCGGAAGTGGTCTCCAAAGGCGACATAAATGTTGTCTACGAAGAAATCTAGCATCATTTCAATATCAACAGTGATTTTTAAGAAAAATAATGTACTCATGATGACCAATTATAAGATATGGAGGAACCCTTATGATTCATGGCTGGGTATGATTTTTATCTAGCGATCGAGTTGTTTGTTTTAGGCCAATCTATTGAATTTAATAAAACAAAACAATGATTTTACTTTACAGTATTATTGCTGTTTATTTTACAGCTCAATTGAAAATTGGAAATCTTAGTATTTGCAGAAAAGTACTATAATTTTCCTTGCAAAACATTATTCATTTAGTGATAATAGGGTAATTGCATTACAATTGGTTGGCGAACTTTTGTAACAATCCTTGTATCCTGTTTATTAATTTACTGTTCATCTCCTATTTAGATGTTTACAAAAACTTAATTTTGGTATTCAAGCAATACATATAGAAAAATTAACCTAGCAAAGCACGTAAATAAAAACAAACCAGTCAGCATATAAAAATGAATCGCATGTGGATAATGATAATAATATTACTAAAAGGTAAAAGTTGCCAAGAAGCCCCCGTTTTGAATAAAGTTAAAAAGAACCATACTTTTCAATTACAGACCACCACGGAATCCACAGAGGCTAAATGCAGCATTGAACCTAGAGACAAGATTGCCTTCTTACAAGGCTTTCAGGAATACGTGTCTAAGAAAGAAGTTCCTTTCCTCAGTCAAACGATAGACATAAGTAATTTGATAGTTTTGTCAATGCTGTACAATGTTATTTTCATGCAGAAAATACATACTGTTTCATGTCTTTAATGATATAAGGAACGCTAAAGATCTTACTTATTGCATAAAAATGAAAGACTATATTCTCCTTTGATATTTTGTTTAAATGTCTGGTAAAATACCTTAGTTTTTTGTAAGGAAACTTTTTTGTAATATAGCAATACTTAGATGACATCTTCAGAAATAAAATATCGTTGAAAAAAGTGGTCAGTACTTGAATATATGTATAATAATTTGTATACATGGTTGTGAAAATGTTTCAAAACATCGTTATAAGCATTATATCTTACTAGAATCTTTTCTGACTTTAGAATTGCCTATTCCAATTGTCGTTTTGGCGTGTGAGGGTGATATACAAACCATTGAACACATAGCGGAAGCTTTAAAAAGGAAGATTCCGGTCATATTAATCAAGGGATCTGGAAGAGCGACGGATCTTATTTTGGATTACATAGAAAAGTCTGTATAATTCTTATTGCAGCATAAGAACATCATTTTTATTATCAAATTACTAAAACCTTCAAGATTTGTTTTTTTAATTACCTTTATATAAAATATTACTTTTTTTTTCATTTTGATAACATTGAGATGGTTGTCAGTTATGGAGAAAAAGTAATACTATTATTTTGACTTTATGAATAATACTAATATATGAGGTCATTAACCATAAGTCAGTCCAGACACTCTGTAACCGCACGACGTAACACTTGAAAGTATAGAAAATAGCTCCTTATACAGTTACAAGCTTAAGAATTATAGCTATTTTTCATTTGAATATTTCATAAGGCGTACTTGCTATAGAGATCACAAAAATATGTGTAAATACACTAAATCTAGATACAGGTATGTGAAATCCAAATAAATATATCTAAATTTATTTACTTGAGTACATTAAATCTAGATACGTGTGTGTGAAATCTTAAAATATCTCTATATTTTCAAGTTAAGTAGCAAAAAACGAAACTTTCGGAGACAGTTAATTGTTAAAACGTATTTAAGAGGATTAAAGGGACGATTCAGATTTGAATGAAAATAAAAATTACTTTTGGGAAAGCTTTTTTATAATAAAAAAAAGAATAATGCATTTTTGAAATTTTGACGAAATATCATTTATTTTAAAAAAGCAATATCACCTGTATATTTGGGCACATTTTAAATTATAAAAACACACATATACAATCGCAAATAAATCATTTCATTGAACATTTGTTTTCTTTAATTAAGGGAAAACAATCATTCTCTTAGGTTATCTTAAATTTTAAGGTAAGCTGTTATAAGGGACTTTGAATAAAAATGTATTCTTGTAGCAAAGACCTTTTTAAGAAGAATGCAAGAGTTCTTTTGGGACTTCGATTTGATGAGAATATTAATCGAAGAGTGACAAAGGACCTAGACGAGATTGCCCAGGCATTTGATTTGGTTTGTAATTTCATAAGATTTGCATACACTAATTTTAATTGGAGTTGCTCAAAGAAAGCTCTCATTGTTACAGATAATAAGGAAAAATCTAAGTTATTTAATATATACCAGATAGTAATAGTCATAAAACATTTGTAGAAAGCTGTGAATAAGGTTTTCATCCGAATGCTACCAAAGGTAACAAACCTACTCCTGCTGACAATTTGTAATATCTCAATAGGAAAGATCCTACAATAGTTTTATTTACCTCTGAAATCAGGGCTGGGGTAATCGTAATCGAGTAATCGTAATCGATTGTAATGATTACTTTTTTTTAAGTAATCGACAATAATCTGTAATCGAAGAGATTTTCGATTACTTGTAATCGTAATTTAATCGATTACAGCTAAAATTTCCAATGTAATTATAATTACTTTTTCGATTACTTTCGATTATTTTCTACATAAATGGATGTTATTTTGGAGAATTATTTCCAGTCAGTCACACATAAATATCAAATATAAACCACCTAGTGTAATATTTGGATTTCCTAACTTTTCTTATCATAAGTTTAATAATGTTCTCAATAAAATTTGCATTGTAGACCTACTGGTCTAGTATTAAATAATTCAGAAGTGTATTTCAACCATTTATTAATAAAATATACAGATTTTTCATGTGCATATTACATTTGACCAACTGTCCTCTTGCTGCATGTCCTTTTTCATATTTCAGATGTTGAAAAACTTTGTCTTGTAATAGAAAATTATAAATAGCAAAAACAGATTTAAGTGCTGTATTAAATATAAATAATTTGGTAAATAAGCTACATTGTACTCGAAAAAAGAAGAAGATGGAAATACTTCTTCATATCTGAAAATGTTTAAACAACTTCAAACTTGTGTTTTAATAACTTTAAAATTTGCAAAATCATTCTCATGTTTTCATTCAAAATTGTAAGGTTGCTTTAATTCATATCAGTGAGAGCTGGGTTATAAGTGTCTGTAAGAGAGGGAGTAAGTGTCACTGTGTTTGCTTATCTTAATTGGCTAATTAATTGACTGAGGCATATCCCTGATTGCAGATAATGAGGTGTAAACTGTGAACTACCTTGTGTTTAATTTTCATTCCACTGAAGACAAACAATATTATTAAAAGAATTAATAGCTCTCAAAACACTTATTTCAATACAGAATGAACCTGTGCTACATGTATTAGTTAAACTACTTAAAGACACATTTAATTTACATGTTTATTACTAAGAGTTCGTTCTAATTTACTTATTTTTTTTTAAAAAGACACGTACTGGAATGTTTAATGTGTACTGTCAACATATGGGCAGCCCAAATACTTCTAATGAAGTAATTCACAATAAAATATTAAATAATTTTTTCAACAAGTCAATAAATATGGAGGTACAAATCCAAGGTTGAAAGGAATAATTAATTCCTTGGCATATTTTATTGTTGGAATCATGTCTCCACTTTTCATGGTAGAAAATCCCTCATTCGGGCATTTAGTGAGAATGTTAGCCAGAATAAAACCTTAAAAGAATCTGCACTGAAACTGCAGGAACACATTCAAACTTCAGTGGATAACATTTACCATTTAAATATTGCTTTGATATTTGAAGGGATAAAAACTTAAAAGTAATCGATTATTAATCGATTACATCTTCCAAAGTAATCGATTACAATCGATTACAGGACAAAAAAAAGTGTAATCGATTAATAATCGATTACACAAAATTCCTCTAAGTAATCGATTATTAATCGATTACATTTTTCAGTAATCGTGCCCATCCCTGTCTTAAATCAAAATTAATAAATTAGTAACAAGGCTTAGGCAAAATATATTATCTTATATATCTATGAATCAATACCTTCAACGTAAATCTTCTTTTACAGATTAGTGTCTTTGATGTTAGCAGTGATGACCCATTGATGCTCTCAAACATCATTGGTAAAGCGATAATTAATTGCTGGGCTATGGAAAACATTTTAAGGAGTAAAAATGCAGGTATTCAAGTCAAAACAGATTTTATACATGTTAGAGATCACACTTTGTAAAATTTACTTTAAAATTCTTTTTTCTTGAGTTGTTTTACTTTTTTTGAATGAATAATGGCAAGCTTCCTTATCCTACTAACTCTTATAAATTCCCCAGCCTTCATTGACAAAATGAAGAAATAACTTTAAATGATATTATGAAATATATAGAGATTACGAACAGTATTGAAGCTCAAACGTCCATTCAAACAATACAAATTAAGAGCACAGCAATACGGACTTCTAAACAACAGAGGTAGGATCAGGTGTCATGGAGGAGTGAGCATCCCCTGCTGTCAAGTCACATCCGCCGTGTGCTTCTGGACATAATCAGGAAACATATTTTGCCCTTATGAACGTAGAGGAATATACTTTTAGAGACATATGTACAAAGTAACCCTATCTGTTGTCATGAAATATGTTTCAGAGCAGAAATACTGATACGAGAATTTCAATTATTGTTCTGATATAGAAGCAAGAATGAAAAGCCAACTGGAGATGTTAAAGAGGTACAGGGAACCAATAGCCTACGTTTCAGACCCAAAGTACTCCTCTCCGACCTCTTTGCCATTGTACTTCTATTTCGAGTACCAGTTCCTGCAGGAGCAAGGAAAGCTAAAAGAACATGGGCATGTGAGATTGTTTTCTTGTCGTTAAAAACAAACCTTGTGCAATATGTGGTTTAAGTCTTGATGAAATATTCATAAATATGGTATGTTTTTCTATTCATTTTATCTGTTCTAATTCTCCTTTATAGAAACTGCTTTTGGAAGCATTAATTTCCAATAGATGTGATTACGTCCGAATTTTACTTGACCAAGGAGTACCGTTTGGACATCTGAATTTAGCCGAACTATACGAACAGGTTGTCAAACGCATTGAAAAAGATACTATTTTTTTTTTTTAAATTCACAAAATAAGAAAAGATTTGTTTTTTAAATATAGAAACCTAACATTAACTCATACATCGCAAACTGGTATCTATTTATCTATTATCATTTTATTTATATCCTTTTCATTGATTTTATGTTTAGGAAAAATTATATGTTAGTGAATAAGCTGTTGATAAAATCTATTTTTAGACTAAAACAGATGACTGTTTACAATGGATTATCAAGGTACTAGTTTTTTTCTAGGTCATACACTCTATCTAAAAGTTTCTTCAATAAAACACGTAAATGCCTTTGAATTATTCATAGGTTTTAATACTTGATCTAGTCAGTGTAATTTCTTTTGCGGAAAGTTTTACTTCCGTTGATCAATGAAAATTAGGAATGACAAAATTTGCATTTTGCATGACTGATATTTGTCCGTCATTTAGGATGGTATGCAAAATTCTATTTCATTTCAAATGAATTTATATAAAAAATCATTGAAACCATTCTTATAACAGGCTTTATTTTTTCAGGTTGAAAATAAACATTTAATTTCTTTTTTTTTTAGCTCACTTGAGCCTTCGGCTCAGGTGAGCTTTTCTGATCAAAATTTGTCCGTTGTCTGTCGTCGTTGTCATTGTCGTCGTCGGCGTTGTTGTTGTCGTTGTAAACTTTTCACAATTTCATCTTCTTATCCAAAACTACTGGGCCAATTTCAGCCAAACGTGGCACAGAGTATCCATGGGTGAAGGGGATTCAAGTTTGTTCAAATGATGGGCCACAACCTCTTTCAAGGGGAGATAATAAAGAATTAGTGAAAAAATTAATAGCATCTTTTAAAAATCTTCTTCTCAAGAACCACAGGGCCAGGAAGGTTGAAACTCATGTGGAAGCACCCTCAGGTAGTGTAGATTCAATTTTGTTCAAATCATGACCCCCGGGGTAGGGCGGGGCCACAATGGAGGATCAGAGTTTTACATAGAAATATATAGGAAAAACCTTTAAAGATCTTATTCTCAGAAACAGCAAAGCCATGATGAGTCATATTTATATGGAAGCATCTGCATGTTGGGTAGATTCAATTTTGTTCAAATCATGACCCCTGGGGGTAGGGTGGGGCCACAATATAGGATCGAAGTCTTAAATAGAAATATAGGAAAATATCTTCTTCTGAAGAACTGCAAAACCATGATTAGTCATTTTGATATGGAAGCATCCTCAGGTAGTGTAGATTCAAGTTTGTTCAAATGATGACCCCCAGGATAGGGTCGGGCCACAATGCAGGATCAAAAATTTTACATAAAAACATATAGAAAAAAATATTTTATCTCAAGAACAGAAAAGCTATGTTTAGTCATATTGATATGGAGGCATCCTCAGGTAGTGTAGATTCAAGTTTGTTCAAATGATGACCCCTAGGATAGGGAGGAGCCAAAATAGGGAATCAAATTTTTACAAAGGAATATATTGGAATTTTTTTTTAAATCTCAAGTACAACAAAGCCATTTGTTATATTGACATGGAAGCATCATCAGGTAGTTTAAAATTCACCCCCTCCCCCCCCCCCCCCGGGTAATCTTTTCAATACTAAACTGATTTGTGCTTTTGCCAAGCCAATGTGCTCAGGTGAGCGATTTGGCCCATGGGCCTCTTGTTAAAATCAGCATGCGTTATTTATTTCAAAATAATGTTGTATAGTTTCTCTGTCAACGTTAAGCAATTAACAGAATAGGATAAAATAATGTTAGGCATACATGTAAAAACCAAAAATACGATAGGTTTTTTTCTTACTGAAACCATCCCTTTTTAGCAAGCTGACTCTGAAGACGTTAAAAAGATTCGTGAATATTCAAGTCAAGATGAAGAGACACAAAAAGAGTTCTCTCTTTTTGCAATTCGATTATTTCGGAAATTCATGGGATACCCAGGTAAATTCTCACCTTCTTCAAAATGCATCGAGGTATTCTATACCTTATCATTGAGAACAATTTTGTTATATATTATACTAAATGCCTTATATAACTTTATATAACAGTGAACATTTATACGAGTGTTGTTGAAAAAGTTCCGGTAAACATTGAATTACTGAAAAATTATTGCTTATTTTAAAGAAATTAAATTCTTATCCTTTGTTTATTAGTTTTAAAAAAGTCAGGTCCATTTCTTAAAATTTCGAAAATATACAATGATTTTTACTGTACGGTCACAGGATTCACGTAGCAATCACTTTGCCTAAGGTGATCTAACAACCTTATTCCACTATTAAGTGGAATATAAAACTATTAAGCTTTTTCACAGTTCTAAATTTCTTCAGTTCTAGACTTTGCATGTCTTTTTCCTAAATTAAAATAAATGTTTTCTATAGCAAGATATGTTACTATTTTTCTGAAATTCTTTCCTGGCGTACGTATCGGATATTATCCATGTCTACGCAGTTAAGTGATTATGCAAACAATGCAAAATTCAAAGGCTCAACATTCATACGATGAGCAGGGTATTTAAATGTCAATCCTCCCATTCTTACAAAACCACTAACGTTTGATAACTTTGGTCTTAGATACATGTAAGCAGTCCCCAGCAGCATTCAAAACATTTTACTCTCTTTCGGACATTTTCCTGTCTATACACATAATTTTTAATAGCTCGGCGCTCCAAGACGTTGAATGACGTTGTCATTCTTAACTTTTTTTTTACACATTGATCATCTAAATTAATCAAATTTCCCCTCCAATTTAATTTTGCAAAACGACGTTTTATGAATCTTATAGCGACAGATAAAGTAGCATTTGTCTTCATGCACCATAGCAATGCATTTTTAATTTCGCAAAAATGTGTATATAAAGTAAATGTGAGAAAAGTGACATGCTCCGTAAGAATGTTTTATCTAAATTATACAGTTGTGTATTTTTAAAGATCATCAGAAATCACCAAATCTTCGCATATTTATAAGAAAATATGCATATTTTTTTTATTCTGTAGTGTTTTACTACTTTCATGCAAACAGCGCACTTACAACAGAACTTGTCCCCATACTTTTCTAACAATCGTCTATGTGCATGTATGTTTTTTGATAGAACTGGAAGAGATCGAAGATATTGCAGGACTTGAAAAAATGGGATGTGAAGATTTTTATTACGTGAAATCCTCTGATATCTTGCTTTGGGCGATGTTTGCAAATAGGAGGGAAATCGCTGAAATGTGTTGGCTTCGAACAGAAAATCACTTGTGTAGGTATTAAATGGTGTCTCTGGAATTTTTTTTATAGGAAAAATGATATTAAATTAGCTGATAATAAATCAAAACATATCATAGACTCCATTTAAAAAAAAAGATGGCTTACAATACATGCTGTATATTTAGCTAAATAAAAGAATATATATGGGTGACAAAAGGAACTGAATCATATAATCCAGTTCTTTGTTAATATATCAATGTTACTAAATACAAAAAAAACCCATCTATCTTAGTTATAGGTTTAGCTTGTGCTGGAGTGCTGAAAAAAATGTCTGCAAAGGCGAAAAATATGAAAAATGAAAATCTTTTGAAAGAATTTGCTGATCATGCCAAGTAAGTTCCATTTTTGGGGTTTCGCAATTGTTTATTATAATTTATTATAATTTATAACAGAACTAACATTATTTGAATAGTAAGAATCAATGGTAAAAAGTATTGATTGATTTATTGATTGATTATGGTGTTTACGTCCCATTCGAAAAATTTTCATTCATAGAGAGACGTGACTATATAACGGTGAAGGGCTTTATCATAAGACCCATACACGGCACTCAGGGTCATTGAGCAGTACGGGATTCTTATCGTTCCAACGCCGTCACAAGGTTCATCGGTTTATTATTAAAAGTCTCATCCGAAGGACCCGCAACTTTCACTTTTAAGTGCCGAGCGCTTGGGGTAGGAACAGTTGATACCTATTTTTATCGACTTAGGTTAGCTGCAGCCAACGATAACCAAATGAACGCTTTAAAGTGTTGAGATGATTACAATATCACCCCTATGCTTTCGTTGAACTAAAGGGGAAGTTGAACTTCATGGAAAGATGTATGTTGGTTTAAATTTTAATGTTTAACGACAATTGTAGATGCAATTTAAGTGAAAATTCCTAGTTAATATTTTGTAAACACTGCATCAGTGTTATATTTGCAGCTCTGTCTGTGACTGGACGTCGAATGACGTTGTTGGCCTGTTGTCAGATCCGAGACATTTCAGATATGTAATGCCTGTTATTTCGCAAAACACCTAGATCTGAAGTCAAAGTACTTGACATTTTAGGGAATCTTTAGAAATCAAAGTTCTGTGACAGTACGCGTCGGCAAATGAAGGACCTTCAGTAGATAAAAAATTAAGCGCCATGCAATCTTGAAAATCTGTGGCTCTTCACCTAAGGCAGATGAGTGGAAATTCTCGATCTGGACGTAAATTAACATACATTCTATGAATCAATTATCTAATGTGTGAGAAATATTTTCGGCGGAATGCCAGCATTTTGGCTCTCTTTTTGTTAGCTTAAGTTTAATGCGTCAAATTAGGAATCCGTTTCAGAATTTTAATATCCTTATATGAATGCACAACATTATTAACATTCCGGTTGATTAATATATTATTAATATTCTTAATTTCATAACTGGCGAATTTTCTATATTTTTATATGTCTTTATACGTTAAAAAAATGTAATCTTAAGACCCAAAAATGGAAAGTTAATAATGCTAATTTTTTTCTTTATAAGGATATTTAGAGATAGGTGTCTGGCAATGATGGACTGTATGTACGAGGAGGATGAACAAAATGCAATAAATCTGATGGATGAAGACGTCAGTATATGGGGTATAAAGACCAGTCCCCTGGATTTTGCTCATGAAAACTTTATGTATGATATTGTGGCTCACAATTGCTCCTATATAAGCATGAACAATAAGTGGTACAACTATCTAGGTCCGGACAAGGGCACCATTATGAAAGTTTGTATATTTTTTTTTCTAATATCGATAATGTAAATGATAATACAAGTGAACAAATTTTTGTTTTCAATCATGAAGTAATTCTTGACTTTAAATAATGCCAATTTTATTACAAATTTTAAATAAATAATTTAAGATAACATGCAGATTTCACTGAATGTTATTGGAATATAACACATGTCAATTTAGGGGAAATCAAGAGCTCTTGCACTTTTAAATTGGTCTAGGCCATGTTAATGATATATTTTGAAAAAAAGTAAAATGTTGAAAGTGATTCTGAAAACATGTTCATGTTAAGGTAAGCGACGTTCACTATTTTTTCCAGTAAATTTATGAAATTAAAATCATTTTTTTTTCTTTTCAGTCTGCCTTTCGAAAACCAGGACAATTTTTCAATGCTCCTGTCACAAAATACACGATAAATTACGTATGTTTGATATGTATAAAGTAATGTAGTCTTGGAATTTCTTCTTGTACAAAGCTGTCCATAAAGTTTCTTGCCAATGACCTTTTTTCACACTGAAAATTCCTAAATGTATTAATCTCTATCTAAATAATTGTTCTAAAAATCCACATCAGAATAGTTTGAACTAAATTGTTTTTCAAATAGTGCGGACTTTTAAACTTGCAGATAGTACGTAAGAGCTAGGATTAAAATGCTGTATATTTAAAAATATCTGCATTTGTTTTTAAAATTATAGTAGTTATAATGTTCTTGTTAACAAATATAGACTATCAATCCTTCCTGTTTTTGTAGAAGTGTTTTATACATTTTTTTAGTCCTATATATTTATAATCTATTCCTACCTCTGGAATATTCGGGGTCCGTTTCCTATGCCCTGTTTACAAATTTAACATTTCATAGGCTATTAATAGTTTCATACATAAAATGGATTTTCATTTCTTAAGGTATTCTAATTCTAAGAAAGTATGGATAAAACATGTTAATATGAAACTGGAATAAGTGTTTTAATGAGATTGTAAAATTAAAAAGAGTTGTTGAGTGCCAATTTAAGTCATGTTTAGATTATTAATTACTTTTTTCATAACCTTTTTCGATATCTATGAAATATAATTTACAACCAATTTCAGAGAAATATAAATGGAATTTAACTCCTGTTTATACTCTTTATTTGCAGTTCATCTTCTTCATCACAATAGTGATGTACAGCGCCTTCGTGTTGACCAGCACTGGAAAGGAATACTACTCAATAGGCACAACTAAAGCATTTGAGTATTATGTCTACATTTGGGCAGCTGGGGACCTACTTGAAGAACTTATAATCTGCTTTGTAATTGAAATTTTTGATTATAATTTTCATAATTGAAAGGATATCAAACTAGCAAACCTTTCTGAATGAGTATATATCTCTTTAGTCCACTTTAAGAGTTCGAGACATCTATTGATATCCATTTTGGTGCTCTGCATTTTGCAATGTCCTTCATGCGCAGTGTATGCATGTACAATGTGAATTTCTCAACTGAGGTCAATTTAATAAATATTTTTTGAATCTTTCTGGAATAAATTTACGGGATTTATCATATAATTTATTTTAGATATGTGTATTATTATAAAGCTAAGCCTGGACATAACAATTATCGAAGCGTTTATTTCGTATTGGTGATTTAAAATTCTGGAGTAAGAATATATTGCTAGTATAGTTAAAAAAAAACAAAGTTTAGTGAATCGAGAAAGCCTTTTGTAAAATTGATGTAATGTCACAATATACTGGCTGAAAACATCAAACAATTACAATAGTCCAAGAGAGGTCTTTTGAATTCCTTTAGACTCAAAGAATTAGGATTTTCTCGTTTTGGGGAGCAATTAAGAAAAAAAAATAATATGGTGTTGTCAAGTAAGTATATAGTTTTTAAAATCTTCAGGACATTGTTAGTCATATCTATTTTAAAGCATCAAAATGTAGTGCAAATTTGAATATTTCAAATCACAGCCATAGGCTTACCACTTTCAAATTGTTATCATCATAGGAGACCAAACCTTTTAATTGATTGATTGATTGTATGTTGTTTTACGTTCCATTCGAAAATTTTTCACTCATATAGAGATGTCATCATATACCGGTGAAGGGCTTTAATTTATACCTTTACTCAGCACTCAGGGCCATTGAGCAGTGAGGGATCTTTATCGGGCCCACGCCTGCTGTGACACGGGGCCTCGGTTTTTAAGGTCTCATCCAAAGGACCCTCGACTTTCACTTCAAAGTGCCTAGCGCCAGACGAAGGAATAGTTGCTACCTATTTTTTTCGACTTAGGTCAGTCGCGGTCGAGATTCGAAGTCACGGCCTTCCGATCACGGAGTGAGCGCTCTACCGACTGAGCTACCGTGACGGCCCCTTTTAATTGAATACAAAGGGGAAATTTTAAAAATATTTTAATCAAACACAGCAAATGGCTTTGATTGGCTATACTGATAAACAATCATTCTCGGAACTCTATTCAAGTCTATCTATACCATATTTATATGCCTTCATCTTCAGGTAGTGTAGGTTTTATATTATTCAATCATTTTCACCGAGAAGTATGGTGGACCGCAATGGGAAAAATATATTTGAACAAACAATAAAGTCTTAACAATTTCATTTATATAATTCTATAACATCTAGATTTATTTCAAAAGCAAACCAAAGGGTCAGATTAAGACTAAGCTTTAGAAGAAAAAAGAAATATCGCAGGTATGTTAAGGCTACACTCAGATATCCTGCTTGCCTATACAGTATGACGTCATAGTAAGCTGTATGACGTGAACTTTAGAGATAACTATTTCTTAATAACTATATTTAAAGTTTAATTTCAGGTCCAAGAAGTGAATGGAATCATTCAAAAAACATAATATAAACTAAATCTTATCGTTTTGGGGTGGTATATATAGCTTAGTATTTATCTTGGGGGTTAAATACCAAACCCATGACGTCATAACTATTGATCAAGTATTTGTCGAGTGAAAATGAAACGTAACGAGAATTCATGTAAACAAATATATGAAATGGGACTTTTAAAGCATATACTGTGAATGTCATGTGTGATTCACAAGGAATTAAAGATTAAGAATCAGGTACGCTGATTTATACTTATCATGTTTTCTTATAATGAACACAGGCAGTGTTTTGAAATCCCGATCAGTCTTTCCTCTGTCGTTCTAACAACAAAGATGCAAAAGTTCAACACTACGCCGCAAACTTTGAAACATAAATTTTGTTTGTATCGAAAGCTTGTATTCTATAGTACTTGGAAAGTACTGCTAGAATCGTGTGGTTAATATGAATTGATGACAATTCCTTGATAGTAAGTACAAAATGTGAAAATTTTGGTAAGGTTTCATGCGAATCTTTGGAATATTTTATTCTGTTTCGGGAGAGTAGGATTCTAGCAGCACTTTTCATGGCCCAGTGATGTTTTTACATAATAAATTTCACAAAAAGAGATAATTTATCCCCGGGGTAGTGTTGAACTTTTCACTTTTTCGTTAAGGCAGATTTTCTATTTATAGACGTCATGTGATGACATCTTAGTGGAGTGCTTCTTTTAGCCTAAGACTCAATGGCGATGGATAATAATAGTAAATGTTTTATCTATGGCTTTCCGATTTATCAATGTTACATTTTACGAAAAAAGTCTAAATTCGCCGAAAAATGATCTGGGTACTGCCTTAATATACCTGCGATTATGCAATTCTTCGGAAGAGTATCATTTTAATACTGAAGGATCTTTATAATTAATGTATTCCAGTTCTGAAATTTCATTGATACTTTGAGAGAAAAACACGGTTGGAAGGTTACAAACGCTTCTTACGAATTGTTAACTGCCTTGTTTGCATATTTCTGAAAGGTTATTCCAAATTTCTGATATACTTGTTTTAATATCCTCCATATCAATTTTCAAACATAAAGTTTCCAACCGTTGCATTAAGCATTATCGTGTTTTTTTTTTTATTTACCAACTTTTTGCTAGGTTAAATGCATCAAGCTTTACAGAGAGCTTTGATGAAATATCAGTTATGGTTGTTATGTGATGTCAAGTTCAGTGAAAATATCTCTGAAATAATATTTCTTCCTGCATGAAACAAATGCTTGAACAATTTAAATACTTCCATAATTAATTTTTCCAAGAAAATAATATATTTTATATTTTATATATTTAGGGCTGTCAAGAAGCAAGAGATCGATCACACAAGAGATATTATTCCAGACTGAGGAGGCACCTGCATGACTTCTGGAATGTGGTGGACTTTTTCTCCTATGCCTTAATGTTTACAGCGTTGATTCTACGGCATTATTATTCATCCACTGACTTTACTGCAGCAAGGAGGATATTTTCCCTGACTCTCCTTGTTATGTACTTGAGATTCCTGGAATTTTTTAGGGTGTACAGAATTATGGGACCTTTTCTTATTATGATAAAAGAAATGGTAAGTCACAGTTATCTATAGCCTTAGTCTAATAAATAGAGAGTTGTACCATAGTTAGGTGTGATTTCTTTCACTAAAAGTGGGATATCTGTACATAACCCACACTTTTCTGTAAACTCCGTCCATCGAGTTAGGACAAAAGAACACTACGTAGGGCCAAGCCACATTTTAAGGTATTCCATCCCTAATAGCCTCAGATTAAAAAAAAATGAATACATAACAGTTGTGTACGGGTGGAATATTCAGTATATTTTGACATAATTCCCATTTATTACTATTAGCATGTAGGAATGGAACGTTTCCTAATTTATGACCTTGACCTATGTTGAAAAAAATAAATTTTGAAAAATCTATACGGGAAAAAAATTGTTTTCAATTGCCATTCTATTTCTAATGACTTAATGTATCTTTCCACCACAGCATTTATTGATGTTCTTATTATTTGAATTTCTATTTTAAAAGATCGCTTGTCTCTATAGACTTCAATGCAATTTCTGTGAATTAATTACTGCTTAGTTAATTACATTTTTGAAACTTTCTCTTGGTAAATCCTTTTCTTCTGTAAAATGTTCTCAATTAATATCATAGTATTCTATACGTGAAGGATATTTAAGGATAGAGAATTAAATCCTATAGGGATAAAAAAAACCCTTAAATTAATAATCATCTGTTTTAGATGTACCAAATTCAATAGAAAATTACGAAACACTGAAGGATCATTTTTTATAATCTAAAATCCTAACGTTTCATAAAGACGCTGTATTGTTGATAAATGCAGAAAATTTTTTTTTTTATTCTTTCAAACTGCATATTTATTTTCATCGATGAAGACATAACATAATTAATACTCAGAAATTTTTGTATTAATGAAATTGTTCGTATCTCTTATAAATGATTCTATTATTGATCTATTATAAACCAAGAAAACTTGGAAACCAAAAACGTGCTAAAATAAATACGTTTTAATTATATCTATTGTAAATGTAAAAAAAAAACTTTAATGTTATTTGAATTATAAAAGTATAAAACTAAATTGAAAAGGCTTTAAATTAATTAATCTTGTTATTTGAAAGTAGAAAGTACAGGGATTCGGAAATTAAAACCAAAATGACCTGTATCATTAAAATCAAGCACATTGCAAGTCATTTAAAATAAATTCGTACTACATTTATGACTTAAATAAAAAGAAATCAATTTTGGTAAACTATGGTACAAGTGATAACGTGGTCATAATGAAAACTCGGGAGCTACATTCCCTCGTGTCATTAAGACCACGCCCATCCGGTATCTGGACATAACCAACAGTATTATATAGGGTAACTACTACTTAAATTACTAATATTTTGTCATAGTTTTTACTTTTTGTTGGTAGTTATTACACTGGATTGCAAATTTTGTACATTTCAATACCGTTTATAAAATATAGAAATAGCTAAAAACTTTCCTAGAAAAACAAAAAGTCAATGAATGTCCATTTGGTCATTGTTTGGCAGCAATATATCAAAAGGCAGTAATCCGCCTTCTAGCGACCATTTACTAACATTTTCGGGACCATACAGCAGGCACTTAAAATTAACTTCTTTCAGAAACTTTCTCCATTTACTGTAATATAGTAATTGCTTTTGGACGGTTTAGTAACCTTTTTGTAGTATTTCAAAAATTTTAAAGTAAATTTAAGTGGTGTTTCTGGATTTAAACCGGTAAGTGTTACCTGTCGACAGCCGATGCTTATTCTTCCTCGGCGCCTGATCCCTCCTCCAATGCTTTTAGATGTCCATGCGTGCTCTGCTCCCAAATTACATTCTTCCAATAGATATCTTCAAATTTCTTTAAAGAATTCTTTGATATTAAATAAAAAAATAATAAAATTGCAAATGCTCCACCAAGCCATATCATTACTCCTTACAAAAGTATTAGCTGTTGCAAAGAAAAAAAACTTCAGACGTTCTGTGCTACAACATATTCTAAGAGTGATGTATATCAGATGTGGATCCTCAAAGATTGTAAAGTTAGAAATTTTAAAAACGAAAAAGATTCAAAAGTCAATTACACCAAAGCAAAGCACTGTTCTATACTTTATCCAACCATTCCTCAGGAAAATTAAAAAAAGTTTTTTTTTTCTTTCTTATCAACAATTTCTTCAATTAAAGAAATAAACAAGAGGAATAAAAACTTCACAGGGAAATAAAGTTGGATGGTCATGTGATCACATTCAATGAAAACTGAAGACCTTCTCGGTAGATTTGATAACGTACCAACCCACTTCATAAGTACGTACCCCGAAAGCTTTAGTTAGAATTGAAATTCTGTTCAAATAAGAGTTTATGTTATTTTTTGTAGCTGATAGATCTCACCCGCTTCATTGCTCTCGCTGTGTTTGTCGTACTTGGGGTAGGAATGTACTACCACGCTAACTTGTGGCCAGATCACTCTACCATCTGGAGCGGAAACTGGGTCGACTGGAGAATTTGGGAAATAATTTATTATCCCTATTGGCAGTTACACGGCGAGACTAACAACAAATATTTGGAAGGTATGTCAAACTTTCTCAACGGAAAATACATGTATTTACTGTACGAGCATAGCAAAGTCGAAAAAATAACATCTGATCAAATCGCAGTTTTTAAAAAAATATATATATATTTATCGGTAAAATAAATTGAAATAAATACATTGATTCACGTTGGTTTGTTATATGGCGTCACACATATGGTGTGATAAATCAAGATAAGGAGACTTTATGTGATCAAGCAACCACGGGCTACGCCATTCAACTATCATTTTTAAAGCAAAACAGTTTGCACTGTAGTTTTGACGTCGAATTCGGTATTATGACGTAACTATGGAGATATTAATGCTCATTCATGGTAGTTCATGAGAAAATGAACTGTATTCTATTTTGTAAAGAATCATTGGGGAAATTTATTGGAAATGGAAATAATGATGTCATAACATGGCGTCACAATACTGGCGTGGATACCAAGTATGTAGCTTCTGTAGTTCATGAAATGCGTTAACTCAGTAAATACCTTTTTTTAAAATTTATTACTCATTTGTTACTCATTAAATTAATACCTGGATTAAGAATTATCATACACGGGCAAGCGTGGGCCTAATTGATAATTGTAATTATGTTTTAATAAATATTGAATAATGCAGGAGGTATCCAAACTAGCTGTACAAACGTGTCGAGCGTTTGGAAGACAGATCCCTCCATAGACCGCTGTCCCGAGGAAGACTGGACTGTGTCCGCCATAGCCGCTATCTACGTGCTGTTCTCCAACCTGGTCTTAGTGAATCTTGTTATTGCCATGTTTAGGTAACTTTTGTTTAAATCTAAAATTAAATTTTGTTCCTTGTTTTTTCGGAGGTGGGGGTGGGTCGGTTGGGGTTTGAGTGGGGGGAGGCTACAATTTTTTTTTATATTCACATGAACTAATACGGAAGAATACTTAATTTTTCGATCTACGCCAGCCTAAAAGCAAGTTTAAAAAAAAAAAATATATATTCCACGCTTTATACTTTTGTGCATCAATACGGCAAGGTTGTTTTAGATTGATAGATTTCTTCTGAATAATTACGCTTAAGAAGTAGATATATATGTGAAGTCATGAAAACTTGTTCGTATTAATAATCTGATGTCAACTATTGCTTATATTGTGTTTCAGTACGCTTATGAAAAGTTGGGAAAAAAACAGCTGAAATGTAATTCAACGCATTTTTTGTTATTAGAAGAAAAACGGCACAGTATTCATGCGTAATATTCTCTCTTTACATTTTATTACATTATACATATACTTGTATGTTACTTTATGAATTCATAGTCTTAATTTGCGTAGCATAGCTGAGTGTATCGCATAAAATGTCGAGATTTAAAAATTTGATCAAAAAGGTTTTGTGGATTAAGTAGTATGTATTTTTTTTAAAAAATATTTTGTTTGTAAAATATCAATTATGCAATTTAATTAAAAAAAAAATTAACAATGTTATTTAATGCAATTTTTAACATACCTGATACAATGTGTATCTGCGATGAAAACATCATTTGATGTTGTCATATATGTTTTCTTAAATTCATTACTCTCTATTATATTTTACAAATATGTGCAAAATCTCAGGCAGACCTACTGTAAAATACCCCTAGGTGTATAAACCTATATAGAATTCTTTTAAACGTTTTATTACATTGTGTCTTTTACCCAAAAAGCGCCCTTGCTTTCATGAATCCGTTTATTAGGTCCTAATAAAAGAAATCCTAGATTCACATCACCCGCCTTCATCAACCCCGTTTTTTTTTACCCTCGTCACGATTCTTTTTTTAAATTTCCGGGTCCTTTTTTTTTGGGGGGGGGGGGTCGTCTTTCTTCTGAGCGCTTTTCGACTTATAATTCAACTTTCGTTTTTATTTCCCGTGAATTTAAGCGTGATTTTGACAGATGACAAGATTGGAATTGCTGTGATAGGTATTACATTTGTAATCAAGGATCATTAGTTTTGAAAGATGGCTGAGGATGTGTCCTGAGCAATAAATAGACCTTTTCTATGGCTTTTAGTCGGGCATATTAGATTAATCTGTACTGTCCGATCAAATCTACAAAAACTGTATAACCGAAGAATTTAAAAAAAAAAAAATGTAAAACTAAATCTACCCGCAGCCTCGATTTCTCAAATTGTTTGAATGAAAATCGAGGATAATTTTTTTATAATGGGTTTGATTTACGGTTTATTCATTCTGTCTTCGAAAGGATGTGTTTATAAAACATACTTCCCTTCACAGGCATTTTTAGGAAGTGGTATGCGTAGCGTAGCAAATATAGTTCCAGTCCCTTTTTGTTATCAGATAGGATACATTCACCCTACACAATGCACATGCAATGTATGGGCTACACTTAAAATAGGACAACATATAACGTTTATGATATTTAATGCGTGAATGGATAATTGAAAATTTCTCTTTATAGTAATACGTTTACAAGGGTGCAAGAAAATGCTGAAACATTCTGGAGATTCAACACATGCACTGTCATCAACGACTATGTGTGGAGAGTGCCATCTCCTATAAATCTTTTTCTTCCATATCGATTTTTCTGTTGTTTAAAAAGGAACAGGAGGTGTAGAGGCAAATGTAGAGGTAAGTTCAATATTACAAATCAAACATAAAATGCACTTTAAAGAGAAAGGAATTCAGCTTTTGTTTTTTGCTTTCAGGATGCTTTAACAAAGTACAGGAACTAGAATTTGCCAATGAACAAAGGATTTATAGAATACATCTCCAGAGGAATACAGCATTTGAGATATTTAATAAAATGTAATAGAAAGAAGGGATATGTTATCATTAGTATGAGTATATAATGTAACAATACATACAATTAAAATGTTTTTGTATGATTAAATTTAGACATTTCTAAACAATTAATGTTTAAATTAAGGAATTTATAAACAATTAAATATGTATTTCTTTTATTGATTTCGCTGCTACATTTTCATTTTTTCCAAGAAAAGTTTGTTTATGCTTTCATATCTTTGTCAGTATCATTTGTTCTGGAGTATTACACAAGATGAAAGATCAATAATTTTAAAATAGATCAGGATTTTATTGATATATTTGTATGTTTCGTGCACAATGTTATTTTTGATGTTTTTAACTGTACAATACTTAAAAAATATCTGTTTTAATATTTTTGTTATTTTTAACTGTACAATACTTAACAAAATATTATCTGTTTTATATAATCTTGTATTCTATTGTTTAAAAAAGATAAAAAGTGCCACTAAAGGATTTACGCTAATTTTTTTGTACTCGGAGAATGAAGAAAAGTGTTCGATTTATCCTGTTCTAACAATGTCACCAAAAATCTCATACGAGATCTGCTTGTCTGAACTAAATTAAAGCAAAGAAGCATTTTTACTAAATGAAAATGCTTACACTGTAAAAACAGTGTTTAGATTCTAAACACAAAACTAAACACATAATTTGTTTCACTTTTTTAACACGTTTAGCTCTAAACATGTCTCATTTCTAAACACGTAGACTTCATGTGTTTAGTAGCTAAACATGTTTAATCTCTAAACACTTTTAGCTAAACACATAATTTGTTTCACTTTTTTTACACGTTTAGCTCTAAACACGTCTCATTTCTAAACACATTTTAACTTCAGGTGTTAAGTTGCTTAACATGTTTAGTTCTACAACATTGGTTCCAGAACAATTGTTTACATGATAAACGGTTACAAGAAAACTGAATGTATTTGATAAGTTTTCTAGAAATACAGCATATTAATGCACTGATATGTACATATATAGATAACAAAATATTTAACTTCAAAGGTACCAATATCACAAGAAAGGAACAACTATCAATAACATCACTGAACATTTAAACATAGATTTATCATAAAGAATTTTCAATTAAATATACATGTATGCTTAAACATAATCATTTATTATAGTTAATTTCAATATTAATCAGCTCAGCAAGCAGTTTCTCCCCACATCAGTAACAAAAGGTTCATCAAATTTATTAACGTTTAGCAAGTCCTTCACTAGCAACACATACAGTGTATGATTTGTTTCCATTCATGACTGTCAGGAGTTAGGAAGTAATCCACTTCCAATGTACAAGAATGATATTGAAAACTACCGAACAGAAGACTTTTTAAAATTTCAGTTTCCTTTAGAATGTGAGAAATGCTGAATTGTAACAACAAATGCACCTGAACTTAAAATTGGAGATGACACCAGTTACTCTGATACATGTGTTTTTGCTTTTAAGTTCGATCTGGACCATATCCTGAAAGAAAGAAATTTAAATTTTAGTAAAAGTATGCTCCTCACTGAAATTTTACATATGTTTGATAGACATTATTGTGCAACTTTAAGTATATTTAATAGACAACTGATATACAACTATATTTATATGTCTGAGTTAATGTCGAATGATTATTAAGACACCTCTGTCTGAGGGTATATCACACAGTACTTAAATTTTCTCTTATCTAGAGATGGGGACTGGCCTGCTTCTACCTGCACCGTGTTTCTCCCCTAAGTTTCCATTGATAGTAAAAACCAGGTGTCTTATTTCTTCAGATTTACTACACACAAAACTTAACATTTTATACTTTTATTTTGCTCTTACCCTTAAGGTTTTCCATTCCTTATTGGACCAGATTATCTATCCATAAACCCATATAACTATTTCCAAAACCATTATTCAATCCAATGTACTAAGTACAGTGTAAATCTATTACATGTATTAAAACAATTTTTGGAAAGGATGGTAGATACATCTAATTCGAAAGATGCGTTAAAACTAAAATGAAACAGATTATACGAGGCTTTACGACGGATCAACATCAGTTGTCAATGAGACAAAATTTGAACAAAGGCCGCTGTTGAGCAATACTGACAAATTTTTGTATAAAAAGAAATATTCAACAATTGGTTTCTGATTTTCTTCTAAATTCTAATCACAGGCACTTGACGTTACATATTTTTCTTATTAAAAAAATAACCCCATAGATGTAACCCCATACCTAAAATATTATTAGGTATGGGGTTATACCTTTTAAATAAGAAACATATGTAACGTTAAGTGCCTGTTATTCTACTGTTCTTGTTAATATCTGCTCTCCTGCTTATACCTTCAAGGTTTTCCGCTACGTCAAGTTCTTATGGGAATGAGGAAAAGTCACATGTGGTCATTGGTGCAAGGCCAATAAAACAAAACATATATGAATATTTACATGTAAAATCTGTACAAATATATGCATAATGCATTGGAAGATCGGGGATGGGATGGTCCGAGGGATTTCTCGGGACATTTGTATAAATTTTTGACAATCACAATTTTATTCATTATTATTCCTTATTTTTTAATTATTATTATCATAATTTTTACCATGCTGATTTGCTGATTTTAAATCGTGTAGAGAATGCCAAGTTTTTGAACGTCACAGTTATGTAATAATTTGTGTATTTCCACCAGTCATACATTCTTTTACAGTCTTCTTTTCAAATTTAGGCTTTATGAATAATGTATGGAAGGATTTTCTAGTTGTTTTACTTAGTTTTCTGAACATTAAAACTAAACTTCTTCTTTTTTTTAAATTTCCAAACAATTGAAACGTTGTCTTTTTGATTAAATAATGAGATATGTTGGAGTGTTTAAAATCAATATTCATCGAGTATAAATGAAATATTACCATAAAATATACTAGTTTATTTGTAATTTAACGAGCGTTAGAAACATAATCCACATGGATGCAAAATATGTCCTAAAGTATCAGTTTTCATGCTTCATTTTTTTAATAATTGTTTTTAATTCATTTTTAATACAAAGGTTATCTTTGAAAAACAATGTCAATCATTGGCCCTTAGAGAATTTCCCCGTTTTAGTTTTGTTATTCTCGGATCCTAACTTCGACAACATATCCATGTAGACCTATCATACCATCTGTTTGCTTTGTAATGGGCTCAAACATATATGGTTGAATCTTTAGACTCAAGTCTATCTCCGGTTGTTCACCATCACTATCATGGTAGCATTGAAACTCGCAGTTTATCAGCTTTTTATAGAATAGAGCCTGCAGCATTTGTCTCCGATAAAGTCATAAAAAAGGAACGATAACTTCATCGCTCGTGTCTATAAATAACGAAATTTGAACAGGTATTTGGCGTCAATATCTGGATTTATTTCAAACAAACACAGCCATAAGCTTTCATTAAGTGCTTTAATGTATTAAAAACATTTTTATTATCTATTTGTATCGTACTTGATCTTTAAATATTTCTGACAATGTATAAACTCAGGTTTCTCACGTCATATATTTCACTGACGTCATTAACTGTAAACGCGCTTTCAATGGATTAAGCTTATGCCGCTACATTTTGAAAAAAAAAATAACATCACAAATGTAAAAATAAGTAATAAGGTATTATTTTAAAACAATTATCTTGATATAAATACCGTTTCGTACTTGATCAAATCTTCCATAAACCTTCTTGCTTTATGGAATTTGATCAGATGACCAACCCGTATTTTTATCCGGAAGATGTTGAATAATGATACTTATTTTCTTCAAAATGAACACTGTTTGATGCAACACGCAAAAAAATATATATATAACATAATGAAGAATCTTCAAATACATCTTGTCAAAACAAACGCAATGTTTGAAACGACTATGGAAAATAATACCTTCAGAACAAAAAAAAAAACAAAAACAAAAAAACATAATCAGTAATTTAAATACCTCAAGTGACCTTTGAGGAATTATTCATTACTTTCAAAAAAATCATTTAAATTGTCCAAAGAACGCAGCGGCATGCAGTGTTATTTCTAACGATAACCATTGATTGCCTTTAATCAACATTTTAAATTGCCAAAATCCCCTGAATGTTGAAACAGGTTATGACACAGTGTAAAAGTGTCCTGAACAGTTTTTTTTTTTTCGGAATTTTCCCCATAATCTATATATTCTACTGGATTAGAGAAAAAAATAACACATAAATGACTTTAAAGTTTTGGTTCCTGTATGTGTTCGAATTCTTCGACTTTCGAATGTGGGGAAAAAGACGTCCAGTGTTGGAGTGAACACGTCAGCAAGGAAGAGGTATAATAGACGTCTATTTGCCTTAACGAATGAATTTAACAACTTAAAAAAAATATAAGAACCAAACAGCCAACTCAAAAAGATGTGCTAGTTTCATAGACATGATACCCTATGGTTTATGAAAGAATAAAACATTTTTGTGTTAATTATTATTAATGTCTGAAAAATATGGATAAGTTTCAAACAAAAAAGAGCAATTCCACTATTTTTGTCACTGTCCAAAATATGTCCTTGATGCGTGCATGTAAAATGAATTTCAAAACATTTTTTTAAAATTTGCAATTTTAAATACAGCACAACTATTTGCTTTTTACAATTAATCAATATAATATTTTGATGTCCAATAAGATGTTTATGCTAATTTTACTGGAAAAGGGAGATAATTCAAAAGTGCTTAACCTTAAAAAATATTAGATATCTCAGGCTGTTTTTTGAGGTCAGAGAATATTGTACTCTTCAGGTGGATAAATCATTGAACTGACCAAAGAAAAGGCCTTAATTGTATAATGTACAACTTGAGTTTTATTTATACACAGATAATTATCTTATGTTGTCCCTTTTGTTACACATTTCCACCCACACCAAAAACACAATACCTTATAAATAATTCAGTGACATTTTTCACACATGATCCTATCATTACCAAGTCATCAGCTTGTTTGCCATTCGATTTGATATTATACCCTAATGATTTCATATTCAAAAAATCTAAACATAGATAAATTCATGAAAAATAAATCTTTTAGTTTTAAACCTTGGTGTGGATCCCTTGGTATTTGGCAGTCATGTTACACAGAATATCACAAGTCAACCCAACTTTTCTTTTGTAGTCAACGACTGCCCTTTGTTTAGTAGTTTCTTATACTGAAACATAAAACTGTAATCTTAAGTGCTTATAGATTCATTGAAGATGAAAGTCACTGCCTCCTTAATTTTATCCAAAGTGTTGAACTTTTTGTTTTCTGATAGCTGTGATGATCCATTTCGTGAGATCTCTGAAATGATAAGTTAATCAATTATCACCAAAGAATTAATATAAAGGTATAAAAGGTTCATTTTAAACAGACATACAATTTCTCCAATCAAAATTGAAGTTTGAAATAGTCAGTATTCATTTATTATGTGACTAAAATTTGTCACATCTGAATTAATTAAGAACAATGAAAAACATACATCTAAAACAGACCAGCATGACCAAGTAATGCTTTTCTCTACAATTAAGTACTTCAGTACAATATTTGAAAACATTTCATAAAAAAAGCTGCTTGAGTTATCGTTTCATAGCAAAGGTCTCAATGGATATATATTTGAATGTACATACAGACAAACAGACTAATCGGTGTGACCCTAAAATGCATAGGTGTTTTTCTCTTACAGTAAAGAGCTTTTGCATAAAATTTTAAAAATGTTATGTAAAAAACTGAGTTATTGCATCACAACAAAAGTATCAATGAATATAGTCGCCCGCGTGGCACAGTGGTTAGAGCGTCTGCTCTAGAGTCGCGAGGTAAGGAGTTGATCCTTACGTCGCGGGTTCGAATCCCACTGTGGGACGTGGAGACCGTTCCTTCGGATGAGACCGTATAAACCGAGGTCCCGTGTCGCAGTAGGTGTTGGCACGAAAAAGACCCCTCACTGCTCAATGGCCGTAAGTGCCGAGCATAGGACAAAATTTGCAGCTCTCCTACGGCAAGTGGTGGCGTCTCCATATGAGTGAAAAATTCTCGAGAGGGACGTTAAACAACAAACAAACAAACAAACAAAAATCAATGAATATACATTTTGACATACATACAGACAGACAGAAAAGTGAAATAACCCTCAAATGTGTTTTTGTTTCTCTACAGTTAAGAAATTCTGTACAAATCTGAAAGCATAATGTTAAATCTTGCAACAACAAAAGTTATGACAAGCTGACAGATGGATGTACAATGTGATTTCTACGATACTCTCTCCTTTTTAATTCTCTTCACTTATGCCATTCTAGGTGCCCAGTTTATCTGATATTGGTGTAGATGTTCTGGAGAATAAGTAAATAAGAAATGTGAAAAGCTTACAATGAATAACAAATGATCTGATAAGCATGAGCATTTAGCTCATATGAGCAAAACTCTGTTGACTAATGAGAAAAAGATTTTTCAGACTTCACCCTATTTTCTTCCCCTTTGAATAGCTCAATGTCAAAGTAAAGGTCAAGGTAAAAAAAAATGTTGATGAAGTTAAATGGCTTACATCAATTATGTATCAGCATAGGAAGTTCAATTAAAAATGTATTGAATAAATTGAATGCTTTCTTTGAAACTTAAAATGAATTTAATAAAAGTGAAGTCAAGGTTAAAGGAAAGGAAAGAGCAAGGTAAAAAATATTGATGAAGTTGAGTAGCTCTCACCAATATGTAGATGTGGACAGTTTTAGCACATGTGCAGTATCTCTGCATACAAAACAGACTGACCCTTACCACTGAAATGTTTTGACATCTTCTAGTTTAAGTCAACTGAGACAATGACTGAGATACAAGCTTTTCTGTTTTAGTCACTAGGTTATACATTGCAAACGCCTGGTTTTTTTAAAAGAGAAAAGTTTAAGACACTAAATAAAAGAAAAAGAAATAATTTTAAAACCTATAAAATTTGTAACTTTAACAGATTCAATAAATGAAATATGCTTCTTCAGTTTTATACTAGATTACCATAACTTATTAAAATGAACATGTACAAATACTAAAAAACATTCCCCTCAAATCCCTTTAATAAAGTTTAATGTGGTCAAGTTTGACAATAATTGTTCATGTAACAGGAAAGGAGAAAATGTATGGCTGGACCGGGAATCGAATCCAGGACCCCTGAATCACTAGTCAGGTGCTCTACCTTCTGAGCTATCAAGGCCGATATCCACAGTCCGTAAAGCCCGAACTTCTACATTCCTCCCTCCTTAAACAGTATTTGACCTCCAAGACACAAGTTCTAGGGCCCTGCCAGGACTAACTAATTTAAACATAACGTAACTTAACCATGCCCCCCCCCCCATACTGACCACCAAATGTAGTAAGACAGGAGAAATGCATGAAGAACAAATATGGCCGGACCGGGAGTCGAACCCGAGACCCCTGCATTACTAGTCAGGTGCTCTAACGACTGAGCTACACAGGCCGACTTCCACGGCCAAAACCATTACATTCCTCCTTAATTTCCTTAAATTGTCTTCGACCTCGAAGACACAACCCAAGGTCTTATAAGCCCCTGGCAGGCTTACGCCTGCAAGTCCAGGGGTGGTCAACGGCACCAAATCTGTAACAGGAAAGGAGAAAATGAATGGCTGGACCGGGAATCGAACCCAGAACTCTTGCATCACTTGTCAGGCGCTCTACCTACTGAGCTATCGAGGCCGATATCCACATATCCTTAAAGCCCGAACTTCTACATTCCTCCTTCCTTAAACAGTCTTCGAACTCCAAGACACAAGTTCTTTGGCTCTGCCAGGAATTACTAATTTACACATAACGTAACCTGAACATGGCCCGCACACTAGCCATCAAATGTAGCAGGAAAGGAGAAACGAATGAAGAAAACATATGGCTGGACCGGGAATCGAACCCGGGACCCCTGCATTACTAGTCAGGTGTTTTACCGGCTGAGCTACCCAGGCCGATTTCCACGACCAAAACCAATACATATATAAGAATAATTACTGACCTTATGATTTCAAATTCCAAATTATACATCATGAACTGGCCACTCCAGTAAATACAATTTACTGTTTAAACAATTAAACTATAATCAATTATAACTGTCAATTTACCATGTATATTAAATCTCACCTCTTTCAAAACTACATAACCTCCCGTTTCCAAGTTGTGTAAGCGGACACATTTGGACGGTCATCCCTCTCTGGAGGCTGATTCTGTTGGATGACCTTGCAAGCTTACAGTCATGTAACTTCCGACATTGATCATATTGATATCAATATTAACAAATTAGCATTAACTAGGCGTGACTTATCCAACACTTTGAAAAAAAGGTTTTAATTTTTTCGACTGCAATGAATAACCAAATTAAAATGTGTAATCAAAAAAAAAAAAAATAATAACTACAGTAAAACATACTTATAAGGAAGTGCCAGGGTCGGAGGATTTTGGATTTGTTATAAACTTTACTTGTTACTACCGTTAAGGAAGCTCTAAACACTGTACGCTAAAGAGTTTTCCGGAAGGTCGGTAATTTTTGGTACTTATAGTGATCCGCCCTTTGTATTTATTCGGGAAAAAATTCCGATAATATTCTAGAAATATGAAATAAATTACCCCTTTTACCGCTCTTTAGGGTTAGAAAGGTAGAAATTGTGTAAAAACTTGTTGAAGCCGACGAAATGGCAGACAACACTTCGTCTATTTTGAGAAGACGGTATAAAAGCGGGAGATTTCGGAAAAAAATTAAGTCTACTACAACTTCAGTTCTTTCAACTGAGGCAAAGGAAAGAAAAACATTAGAGGATTCAAGGTAAACTTTACGATAATCATTGCTAATAACGCTTTCGGAAAGTTGTAAAACAATATCATTGCGTCCTTAGAATGTTTTGTTATTATTACCATATATTTATTGAAATTTTGCTTAGGATGGGTGATGATTATGCAAGACCATCAGTTCCAATTCATGCTAATAGTATTATGAGTATCAGCGCTGACGAGGGTTGGTCAGAATATGACGAGGAGGACGAGGAAGAGTATATATGATAGAGATAACATTGACGACGATCTGTCTGCAGACGAAGTTAATAAGGAAGACACTTTACATCCAGATATTACAAAGAATCTGCTTGACTGGAATGAGGCATTTCTTTATGTATACATATGATATGTAGCATTGTAAGTTAATTAATCATGTGAAGTGTTTGATGATATTGGAAAACTTTCCTAAATAATGCTTTTCTTTTCTTTATTTTTTAGGCTTTCTGCAAGCCACAAGTTTTGTCTTTTGTATTAACACTGGTAATAGAACGGGCACGGAACACGTGGAATGCAAAAATGCTCTTTAGTTTTCATCGTTTTCCTTTTCTTTTTTGGTTAATTATTTCATAATGTTATATACATATTGTTATTTATTTGAATATTAATATTAATTCCAATCAAATACATGTATCGTTCAAAGGGTCGCCGAGTGGTAAAATTGGGTGTGTTATCAGAACATCTACAGAAAGGATGCAAGAAATGTGGGGCTGTATTACACATTGGGATTGTATTTAAGAGAGGCATTATGGCTTTGGAAGTATTTTGTACATAAAAGTTAATGTCAAATTCATCTTCATCAAAATAAAAATTAACGCTTATAATAACAATACCTTAGCTTGTAAGTATTCATCATGTTTCTTATGAAATATTTCATTAGTTTTGTAGTGTACCATATGCAGTTACATTTCAAACATTCCCACAGGAAAACGACATGGAAAAAAATTTAGGAAGTGAACACAAAGCTTGGTGCAGGTAATTTCAGAAAACTTTGCAATTTGAACATTTTATGCAGCATATTTGATAGTGAATAATACATGTATTTTATTTTCACCATTCTTGTCTTGTAGATATTGCCAATAGTGCAATAGGGTTTTCTGTTTTACAAACGTAATTTGCTTCATTGAATATCCCTGGTGTAACAGCTGGAACAGTCAAGACAAGAGACAGAGAAGCAGGAAAGGCCATCGAATCTGTTGCCCAAAAAAGTTGCAATGATGCTCTTGATGAAGAAATAAAAATGAAAGATGGGTAATTTTAAAAAAAAATTAGTTTTATGAAAAATATATGTCAAGGTTCACAATCTCAATCCATATTTTCTTTCAAATTCTTCTGTGAAAGTGTAATTCTTTTTATCATATATTTTTAGAAAAGTTGAAATAAGAGTTGCAGCTGATGCTAGATGGCAAACTAGATCTAGGGGATGAAATACAACAGCTATTCAGGTATGCGTTCAAGAAGAAACATATTTTTCAAAATTTCTTTTTGTGAAAGAAAACTTATTTACGAGGTGACTTATGAATATATCTCTATTTTGATAAACCACAAGTCACAGTGTACTAATAGGTGATAAATCTGGGAAGATATTGCGATATGATTATAGATGCAGTAAATGCAGACTATTTGAAAATGGAAAAAGAAAAGGCATTCAGCCCATTGACCATGATTGCAGGTAAAATGTTGATAAGTATCAAATGTATAATGTTTAAAAAGAAATAAATAGTTAAAAAAAATCAGTGTCAGTAAATGGTGAAGGTTATTGCAAATCAATGTAATATTTATCTTTTTATACCCCCGCTCCGAAGGAGAGGGGGTATACTTTTTTACCCTTGTGTTTCTGTCTGTCTGTGTGTCTGTCCATAAATTTTTTTTTGCGCAACTACTCATTGCAGATGCTTGAAATTTTAGCACATTCTTTGTTTAGGCATGCCATATGGTGGGAATTATTTTTGTACGAATCTGATGTCAATTTCCTGTTTATCTGTACGTCTGTCTGTACCATACGTAACAAATTTTTGTCGCAGTAACTACTCTGTGCAGATGCATGAAAGTTTACACACTCTTTGTTTAGGCAAGCAATATGGTATGTTTCATTTCTGTTTGAATCTGATGTCAACTTCCTGATTATCCGTATGTCTGTCTGTAACTGAACTAGTGTGTATTCACATGATAGTGTATATTCACATCAAAGCAGGGGTATTACTAGTGAGCATTGGCTCACAGACGTCTTGTTTCTGCATGCTTATTTTTATTTTTTACTTTACAGGACGAAAAGCTATGGACCCTTACATGATTGAAGGCATGTTTAAAGACTTGGAAAAAGAGAATATTCATCCTCATGAATTAGTAATGAATGATGATAGTACCACCATTTCACGTGCAAGGAAAGAATGTGATCAACTATTACAAAATTCAGTGACAGAAACCACCTAAAGAAAACATTTACAAATAAACTATATGATTTGCTAAGAGTAATAAAGTATCAACAACTGAGAGGAAAAACCATAACACATCTTAAGAAATGTTTATCTTATGTTCTTGCCTAGCACCAGAAAAAAAACTGAAGGGTTTTAAAAAAATCTTTATTGTGTATTATTCCTCATATGTATGGAGACCATCGGACATGCCCTTCATGGTGTAAATATAAGTAAAATCCTGCAAATTGCATTCCACGGAATCTTCTATACAACAGGTATCTAACATGCCTATAGAGTTGAAAAAGGGTTTGGAAACAATTATTCAGACGTATGCTCAACAAGCTGAAAAACTATCTGATCTTGGATCCACACAAGCGTGCGAAAGTTTTAATCACATTGTTGCCTCAAAACATTCAAAGAACCTCTTCCTGTCAGGATCAAAAAGTACAAGTTTCAGAATTGCTGCAGCTGTTGCACAGAAAAACATTGGAAAGTCTTATATATAGTCTTATATGAATATGTCACCTGGAGCCTATACTGAAAAGGCGGTTGAAGAGATGGACAGAAAGAGAAAGTTACAGAAGATTAGACAGAAGAGTGCAGAGTACAAGAAAAGGAGATGTGAAGTTAGGAAATCCTCAAGTCAAGATCAGGATAGTAAAGAAGTGCGTGAAGGAAAAACGTATGAAACTCAGTTGGACTAGAGGAAATGGATGAGGATCAGGACATCAATTCCATTCCAAGTGCCACTGTTGGATCAGAGAGAATACCACTAACAAATACTGATTACACACTTGTCTACTTTGACCTAGAAACAACAGGTTTAGGTAAATTTTTACACAATGCAGAAAGGTTATACATACATTTCCATGAGACCTTATATATATATATATTTCAAGATACATTGTTTAGATATGTTTTACAGGTTCATCATCAGAAATATTGGTAATAGGAGCTGCAAGAGGACATGACATCTTTCAGAAGTACATAAAACCCAATGGTACTTAATCTGAAAAAGCAACTTGTGTGACTGGTCTACATATGAAAAACAATGAACTACTACAGAAATCAAAAACTTACAACAGCACACTTGAAATCAGCACTCCAAACGTTTTCAGAGTGGCTATCGGACACAAATTCTAACATTCTTGTCAGCCACAATGGATTCCGGTTTGACTTTCCACTATTTATGCAAAGCATTACATCACAAAATATTGTGATGAATACATGTGTTGCCGGTTTTATGGACACTTTGGAGGTTTTTTAAAATTCTAATGTAAAGAAACAAACTGACAGCTTTTCTCAGGAGTCTCTTCTGAGAGAAGCAGGAATCCAATCGACAGGAGTTTCTCATTGTGCCCTAACGGATGCTTTGGACCTACAAAATTTAGTGAATTTTCATAGCATTCCTTTCAACACTCTGTTGAGGCAAAGTGCAATTTACAGCATCAAAAGTTTTCTTTAGTAAAGAATGACAATTTGAAATCTCTTGAAGTCTTAGTTCAGGGAAAGTTATTACAGAATTCATGGCTAATAAAATTGCAAAATCAGGTTTGAATATGAAATATATTAAATTAGCACACACAAGAAATGGTGAAGATGGAGTAAAAAACTTGTTTCAAGAAATTGTCAATGGAAAAGCAAGAGTTACAAAATGTAAGAAAATAATCAACTCAGTGGTCAATTATTTATCTAGTCAGTTGTAAAGAGTTACTTCCCTTTGTTTTTCATAATTGTAAATATATTATTTCATTTTTTTAAAATCTCTCTTATATACCTGGCTCCACCATGTAAGATATGAATTTCTGTACACAAAATGGCCAAACCTTTGTTTTTATTTTTAGAAATTTCAGAAATTTCATATTTAAAAACGATATGTGTGATTATCATTACATTTTTCATAATCTGTTGTATAAAATGTCAAATATTTCTGAATTTGTTGTCATTCTTTGTGTTTATTATTTTTTTTATAGGGTGATTGATGTAACCCTGGACTAAGACTTTGATAGATCTCAAAGTAATTTAAATATCTAATAAATAAACCTTTCTTCACTTTCATACATATTTCCTTATTTTTGTCATTTTTTTTTCTTAAAAAAAGGTGGCATACTTGTACGAAAATACTTTTAAAAAATTGTAAGTGCACTAAGTTATAGTATATATTTCTCTAAAGTCTTTAATTTTCCCGACTGTTGCTGTTCAGAGCTTCCTTAAGGTAACAATATATTTAAAAGAATGAGTGGAATGAAAATAACTCGTAAGTTCGCTATAAGCATCATTTCATTATAAGTGTGTTCGGTATAAGCGCGTTCTACTTTATCAAGTCTCATTCCATTTCAAAACGTATATTTTCAAATATTCAATGAAGAAAATTCTTTCAATATTGAATATTTTTTATGACATTTGATAAACAGAAAGTACAATTCGCCGAAATGCAAGATCGATAATTTAAATATCTCCTGTGCACAAAAAAGCAATTCTTTTCTATTTTTCAAAAATCGTTTAAATCGCCCAAAGAACGCGATGAATTGGGTTATTTTTTTCTACAGAATGACGATATCTTTTGATCTGCTGACATGACAGGTTAAATTGCTGCTATATGTTGACATTTGAGACAATATCTCACGAAGCTCAACATTGTCCTTGAGATTTATTTCAACATTTTTTCTAAGTGGTAACGGAACACACAACATATATCCTTCTGTTTTCCTTTTCTTTCCAAAAATCAAATATCGAGAAAGGCGCTGGAGGAGACTGGATTTGTTTTTGTGGAGGATAGCCTCGCTCCTTTAGGTCGGGATTCAATAGAACAATGTTGGAGGTGAACTCATTAACAGGAAGGCGTGGTGGGGAGGTAAAATATCATTTTGTTGTATATTAAGGATTCGAAGACTTATGTTGGAATTTTAGAGAATCAGAGAGAAAATAATGTTAAGAATAAATTATGCATTTTTTTTACTGCATGTGAAAATAAGCATTATCAACTGAGAAGTAACTTTAAATACTCTATTATAGAAAGAAACAAATCATTTTCTGATTTGTTTATTTTTTTTTAATGGTTTCCATGTTATTTTTTTAAGCATTTCATAATAGTAATTCAATTTAATTCTCCATTTTTCAAGGTATATGAAGTACAAAGTTCGTGGGAAAACATCAGAGAAAATGTGGACAGTACACCTACCATGGTGTTTTCTGTGATTGGAGATTCAGACAGTTTCGTCCCTAAACCGTGGGCTAAAACTGTCTTTCAAACTGCTTTAATTGAAGCGGCTAAAAGCGGGGGAGGTAACTATTTTGATATTGTGTGATACATTTTTTTTTAATTTTTATCTTTGTGTTTTGGCAAAAAAAAAAAAAAAAAAAAAAAAAAAAAAAACTCTGCTATATATATATTGGGTTTACCAAAAATAAATACCATATTATAAAAGTCTTTTCTAAATTAAAGAACGTTATAATAGTATAACCAACAGCATTAAGTCTAGATGCAACGCGTTTTTGTACTACTTAGATCTTAAATTTAGAAGTACTTAACGCATAAAAATGTAGGTTGTGTGAACTGCTAAATGAATGATATTCTGTGTTTCCTAAATCACGCCTTGTGCACAAGAAATGTGCATGAGTATACAAATGCACTGATAAATGCGTGTTTGGTAAACTGCTTCATATTTGCATACCCATGACAAATATCTATTCCTTACAAGTATGAAAATTAAAATTTTACACAAATGGGAATCGTGGATTCATTATAATACGTTTTTTTTTTTTAAATGCTTAATTAAAGAATATCCAAGTGTGTGTAGAATTGTACTTAGATTGAATTTGCAGACAGGTTTGGATTCAAAATTTTATAATATAAAAGCACACATACCATCAAAAATTCCATTTTTTTTTTAAAATATTTGTTGAAAGACATTGTTCACTGAGGTTTTTAAATGGTTGAGTAAACACGTGAAGCTATACAAGGATAAATGTAGCTAGATATTCACGAGGCAAAACGATTCTCTGATGAAAGACAGTCATGATTCATACCTTTTAAATTCGTTTATACATGTGTAATAAGCTGTCAGGTATAAGGAAAATCGACTGAAAACAAGCAGACAAGGTTATTTATTTTGCAGTTTCTTTAAAGTCTTTGTTTGTTCATGCGCAATCAATCCTTGGAACGGATAATCTAAGAGTTCTTTAAAAAAAATCTAAATATTTAAATGCCTCAATACATATGCCGCAATGTATTTTTATTTTCAAGATCGTTTTTAATTTTTCATGATTTCAATGAGATTCATTTTGGTCACAAATGTTTTCGGTATAACTATTTTGATTTTTGTTACCATTAATTTAAAAACTGAAGTCGGACAATTTATCCTAACAATCTCTCAAATGTTGCTTTATTTCGTTCAAATTAAAGAAGGCTAATGTTAACCACTGTGTTCATCAAGAAATTATAAATTATGAAGAAAAATTAAAAAAAAAAATAATGACTGCAACTCCACAACTCAATGTTTTGGAGAGTTTAAAATATAATTTTCATCCCATATAACGCTAAGCGGCATGTCTACCTGCAGTTAAATATGATACCAATATCCTCGGAATGTTATTAAATAGCGTAAATGGAGAAAAACAGATTGTCTCTTAATCATTGAACGAACTAATAATTTGGGGTTTGTTTTGATTTTTTTTTTGGTATGTCACAATACTTTCAAATTTAACACAGGCATTGGTAGGCTAAAGATCCCTCACTACTCAATTGCCTGAGTGCCCATTAAATATGAGTTTTAAATGAAGTCTTTACTCGTGACGTCTCTATATGAGTGAAAAATTCTAGAATCAATAGCATACTATGGTTTGATAGCCACGCAGGGTTAAATTGATTATTGTTAGACCTTTATAAATCGTTTCCTTTATAAATCGATGTTTTCCTGACCTGTTCCCAAAATAATCGACATTGGACCTGTCGATAAGATACTGCACCGATGTGACGGTTTTACATCACATTGTTTGCCAGAAAATATTATCGCAAACAAGTTTTTTGCAGAAAGGAAACCAAAAAACCAAGCAATTTTATCAATATGAAAGTTAAAGTATTGCTAATTATCTCTGTTTACACAGGTGGATATTTAAGTATCCAACCGATAGGCAGTGGGGTATTTGAATATCCAACTGATGGCCAGTTGGATCGTTAAAAATCCAACTATTGATGATTGAATCGGTAAAATATACGTAGACTAATAACAATGGGTGACGTCATGGAATTTTTTTTTTAAATTAACAGATCACCCAGTGTCAACCCATTTTGACCCGTTTGATATTATAATCACTTAACGTAACATTCCGCTATTCGATACGCTTTAATTGTGCCTGTCAATCGACTTCAGGGCTGCGTGTACACAGGGTGAAATTTGTATTATTATAAGATTTGTAAATACAAAATCTTACTGTGTATAGACTTAATTCAGTGTATCATTAGATTTTTCGAATCTTATCAAACTGCATTAAGAATAATGCTCTATTTTTAATACAATTCCCAATTTATCTTTGACTCATTCGTCCGGGCCGCGTGGCGCAGTGGTTAGAGCGTGTGCTCTAGAGTCGTGGAGTAAGGTGATGATCCTCACGTCGGGGGTTCGAATCCCACTGTGAGATGTGGATACCGTTCCTTCTTATGAGACCGTATAAACCAAGGTCCCGTATCGCAGTAAAAGATCCCTCATCACTACTCAATGGCCTTGAGTGCCGAGTATAGGTCAAAACTTGCAGCTCTCCATCGGCAAGTCGTGGCGTGTCCATATGAGTGAAAGATTCTCAAGAGGGACATTGAACAACAAACAACAAACAAACGTTTCACCTTAGAAATCAAACGTACTAACATCTTTTACTCTTCAGATTCAAATATACGTAATTAATTACAATTATCTGCTAAATAAGAGATATAATCCTTGATACAATGTTTTGAAATAATAAACAAACACTTCCATAGACAATTTTCCTAGGTCATTAATTTCCCGATAATGATTTTAAAATTAATATTCTACCCGAGATAATCAAGTAATTGATGCATTATTCTGAAATTGAGCCCTATACAACATCACAGGCTGATTCTATCGAAGATGTAATTCAATGATCAATAAAATTTATTTACACTCTCCACGTCATTTACATATATGAGGGTTTTCATTTCGCTGTCCTTCATTCTAGATCCGATCATATCATATCAAACTATTAAAAATACTTTTGTATTATACATTAATAATTTTTGTTTATTTCTTTTATACCTTACTCAAAAATGAAATAATTGAGAAGATCTATAAGATAGGAAAGTAGCGAAAGAAATCAGGGGATCGCTAGTAAATAAAACGGGGATAATTCCAGCACTGTTCTAATTAAACTTTACTACCTTTTCGTGAAATCTGAAAAAAACACCGAATATTCGAATCATAAATTCTTATTCGAATATTAACTCATCGAATGAATATTCGAATATTTGAATATTCGTTGATGTCCCTACTTTTTAATTTTAGTGCAGTGCATAGTGCGATAACAGATACAGCTAACAGAACCTCCTGAGAGAGAGAGAGAGAGAGAGAGAGTTATATAATACATCAGTATTATTATATTATACTTGTATTATACTACAGATCTCGCCGTGTGTTCCGATCTAAACAACTTCAAATTATAGAAGAATTTTGCGAAAATTTTATCAGGGTCTTAAAAGTTACCTTGTCTTTTTCACTTGATTGTGTTTTTCGTTTGGAGTGTTTTGAAGGAAATTCTGGTATTGCCATTGCAAATCAGGTGCACGATTAGTTGGTAGCTGTGCTCATGTCGCCTTCGTAATATGGTCTGCATCTACAGACACATCCCTAAACACTAATATCATACCTGACAATATTTGGATTGCCGAAATGAAAGAGATATTGAAGACATAAGCGAGTGATTATCGACATAGTTACGTTATAGAATTTTCGTTGACCATAGTTGTTGAATATCAAATACACTTGTTCCGTCAATAAAATGTTTGAATTACAGATAATTGTATTTCTAGGAATTTTCATGCTAACCCAATTTAACCCAAGCAACTCCAATTTTTAGTTAAATTTTTTATTTCATTTCCGAATGTTGTTTATCTATACATGCATATAATAAAATTTGTATCACCGTGAGTATTACATACATGTATACTTTGTTTCACTATACATGTTTGTATTACTACTGTATGTACATTGAAGTACGATTACATGTAGTGTGACATCGAAGTCATGTAAATGTGACACTCTTTGTTAAAACATGCATCATTCTTTGAATTGATAAGGATTCAACATACAAAATGAAAAATGAAGTGAAGAAAGGGGGGGGGGGGTTATACTTATATTTGATTGAGCTGATTCGGCAGCAAACATATGGATACGAATCATGAAAATGACTATGAATCATTTATTTTTTGTGAATCATTAAACTACACAATCTCTCTCCAACCATTCAAATTCATACCATAAAATCAATATGGAAATCATGTGCGAATGTCTATGCGGTTTAAATGTCTCCGCCATTTGCAAGTACTTTAAATTCGAAAGTGGTCCAGTTTAAATTTCCGGAATTTAAGGCTTATACATGTACATGTTCTTTTCAATGACGTTTTGTAGAATTATAGAAATATGTAAAAAAAAAAAAAAAACAAAAAAACAAAAACAAAAAAAAAAAAAAAAAACAAAAAAAAAACAAAAAAACTCGACGTATTAATATCAAGAGCATATGCATGCACAATAATCGTAGATTAATTCAGCAATATAGCCTAACTGGATGGCCTAAAAGGTTCCAAAGACACTCTAATGCGCACTCATTCTTTCTTCTCATATGAGTACTTCTTTATCAAAATCTTGTGCACTAGAATTGGTGATTTTTGTAATTTTCCATTTGCACAGTTTAGTTCAAATATATCAAAGATTCATATTTAGAGAAAAAAAATGACAAATTTACTTTTAAAGATGTAATCAAAATTTCAATAACGCCATTATTTTTTTATTGAAATTTTGATTACATCTTTAAAAGTAAATTTGTCATTTTTTTTCTCTAAATATGAATCTTTGATTCATGGTGTTATTTTATATTATTTATATCGCAATTATATTGCCAGAGAATGTACTTAAAATACAAGCATATTTTGTATATAATGTTTTGTAAGTATTGTATTTTTGCGCAAATAAATAGACAAAATTCTGAACATATATTTTGAAACACCAAGTATGGAAAAAACATTCATTGACTACTTAAGTTTTTTGGGCAAAATGCGTTTTGATAGGCTCGAAAATAACTCTTTGCATAAAGTCTAACAGTCTCAGGGAAGCAGTTCAGTTCTTGCGCCAGACAAAATAAACGTTGCTCCTGAACCCAGTCAATAAATAAATAATGTGCCCTGCCAGTTTTTACAAGTAAAATAATATTCTGAATTTAAAATTCGCACAGAGTCCTGGATTCTTTACCGGGGTCATAGTTACGGCGTTTCTGATATCATACGTGAAGCCTACAGAAACTATGGAGATATGGAGTTCGGAACAGACAGCAAGAATGTTATTCTCAAAGACAAAAGGCGACACATAAAACTAATAAGCATTGCTGGAAAAGAGGTTTGTCTTAACTTTAGTATATAAGATTTATCGGTTTATTTGATCAATCCCATATTCATCTTCCATTCGATGTTCTTGAATATGAATGCTTCATCATAAATTTATCACCTTTTACTGACTAAATTCTGTCTGTTATCATTCTATTTGTCTTTTAAATTGAGAGCGTGTTTGAATTTGTTGGAAGGGAAAATAATTATTATTACAACCACATATGAATGTGAAAAGAGAATATTTGTTATGCATTTGACTTTTAGAATGTGTTAGTTAATCATGATACTTGTTTTGGTTTTATGGTTAACGTATCGTTTTATCATATGTAGAAGATTTCTCATAGTGCTTGTTTTCTTCTTAAATGACTTTGAAATGTATAGTAACATATCTTATAATCATTTGTAGAAGATTTCTCATACAAAGTGTTGGTTTTGTGCTTAAACAACTTTAAAATGTATGTTAAAATATCTTATATTCATATAGAAGATATCTCGTAAAACGTGCTGGTTTTCCGCTAAAATTGCTCTGAAATGTATGTTTAACAATATGTTAAAATTATATATAAATTGCTGGTTTTCTGCTTAAATTACTTTAAAATGTATGCTAAACATTAGTTTCAATTTCACCTGATTGTGTGTATTTCAGTCGCCTGACGGAATGCAGGAGATGGAGACAGAAGATAAGACACCAGAGTATGGGATAAATTTCGACGCCGGGGAGGATTTCCTTATGGAGTTTGAGAAATATGTTTCGGAACAAGAAGTATCATTCTTCAGCCAAAAAATAGACTTCAGTAAGTCTTTAATTATAAGGATTATCCTAAGGGTATGTTCAAAAGATCAAATACAGATGTATGAGGCTTTAATTATTTTAATAATTTGAAATAAACACATTCTTCCTCAGAGATGCCTGTTCCAATTGCAATCATTGTTTGTGAGGGTGACATCGAAACTGTTGCACATACAGCAGGGGCACTGGAAAACAAACTACCTGTTATCATTATGAAAGGATCGGGGAAAGCTGCCGATTTAATTTTAGACTACCTAGAGAAGTATATATGAAAACTTAAATGTTTGAAACATGTATTTGAAGAATAATTTTAGAAGTGCTTTTAATAAAGAAATCAGCGTACTGGTTTATAAAGTTTCATTGTCATATACATATATTTTTTAAACGAATAACTATAAATACCTAGGAGAATGAGATTTTATTTGATTTTTGTTTATATTCAATTGAAACCTTTTTTAATAATTACCTTTTTTAGGTCACCTGAGTCACTCAGGTGACCTATTGCTATCCGTTCTCGTCCGTCGGCGTGCGTCGTGCGTTAACATTTGAACATTTTTAGCTTCTTCTCTGAAACCGCTTAACCAATTTCAACCAAATTTGGCATATAGCATCTATGGGTAAAGGGGAACAAAAATTGTGAATTTCATGGTCCCTGCCCCCCTGGGGCCTGAGGGGTGGGGCTAAAACCACCAAAAATAATGCAATCTTTAACAATCTTCTTCTTTACTCCTGGACATCAAGCAGTCAAACTGTTGGCATCATTGTAATAAGCATTGAGCCCTCTACCAAAATTGTGAAATTCATGGCCCCAGGGTCAGGGGTTCTGGCCCCAGGGTGGGGCTATATAGATCATATAGTGAAAGTGCATTATTTCTTTGAAAATCTTCTTCTCTGCTCCTGGGTATTAAATAAGGTAATTAAGTACATAGTTATGAAGAGCAAGAGTGCCTCTTCCAAAATTGTGAAATTCATGGCCCCAAGGTCAGGGGTTCTGGTGTTAGGGCGGGGCTCTATAGATTATATAGTGAAAATGCATTTATTCTTTGAAAATCTTCTACTCTGCTCCTGGGTATTAAATAAAGTAACTAAGTACATAGTTATGATGAGCAAGAGTGCCTCTTCCAAAATTGTGAAATTCATGGCCCCAGGGTCAGGGGTTCTGGTGTTAGGGCGGGGCTCTATCAACTATCTAGTGAAAATGCATTAATTCTTTGTAAATCTTCTCTGCTCCTGGGTATTAAATTAAGTAACTAAGTACATAGTTATGATGAGCAAGAGAGCCTCTTCCCACATTGTGAATTTCATGGCCCCAGGGTCAGGGGTTCTGGTGTTAGGGCGGGGCTCTATCGACTATATAGTGAAAATGCATTAATTCTTTGAAAATCTTCTCCTCTGCTCCTGGGCATTAAGGTGCATGGTTATGATGCATAAGGATGCCTTTTCAAAAATTGTGAACTTCATGGTCCCAGGGTCAGGGGTTCTGGTGTTAGGGTGGGGCTCTATTGATTATATAGTGAATATGCATTGATTCTATGAAAATCTTCTTCTTTGCTACTGGAGATTATTTAAACAAACTAAGTGCATGATTATGATAGGCAAGGATGCCTCTTCCAAAATTTTTAAATACATGGCCTCAGTTTTTGGGGTTCTTGAGGAGGGGGGGGGGGGGCTCTATTGATTTTATAGTGAAAATGCATTAATTCTATTAATTGATCATTAACTAATCCTGTCTGCTCCTTAGTGTTGAACTGATAAATAAATTGCTTAGCTATGATGAAGATGGGAGCTTCGAACAGAATTTTTAAATCTTGTGGTCCTAGGGTCAGGGGTTCTGGCATAACGAGGAAGGGGGGGGGGCTTTTGATAATATAGTGGAAAAGTGTTAATTCTTTGAAGTCCATAGTTATGATGATGAGGGTAACTCTTCCAAATTTGTAAATTTCTTGACCTTTGGTCTTGGGTTCTGGTGTTAGGGTAAGGCTTTGTTGAATCTATAGTGAAAATACATTGTACCTGTGAAATTCTTCTCTGCTTCTGGGCACATCGAAAGCAAACTGAGTAAAAGTTTAAATGATATAAGTAAGCGTATTTCTACCAGATTTTTGAACATCTGGACAATTTGTCTAAGCATTCTGGTCCTAGACAGGGCTCTATTAATTCGCATTCTACTGAGAGAAGTTATTCCCCTTTTCCATTCACCTTTGATAATTAATCACTGTAAATAATGTATTTGAAAGATTAATAGAATAAGATAATTATGCAAGAATGCTTATCGTATAATTCAAAAAGTACTTTCTTAGTTTTAATAATCAGGCAGACCTGTAAGTAATAGATAAATAAAAATGAGACAAAAATAACTTATCTTATTAAAAGTTCTTCAAAGACCATAAGAGAGGTCAATGCTAGAGGTCTTAATATGGGTTTAAAAATAGTACAGAAGCACTAATAGTTTGTTAATAGTCTGCATGGTGATAATATTAAGTGGGGGACAGATTAGAACTTAAGTTATGAGTTGATACTGAATACTAGACTAATTATTTTGTTGATCCTGATCTTCCTACTTCTCTTGCTTAAAGGGCAACAAAGCTTCATCTGTCAGTGTATTTAACTTCTAAATTGTTGTATTATACTCAGGTGACCGTTAAGGACCTTGGGCCTCTTGTTTAAGGATACATTAATATCTTAAATAGTAAAATAAGTACGAATATAAGATAACGGCTTTAACTGTTAAAAAATGACCATTTAGGGATGTTGTAAATATTCACAATGAAAAGTTGTTACTTCTAAAGAAGATGGGCGTGTTTGGCGTGTGATCTGCAGGAATAAGGCGTACGAAACATTTATAGTTTAAATGTCTACGATTTGGTCGGTTGACCACAGCTGGACATACTTTACAAAGTTACGCACATGGGAAAATGTTACATTTAGTTTGAAATACTTTGCCAAATTTAATATATCAGTCCGCTTATTTTAATAATTACTACATCTAAAACTTAGTAACGCTTCACATAAATAATAAACACATATAGGGTATAGTTGAATGCAATTACAAGTATATACTTGTATATATTAAAGTATCAGTAGGTTGGAAGAATTGCTTTCGCTTTCGTTGCAACAGAACCAGAATTTATCTATTTGAAAATAAATCAGTTCATAAAATTAAACTGACAAAAGAATTGATTGTTTGTTCTAAAAAAAAAAATATTAACGCTCCATGCGAGGATCGAACCAAAAATATTTCTTTTTCATTGCACTGTACGGGTAACACATACTACTGAGCTATCACCGCTACACACACTTTAAGGTATTTAAAGGGACAATGAAGCACCGCATTTACACTTTGGAATTTTTTGGGGAAAAGTTCATTTTTTATCGTCTCTGGGTCTTCTCTCCATTTTTTACAAATGTTTGTTAGTTTCTTTGAATTAAAATGCACACAAATAACGTTTCAAAATCATGGAGAGATGACCCAGAGATAGCAAATTTTTAGAAAAACGTGTCTAAAAATGTAACATTTTGTACCAAATGACTCATCTAGCCAACTTTCAAGTTCTTTTTTAGCAAAATAAAAATACAATATCGGGAAAATATTTCCCTTTCCTATTTTACAGGAACCCGATACATCAAAAGAACGTTAAAATTCCATGTGACAGATCAATGAAATTTTCACTTTTCAAGTGCGCCCAGATTCCTGCCGAATGCCAATCAAAAGCGCCCTCGTTCTTTATATGTTTTTAGTGTGATCTGTGGTTAAATGTTAAACAAAGTGAATGGGTATCTAGAATGAATGACATACCGTACAGATTAAACGACTTTGAAAGTTACATTAAATCAAAGCAAAGAGTTATTTGCCTGCATTTTACCCAATGTTACAGGGCTTTTTCTTCTCTATTACTTTTACGAATTTTAAGTTTCTCTGAGGAAAATATGGCAAATGTACTATGTTGAGAAAAAAAAAAAAGAAACTCACTTTGTACACCGCTAAATGATATTTTCTTAATCGGAAATACATATAAATTAATTCATTATCGTTAAAGCTTCGTTAAACTATCAATCACGTATCTTTCATTTTTATAGCAATGATTTATTGAGAAAGAAAGCCAGCTTATTGTTTGGGATACGATTCGACAGCAATAATTACGAAAAATTGAAAGACTACCTTGACACCATCAAACAAAAGGAAGATTTGGTAATTTTATTTTAATTTATCATAGAATGAACATAAACTATTCATTCAATTGAATTGTCACTGAAAGGTCTGGAAAGGACAATGATTGGCAGAACTTTGGCTTTCCGCCATCTTAAAGTTATTAAACATAAATGAATTGACATCCCTGTAAACATTGCATTGGCAATTTCAGACTGATATCAATTATCATTTCTGCAATTATTAAAAAAAACACCCTCGACATGGTAAAATATAAAAGTAGTGTACTAGTTCTAGGCACTGCATTCTATATCTTATGTTTCCAGAGGTACATGAATTGGCTCTGTTTTTATTTTTCATTTGTTTATAAGATTAATGAGTTTGACTATTTACCTTTTTTCATAATAACAGATAGCTGTATTTGATGTGAACAATGACGATCCTCTGATGCTCTCAAACATTGTGGGGGAGGCTGTCGTCAGTTGTTGGGCCATGGAGAAAATTCTTCACGAGGACCATCAAAGTAAAACTAAAACTCTGCTGCTCATATTTAGTGATAATTTACTATTCCACACACCTCATGCATATTGAAGTTTCCTAAATTGATTTTCAAAAAGCCAACTGATTTATTAACTATAATTTATCTTATTTTCATGAATAACTAAAGTGGTTTATTCTTAGGGTTACTTTTGGATCTAGAAAAATTATTCATTTTTTTGGTTTATTTTTTATTTTAATGTTTAATATTATCGAATTATAATAACATGTTTTTTTTTCATTTAGAAAAGACCGTTTAATTATATTCTTTCATTAGACTTTACAAGCCTGTAAATTCAAGTATTTTTTTTTTTATATAATTTCTTTAAGAAATTAAAATGAAATTTTTGTTTCCAGTTCTAATTTATACACGTTTGAACAAGTTTTAACTTGATAGTTTCTTTTCATTTGATTTAATTTATGACAAATGTATAAAATCGTAAGTACTTTAAACATTGAATAATTGTATAGTTGAACCAAATAGTCCTGAAACATTTGTAATAGACTTGGGATTTTGAAGTCTTAGTGCCACATACATGAGTGTATGGAAAACCACAACCTTTTTTTTTCCAAAAATCAATTTACGATGTTCATAAAAAAATATAAGAAAAAAAAACTGGCGTTAGTTTTCTCAGTAAATGAATATAATATTAGTTATCTCTTTTACCTTATTCGATTCAAATTCCTCCAGATCATATTAACCTTAGACCCAAGACAGCAATTCCTCATTCGCAAAAGAATGGTTTGGCTTTCACTGGATCTTCACTGGCCTGGAAACTATTACGTAGGAACTCTGTCAGACCCGAGGAGAACATCATGAATCAGTTACTGGGAGACTACAAGGAGGAATCAAGAGTTTATGTTTTAAATCCAAAGTATACGTCACCTGCCTCGCTGCCTCTGTATTTTTACTTTGGGTTCCAACTCTTACAGGAATCAGGATTATTGAAACAGAGCGGACATGTAAATAAATGTTATTTAATTCCGTACATGCAGCTTCACAAGTTATAAATGCATGACAGTCAAAACAGTTATCTGTTTGAGATAGCATATAATGTAGTGCCATTTTCTATTTTCATTGTCAGATTTTACTGTTTGAGGCACTTAAAGCTAACAGATGTGATTATGTAAGAGTTTTACTGGATCAAGGGGTAAAATTCAAGCTTAACAATTTGCCAGAATTGTATGAACAGGTATACGGATGCTATACATTTTGCTTAAGATAATGAATATTTTTGTAAACTAGTGCATGCATAAATTTTAGATAAAAAGTATTTTATTGTTTTCTCGAAAGTTATAGAAACAAATTATAGAGAACCTAATCAGCAGTCTTTTTAAGTAGTATTTGTATCTAGTTATCTCTATTTAATCGTGGTCGAGTGCTTGCTTAGTTTGTTCAAGGTTACATGTTGATTTTTCAGATTTTTCTTTGTTGAATGCTGATTATTTTCATTAGTTTCGACATTCTGTAAATTGTTCAGGATTAACTGCTGATAGCTTATTTAAATTTTTAGACTGTTTCCTGCAAGGAGGATTGTGAATTTAAAGATGAGGATTGTCTTCACATGGAATGGATTCTAAAGGTTCTTTTTATGTCATTTAATACTGTACAAAAGGAAATTTTTGCCCCTTTACACAAAGTGGGCAAATTTAAGACGAGGCAAATTCAAGGAAAGCAGTATAACTTTTAAACAAAATTGTGGCATGGCGAATTTAAAACGGAAAACAATGTTTGCAAGTGTGAAAGGGTTAACCTACTATACAGTATTTAATGGTCATATCTGTTGCTTTAATAAATTGTCATTTATTTGAAAATCGTCTATGTCTTAACAAACATTAAGGACAATTTGTCAAATACCAAATGTTAAGTAAGATGATGCTGATTGTTTATTATCAATGTAATTCTTTGGACATTTAAGAGATAAATGATATTAAATAATGCAATTATTCAAAATGGAAAGAAAGTTTTCTTGGTATTTGAAAATTTACTCTAAAGGTAACTTAAATTTATATTTCAGCAAATCCAAGAAACGCACGCAAAGAGACTTTGTAATAAACACAGGTCACTCCTACGAAAAATAAAGAAAGCAAAAGACAAACATAATGACAAAGACAGGGAAAAATATGAGGATCAAAGAGATAATTTACATGATTCCGTGGCAGAGGCAGCTAAAGGGTTATGTCGGAAGATACTAAGATATAAAAGTATTTTTTCTATGAGAAAAAATTAATCACATATCACATAACGGGAAAATGTTAAGATTAAAGGGAGAAGAAAAAGGCATATTCTTTGAGCAACTGCATTTTTCTATTTGAGGAAAAATATTTTTCTCTACTTTTCTCAATATTTAAATAAAAAACTAATCACAGGTAAGGAAGAGGAGTCATGGGATCAAAGCGGAAATGGAGATTTAAAAGATGCAAATATTTCTGATATTTTGTTGTGGGCAATATTTGCAAATAGAAGAGAATTGGCTGAAATTTGCTGGCTTCGAAGTGAGGACCATCTGTGTAAGTTGATATCTTAATATCAATATTCATAAATCTACTTTTTTCAAAGTTTTTAACTTAAATTCATTAATTCACAATAACTTATCAAATTTAGTGAAAACCATCTTTGTAAGTTGATATCAATATTCATAAAACCTCTTTTTGAAAGTTTTCGTTATCCAAGTTTTGAAAGTTGAGAATTTTGAATCATTAATTCTTAACGAACTTAACAAACTCAGTGACAGGATTGGTCTGTTCAGCTATACTGCAGAAGCTGTCTGTCAAAGCTGGAAATGTTAAAGAACAGATTCTATCAAATGATCTAGCGGAACATTCCAAGTAACTGTTTTAAGTCTTAAATACCTCAAACTGTGTCAATACCTTTTATTAAAGGCATCTTCAATTAGAATAAATATGTAATTTGGTTTATAAACAAAAGATTCAATAGAGAATTCAGGAAAAAATATATAAAACCCATAACTATTAGTAACAGTTATGAAATTTAATTTAAAGGTTGTTTGAGCAACGTTGCCTAGCAATAATGGACAGAATGTACGAGGAGAACACAAAGCAAGCCATAGAATTAATGGACGACGAGGCTTCAATATGGGGAATACATTCCAGTCCACTGACCTTCGCCTATGAAAATTTTATGTACGACGTAGTAGCTCACACTTGCTCCCAGAAAAACATGAATAAACAGTGGTACAACAACCTGGCTCCTGATCTGAAGCCATTCCTAAAAGTAAAACTTACAAAAATTATCTGTAAGAATAATTAAAACTTTTCCCAATGACAAAAAAAAATCATGAAAACTAAAACATTGATATTCTCTTTTTAGTCCGCTTTTCGAAGACCCAGGAAGTTCTTCACGGCTCCTCTGACAAAATATGTTTATAATTATGTAAGTTGATTTTTTTTTATATCTAAACTGAACGTGGAATTGTTCTAATGTTCAGAATTTTTCATCTTTTCAATAATAAAGATGACGAAATGTTGTATAAATATATATTATAAATACGACATCAACATTGATTTAACATTTTTAAGTAGAATCTGTAGAAGTCAGAAACGAATCGATGACGACAAAATTTGCACATATGCATATTATTAAAATTTTAATTTTTTGAAATTTTTTTCTGTAAGTGAAAGAAATTATTTCAAATTTAATTGCATCGGAAACGTGTTTTATTTCAGTAATAGATCGTTTTAATATCTTGATGCATAAATAGAGTGTATTTAAATTATCTTGAAGATAATGTTTTTCACCATGTTGGTGATGTACAGCGCCTTTGTTCTGACCAGCATAAGTACGAAATATTACGTACAGGACAGAGCCAGAGTTTTTGAGTACTATGTGTATTTCTGGGGCGCGGGTGATTTCATAGAGGAACTTATCAGCTGTTTTGTAAGTATAAATTCTCCATTTAATTTTGTGTTTTTCTCAATGTTGGTGATGGGTTGTTCTCACCAGTACAGGAGAGGTACTAATGTTACATCCTGAACAGAGATGATTCCTAGAGAAAGATATCAACTTATGCTGATTATATGATTTCAAAAGAAAATTAGAATAATTTAAAAGCATCTTTTTCGCTTTTTTCTTACTAAGACTATATCTTTTCTTTGAAGTTTTTGAAGAATTTTTATCTTGGAGGGGAAAGAAAGATAAATGTTATAAAATTCATCCTCAACATTGAATTGTAAGAATTGTAACCCTTTATTTTATCTTCTGTTTCTAAATTATTTCATCTTCATTCTTTTTCTAATTCTAGAGACAATTATAATTTGGTAAACATACATTCCACTTTAAAGGAGAATTGCCTCCCTCTCTTTCTGTCACAATGTGTGAATAAAGTTAACGCTGTTCATAATAGATATACGGATGGCGACATTACGCAACACAGTTAAGGCTACAAAAGGACACACCTAATTTGTACGGGAAATGTTAACTATGACATCATACAAAACTAACAATTCTTAAAAATACCACAAAATGAAATAATTTGCTATTTCAAACTGTAGGAATCCATCAAACTACATCAAAACTTACTATATCATGCTGTTTTGTCATTATTTAATTCCTAAATAGCAAGGTATAAACAAGTTATTGATCGCAATGCATTTGTTGAGATGACGTCATTTCGTAAAACTTGACGCAGTTCTTATGCAGTGAGAGGCGGATCAAATAATAATTTCACAAGGAAAAATATATCTTATAATTAAATGAAATATTTTTTGCAGATATTAAAGAGACCATTAACTTAGAATCAATGTCTTCTTTATGATTTTATTAATATATTTTCCATAATTTCCTATTTAATTGATACCGTTGTATATTTATATGCAAGTACATCGGAGGGTAATGTAAGGGTCTCAATAAATCGATCTAGTGCAAGGGCATACACTCAATAGATCATAGTAAGCTTTTTCAAATAAACTCTAGAAGTACATGTATTAAGGTATTTGAAAAGTGTTGCGATCCTGATGAAATCTTGAAAATGAATTAATTATATCTATATTTAATGCCGTTGACCAGCAAAAACTTGAGCATGCAGTCATACTAACATGATTTTAACAATGAAATAGCAGAATCTATATAGGATCGCAGGACTTTTCAGAATCGACAATGCGTGTTGAAAATATTTATAAACTGAACTTAGAATTTTAACTTGGTTATGCCCTTGCACTAGTGAAATTTATAGTTGACCTCAATACTGCAAGTATATGTGCTAAAATCACGTGACAAGTTTAAATATAAAATCTAGTCGTCTTCAATTCGTAGTTAATAACGACAATTACAAATGTCCGTAATAAATAAAGTTTACTTAAAAGAATCGCTATCCAGATTATGAATATATTTTTAAATCACAAAAATTGCCGATATTTCCATTGCGTACCTTAACTGTACTGCGTATTTATAGATTACCAACATACTTTACCTTCAAACAGGCCCAAAATATAAACTTTCATTGCTTTAATAATTATTGTTCCTTTTATGATTCTTTTCAAAAACTGATTACTTAATAATTTCCACAAGATTGAAGAAAAAAATGAATTCATTATTGGTCATTAGTCACTCATTTAGTACTAGACAGTTACATTTCGAAACAAAATGATTGTTATCAGTTCTACATCTAATGCCAGTTTTAACGAAAATTGAAATTTAAAAAAAAGTTGTAAATTGAAACCAAACCTTGCACAAACCTGAAATATTAAGTTGACGAACAGTTAACACGGGATTGTTAAAAATAAAATTGAAAAAAAAAAAAAACACATCAGAGGTGGCATCAGTATGGAGGAGTAGGTATCACCTGTCAAACGGTCATATCATTCGTTTAAAGATTTTGATGAAGTTAGCTTGAAGATAATGGACTTACAAGTTGTATTAAGAAGAAAGAATTCAACATTTGTCATAACAAAGGTTGTACATGTACTTGCCAACAAGGCTATTTTAGCGGCAATTTTGTTTGCAAAATGTTGACATTAATCGAGGATGTTATCAACTTAAATGTCATGTACCTGTTATGAAATTAAAACATATGTGTATATATATATTTATTTATTTATTTGCAAACTGTCTGTTTTCTACCACTATGAGCCTGCACTCCCCAGTTGCGTTCATAGCCCTATGAACGCAATTTCGTCAGCTATTAGAGCAGTTCGTCTCTTACACTGGCGCAGTACAATCTACTTCATTTATATAACACATTCAGAAGTATATGTATGAAATATTGTTCAAAAGGGTTAAATTTTAATTTTTTAATGATATCCTCCCGGAAAAAATAAATTTATAGATGATTAAAATTGTTGATTTATGTGTATTCAATTTCTTAAAAATAGTCGACGTGTGTAATCGTATGAAAAATTTTACTAAATTTGAAAAGAGCTCTATATCTTATATTATTTGTTCATTGTAACGCATATAGTTATTAAGGACGATACCTCTTCACGCTAAGGTGTTTTACATTCCGAAAAAGCAAAATTTCTGTAAAAGAGCACTATTTCAAGAAGGATTTTAATTTTGAAAAAAATTTTAAGAACTTAAGAAAACCATTTATAAAAGAAATTCAATATAGAAACATTCTCTCTCTTCATAATATTGTTATTAATAATTTTTCTTAGAAAGTTTCGATGACGTCATGACGCGTCACAACAGTATAAAAACAAAAATTTACGATAATTTGAAGACGGTGCGGTTAGCATCCAGATAATAAGCAAATACAATGTACATGTTCCATGTATATTGTATGTGATTTATTGGAGATAAACAGAATGCAAATATTATTTTAAATATGCCAGCAGAGCAGTTGCTATTCATAATGTCATGTTCACTGAATCATCGTTGTTTATTTTTTAAACGAATAGCTGGCATATTGCTGGCATATGATGCGCTAGCGCATTATTGAAAATATGCCAACAGAAGAATAGTTTTCTTACGTTCTTTGTAACTATATGCTTAAAAATGAACAAATGAATTAAAGATACAGAGCTCTATTTAATTTGTAGACAGTTTTATTACACAATTAAACACGTTGACTAAAATTTATAATTTTTAAAAAATCAAATGCAGAAAAAAGAAAGAAGAGGAATATTTAAGAAATATACAACGTTATTCAGTGAACATGGCGTTATACTCTCTGTTTTCTTCCACGACATTGTATGAGTCTACACTCACCAGTTGCGTTCACAGCACTATGAACGCAACTTCTGCTGCTATAAGTGCAGTTCGTTTTCTTACACTGGCGCAGTACAATCTACTCTTTTTATATACCACATTTAGAAGTAAATATGTAAAATGTCGTCTTCTTTCTGTATACATGACGATTGTGAGGTTAATAAATAGAATCATTATCTGCATTCTTAAAGTCTGTGTATCAAATTTTTTTTTTTTTTTTGATTTAGGGATGTCTGGAATCAAGAGGCAGATCACATCGAGGTTACTACTCACGAATGAAGAGATATCTGTATGATTTCTGGAATGTTGTCGACTTGTTGTCGTACGCCTTATTAATCACAGCTTTATTTGTACGTCATTTCCATCCCTCAGAGACCTTCACAATAGCCAGGAGAATGTTTTCTCTCTCTCTTCTTGTTATGTATTTGAGGTTCCTTGAAGTATTTCTTATTCACAGGAGAATGGGACCAACGCTTATCATGATAAAGGAAATGGTAAGGGGCTTGATTGATTGATTATATATTGTTAAACGTCCCGATCGAGAGTTTTTAACTCATAAAGAGACTTCACCATTTAGCAGTAAAAACTTCAAATATGACCTTAACTCGGTACTCAGGACCATTAAGCTGTGAAGTTTCTTTATCGTGCCAACGTCTGCCCAGCCTTAACACGGAGCCTCGGTTTTTAAGGTCTTATTCGGAAGATCCGCAACTTTCACTTCAAATTGCCGATGGTTTGGCTAAGGAATATTTGCTACCTATTTTTCATCGAAATGGATTGATTGATTGTTGTTTAACGTCCCTCTCAAGAATTTTTCACATATAGAGACTCCACTACTTGCTGGTGAAGAGGTGCAAATTTTTTTACCTATACTTGGCAGTCAGGGCCATTGAGCAGTAAGGGATCTTTTTCGTGCGACTCAAGAGCAAACGCTCTAACCACTGCGCCACGCAGGCGACCATCGAAATGGAACACCATGCTTTGTAACCGAATGAAAGTAGGAATTATCAGAATATTTTTTCCAGGACAGATTAAGCTTTTTACATTGAAAGTTTGGGGATATCTTCATTTCATCGACAAGTTTTTATTAATTATGTTACTGAAAAGGGAATGTGTTCTACATTTAAAAGAAACACCATACTAACATTGCGGGGGAAAATGCATAGTAACATCCTCTCAGTTACAGTTTGTCTTTAGTCCTTTTTTATTCGCCTTATTAGTACTTCAGCTTAGCTAGTTCTGTCCTTGGCAACGTTTTTATGCCCTCGAATCGAAGATTCGAGGGTATATAGTTTTTGCCCTGTCCGTCCTTCTGTTTGTCTGTCTGTCTAGCTGTCTGTCTGTTTATCTGTCTGCCCACAAGAACTTTAATATTGTCCTTTTGATTGATTGGAGCTATGGCTTTCGTATTTCACATGTGTATTCCTTTTGACAAGGTCTTTCTTCGGGTACCATCACATTTGACCTTTTGACCTTGACCTTGGAGTTTGAACTAGTTTTACAAAATTTTACCCAACTTTAACCTTGGCCATAACTTTTGAACGGTTAGTGCTAGGGCTTTCTTACTTCACATGTGCAATCCCTTTGACAAGACCTTCCTTTGGATACCAACAATTTTGACCCTTTGACCTTGACCTTGGAGTTTGACCTACATTTGAAAAACTTTAACCTTGGCCATAACTTTTGAACGGTTGGTGCTAGGGCTTTCATACTTTACATATTTAATCCTTGTGACAAGGCCTTACTTTGGATACCAAGAACTTTGACCTTTTGACCTTGACCTTGAAGTTGACCAACTTTTGGAAAACTTTAACCTTGGCCATAACTTTTGAACGGTTTGTGCTATGGCTTTCATACTTCACATATGTAATCCTTGTGACAAGACCTTACTTTGGATACTAAAAACTTTGACCTTTTGACCTTGACTTTGGAGTTTGACCTACTTTTGATAAACTTAAAACTTGGCCATATCTTTTGAACGTTTGATGCTAGTGCTTTCATGTTTCACATGTGTATTTATTTTGAGAAGGCATTTCCTTTGGAACCATTAATTTTGACCATTTGGCCTTGATGATTGACTTACGTTTGAAAATTTTTAACCTTTTCCATGTCTTTTTAAAGATTGCTGCTAGGGCTTTCATATTTCACGGGTATATTCCTCGAGACAAGAACTTACTTTGGGTACCAACATATTTGATTTGCATTTGAGAAAGTTTAATCTTCGCTATAAGTTGCCATACGGGGGCATCAGTGTTTCACAAACACATCTTGTTTTTTGGGGTTTTAGAGACATGTACAAAATTGAACGAAATTTGTATTCTCGACTTCTTTCAGTTGAAAGACCTGTTTAGTTTCCTGTTCTTGGCGATGTTTGTTGTTTTTGGAGTTGGTATTTACTACCATGCGAATCTATGGCCGGACCATCAGACAATCTGGGACGGTGATTGGACAAACTGGAGAATTTGGACAATAATCTATTACCCTTACTGGCAGTTATACGGAGAATCATTTAGTGAATTTCTTCAAGGTGATGTTAACTTTGTACCAATGGTTGAACAATATGCCACAAATATTACCTTTATTTTTTTAACAAAATAATACATGTACCTACAAGTACACTTAGTAATATCATTTGCGTGTTATAACAATCAAGCTTGTTTCTTTCACACAAACATAAACCTAAAAGGAACATATGTGCACCATCCTTAAATTTCAATGTAAGATGGAAAATAAGAAGACCTGCTCTTTTTTAAATTTCAAGTACACAAAATAAGAAATAAAAGTATCACTTAATGATAATCTTTCAGAATATAATAGAAAAGGTTATAGAATCAATTCGTCTTGCTTTATTATATAATTGCCAGATTGTGTGATCAAACCAAATAAAAATATATTTATATTATACAATGTGTATGTGCATAAACAATGTATTTGATGTTTAAAAAATATCATCACTTAGATTAACTAATAATAAAATTGCTTTCTGACTCTACCTTATTTACGCCTATTATGCATGCAATTCTATATTTATATGCAACGTCAACAGTAAGCAAGTATAAGAAGAACACCGTATATTTTCCTCAATAGATGTGTGTATTGCTTTAATTGTAGGTGAGGATCTCTCAGACTGTACAAATATAACCTCTGTTTGGGAGGCGGATCCATCTATTGACCGATGTCCACAGGAGGACTGGACTGTGTTGGCTATCTCAGCATTCTACATGCTTTTCTCAAACCTGCTATTGGTTAACCTAGTAATTGCCATGTTCAGGTACAGTAGTGATATATATTCATGCAGTTGGAAGATATAATTTACTTGAATACAGTCTAGTTATGTTAATAGAACTTAACTTGGTCTTGGAGTACTTTGTCTATTCAGGATCTTCGTTTTCAATATTTTTCATGCATACGATGAAATGTTATGATTTTTTTTTATGATTCGAGTATGTCGTTTTCTTTTTTACTGTATCATTTACATTCTTGTCATTTTATATTTTTATTTCTTTTCAATATTTGTCAATTTGAATAGAATATCTCACATCTTTTCTCAGCTACACATTTGAAAGAGTGCAGAATAATGCAGAGAAACTATGGCGTTTTGAGAGATACACGGTAATTAACGACTATGATTGGAGGATTCCGTCTCCTATCAATCTTATTTTTCTGCCCTATCGTTTCTGTTGTTGTCCAGGGAGACAAGGATGTTGCCTACATAGATGCAGGGGTATGTCCACCTTAGATATATCTTCTTTAGGTTTACATTTTTCAATTACTGTATATTTCATTATGTTTTGATTGAACTTACTTGTAAATGCAAATACTATAACTTCAATTGTATTAAGATATTTTTTTTGGCTAGAATGTTGCTGTGAGGAAGAGGTAAAAGTGGAAAAAAATGAAACAGAAAAGTCCGTGAAATTCCGTAAAAATTTCCAAAAGATAACAGCCTTCAAAATACGGAATAATATGTAGGAGGAACTCAGTCTAATTCAAAGTCACAAGAATACAAATTAGGCATGGCAATGTGATATTAGAAAATTGATAATGAAAATGTTGTATGTTTGCAAAAATGTCGTCCAATTGTATGAAAATGTATTGTGACAAGAGAAAAGGAATATTTCCAATTTCATGTTTATTTATTTTTTTACAAAACCTATATTAAACATTCCGTCCTACGAAAATTTTACTCACTTCATATACTTTCACGAATTTCAACTGCAATCTAAATGTTATATTTTCAAAACATTGTGTTGCTTTAATAACAAAACTGAATAAAGGTTACTCAAATGACCAGCTGTTGTGTGTTTGAGCATCGGAAATCACAATATTGGAATATTTTATATCTAGATTTTACAACTTTTATCCAATGTTGGCAACGTATTCTATACACATGTATAAGTAGAATTAACTTTGAAACTTTTGAACAAACTCTGTTTGTTGGAAAAAAGTATAGCCTATGTAGCAAAAAAAAAAAAAGACTAAATCTCAAACTAATTGTAACATCTATTGAAAAGTCTAGAAACATCTATGGGGAAAAGGATTATTTTGGCAAAAATTAAATAGGTGTGGAAAGTACTATAAAAGTGAAATAACTTTATAAATTAATCCCATTTTACCCTAGGATGTTGAAAAGATGGTTGTTTATTAGATAATCTATTTAGATTTTTAAAAAAAAAATTGATATGAAATGAATGTTTGATTTAAATTCTGCATCTATTTCATGATGGGATGTAAATTTCAAATAACTACATAATTATCATAATGGATAAAATGTCGGTTATCTGATATTGATGTTTTTCTGAGAATCCACTTTGAAAAAAACATTTCATCTTATTATCTTATCTTGTTTTTCATACAGTTAAGTATTCTATAGTCAATAGAACATCCAAAGACGAAACAAATAATAGCAGACTCTGTGGTGTCTTTTATTTCGAGTTCCAGGGATATATCGAGTTTACTTGTGAATGGAAGTAATTTTTGATAATTGATAAATTGGTGTTGAAATATCTGAATGTTGAGTTGAAGACCACAGAAAGTGCCTTCTTCTCATATTAAAGTTTTCGAATGAATTCTGTTTCATGGGAATATAAAAAAACAGGTCGGCTAATAAGGAAGCACAATTATTGCCCATCGTAATTCCAACAGGTTGTTGGAGGACCTTGTCTGAAAGAATACATAAATGTTGTCAATGAGGAACTCCAGCATCCTTTTAATATTAACTTCAGAGTACTTATTTGTAGAATCAGAGTGATTTTTTTTACAAAGTCATTTTGTACATGACCAATCCCAAGATTTGAGAATTTCCGACTTCCATTTTTATTGATTGATTAATTGTATGTTGTTTTACGTCCCGTTCGAGAATTTTTCACTCATATATAGACGTCACCATATACAGGTGAAGGGCTTCAAATTTTGACCTTTACTCGGCATTCAGGACCATTGAGCAGTGAGGGATCTTTATCGTGCCAATGCCTGCCGTGACACGGGGCCTCAGTTTTTAAGGTCTCATCCGAAGGACCCGCAACTTTCACTTTCAAAATTATTTTTTTTAAAAACATTCTGATTGCACACACAAGTACTCTGAAGTTGACATTAAAAAGTTGCTTGAGTTTCTGATTGACAATATCTATGTGCGCAGCTCTGTTAAGGCTGCATAAAGGGGGCGGGGCCTAATTTTTACGGGAAAACTTTACTGTGAAATCACACAAATATAGCAATTCCTCACAATAACAGAAAATGAAATAATTTGTGAATCTAAACTGCATAAGAGTAATGAACTACATCAAAACTTACCACTGCATTCATTTTTGTCGCTAATTAAATCCCACACAGCAAGATATAAACAAGTCACTGATCGCAATGCACTTGTCGACATGACGTCATCATGGTAAAGTTTGACGCATTTTATGTGCAGTGAGAGGCGGATCAAGTAATTTTCTCACAGTGAAAAATGCATTTTATTATTAAACAAAATATTATTTGCAAATCTTAGGTAGACCATTAATACAAATCTGAAACGTTTGTTTAGTGCCATTATTTAAAAAAAATATCGACAGAATGTATTGAATTAATTCTACCGTGTTTTTGTCTACTGGGTGTGCCTGTTTCACGCCGAGGTGCCTCATTAAATCGCCTTTTCGCAAGGGCATACACTTAATAGATCTTGACCATTTTTTGAATACACATAACGGACGTATTCCTTAACTTGAAAAGTGCTGCTGCTTTCCTGAAATCGATAGCATAATTTAATAAATAAATAAAATACTTGGTAAAGGTCACACATATTTCGACATTATCCAGCTAACTTGAAGTTTAAACTAATAAAATGCGAATTCTATTTAAAGCAGCAGCACTTTCCAAAAACTACAAGTTATGTAGAAACAATCTATTACATTAATTTTTAATTTTAACTAGGGTATGCCCTTGCGATATTGAAATTTGTTTGTGACCTACATACAGTACACATTACATGCATTTATCATGTGACTATCAAATAACGTGACCAAACCAAAGTCAGTACAGAGCAGGGTATACAATGTTATTTCAAAGAAAGTTAAAGTCATAAGATAATATAGAACCTTTACAAAAATAAATTCAGTTCAGGTATGTATTTTTGCACGTTTATATTCTGTTGATTTCTTCGAAGTACGCCTTAACAGTGCTGCGTGGTTTTTGGAGACCAGGTCTTATAACAATCTATTGGAATTTCCATGGGTACCAATTGCGCCCCGTTATTAGCAGACCTTTTTTGTATTCATATGAAGCAGAGTTTGTCCAAAATCTTGTACTTGAAAAGAAGAAAACACTTGCTGTAGCCCTCAACTCGACATTTAGATATATCGACGATGTATTGTCAATTAACAATGGCTATTTCCATTCTTATGTCGATACGATATATCCTGGTGAGCTTGAGATAAAAGATATCACAGAGTCTGACACATCTGTTTCATATTTGGATATTTTACTTGTAAAGACGTTAATGGTAATCTAACAACCAAGCGTTATGATAAACGTGATGACTTTAACTTTTCAATCGTCAACTTCCCTTACTTATGCAGCAATATACCTTCATAACCTGCATACGGGGTATATATCTCTCAGTTGATACGATACGCAAGAGCATGCTCTACGTATATACAATTTCTAAAACGAGGTAAATTATTGACAAACAAGTTCATGAAACAAGAATATCAGCTGTCTCGTTTAAAGCCATCATTTCGTAAGTTCTATGGTCGATACAATGACCTTGTCAGCAAATACAATTTATCATTGGGTCAAATGCTGACTGTCGTTTTTCATACTATTTGTTAGGCCATTATTTACACATTGAATTGTCGACGGATTTTTCCGTTATTTCCCGATCATGACAAGGAGCACACGGCGGGTGTGACCGGTCGGCAGGGGATGCTCACTCCTCCATGGCACCTGATCCCACCTCTGATGTTTAGAGGTCCGTGTTTGCCCTGCTCCTATTTTGTATTGTTTAATGGACTTTTGAGCTTGAATACTGTTCGTTATCTCCATATATTTCATTTCACTTCAAAATGCCGGGCGCATGGCGAAGGAACAGTTGCTTCCCATCTTTTATCGACTTAGGTCAGTAACGCCCGAGATTCGAACTCACGGCCTCCCGATCACGGAGCGAGCGCTCTACTGACTGAGCTACTGTGAACGGTCCCATTTTTATTGAAGAAGCAGTTATCTATGATATCAAAAAACCTAGTTTTTCACTGAATATATATATATATATATATATATATATATATATATATATATATATATATATATATATATATATATATATATATATATATATATATATATATATATATATATATTCTAGTGTCAGAAATTGAATCCCTATTCTGGCTCTACCATTTCTCAAGAGGTCTTGATTAAAAAAACAACTGAGGGATACTTGTATGTTCGTACGACTGAAAATGACCTTCCTGTTCTTCGGAAGTCATTTTTGTTTAAATATATTTTTTTCTTAGAAAAAGTGTTTTTTCAAAAACACCTCTATCCTTTCGATCTAACTTATTAAGGACTTAAGAGGCTCGTCACATTGAGGACAAAACGATCCTTATATGACTTCCAGAAAGTAAATGATACACCTTACTCTTCAGAACGTATTTATACGCCCCTCCCATCCCTCCACAACCGTCACAGTAGCCTCTTTCGCTTCTTATCATGTATTTGAGGTTTCTAAAATATTCCTCATTAACAGAAGAATGAGATCATCGCTCATCTTGATAAAAAATCATCTTAGGAGATGTAAAGTATCTGAATGTTAGAAAATGAGCACTGGATTAAATCCTAATTGGGTTCATAACTCGGTCACCTGCGTAATTCTTCATCATTCTATCGCCATAGTGTTATTTATTGATTGCGTCAGTGAAAAAAAAATGATATAGATCCCACATTCTCAATGAAAAAAAAAATCGCCTTCTTCTTTTTAGTAACATTTTCTCCTTATTCCCCATTATCTGCCATGACAGTCCGCTTAGATGATTCAGTCAAAGGCAAAATTAAATGAATTCTGGGGAAAATATTATTTCCTTTAACTTTTAGATAAAAATAATTGTCTAGTTTTTTTTAATTAAAAAGGATAATAAGTTAGTGTATGTTTTTTTTTATTAAGTTATACAAATATTAAAATTCTTGTTTCTCATTTAGCAAAGACGTTTCAAATCCCATGTTGTTATCGATGTTTTAGTTTAAGGAGTAGGTATTCACTAAACATGCATGCTGTATTTATGAGCTTTTCTTTATATGCGCGAGCATGTTAAGGCTAGACGCAGATATTCTTCTTGCCTATACAACATGACGTCATAGTAAGCTGTATGACTTAGCTTTAGAGATAAGGATTTCTTAACGAGGCCGAGTCTAATTCGAGTGCGCATGACTTTGCACAGCTTTTTAATTTCATGCAGTCATATTTGCGACGTTACACCTTTCCCAAATATTGTGATTTTAATACAAAACTAACATTATCTGTAACACCTATGGGTCAAAAATTCTGCTTTTACGACAATAATTAGGAAAAAACGCTGAAATGGCCCTAATTACTGTTTTCCGATTTAAAGAGCAATGCATGACGCTGTAAAATGACATGACTCGCTTGTATATTTAAGACGTCCGTGGATATTTTACAAAAAAACTGTTGACAGTACATCTAAAGAAACATGCTAGCAATCTAAACATTGCTATTTTTTTTTACCAAACAATTCATCTGTGCCGATAATTCATCTGCACCGACATATACATATACCACAATATGTCAATTTTAGAGGTATTGGGCATTGAAAAAATAAACTTTGTAATAATTCCTACACCAACCTTGATGGTCAACTTTTTTGAAATTTCACAATTTGGTGATTTTTGACAATAACTGTCATGTACTTGGCTGAAAAAGAAATCTCTAGGGCAGAAATACAAAAAAAAAAAATTAAAAAAATTCATAATATGGTGCATTTCAAACAAATTCCCATAGGGTCCGATAGTAAAATTTGACAAGATTTGAGATGGCCCCCTAAGAAATCGGGACGATGAACGTTCGATTTTATAATCTTAAAACAATAAATATATTAGTAAAAATTAATTCAAGAAAATAAATCAAAATCTCTAGGGTAGAAATATTTAGACTCAGCCTCGTTCATATCTGTATTTAAAGTTTTATTTCAGGTTTAAGAAACGAATGGAAACAAGTAAAACATAAAATAAACTAAGTCTTGTCATTTTTGGATGGTATTATTAGCAAAGAAATTGCCACAGGGGTTATTTAGTGGATGTTTCAATATAAAACCACGACAGAAGACATAGATCAGAAAACCCTTAATCAAAGGTACAAGGTGATTGTAAATATAAACAAATGAATAACAGAAATTGTGTTTGCCTTGCTTGTCATGGCCATTTAATAGATATACAATATATCAGAAAAGTACAATTAATGAACAAATGTATGCGCCGCTAAGAAACATTTGGCAGCATAAAAATTAAGCAATAGAAGTGCCATCTTGATCCAGGGAGCCTGAAAAAAAGTACCCCCTGGAGAAAACAATCTATGCAAAATTATGCTAATTGACAATCTGCACACACAAGAGACACAAAACTGGACACTACGCCTCCACATACTGTTCTCGACTCTCCCAGCACCACAGAAGCCAAGAGTTCCAAGTCATGACGCTGAAAAGAGAAATTAACAAACCGTAAACGACAAGGGGAAATAAAACTTCCTCAGAACTATACAAGATATCTTAACATAAAAGAAAGAGGTTACTTAAAGCCAAAAAGAGAAATTAACCATTCCAGTCCAATGAATCGCTAACAACTTATTTGAAATTACTAGACATACTACAATTAAGGAACTGGTGAGGGAGGGTGGGTACTGAAAATAAGCACGTCTGCTCTTGACTAACTACGAAATAAAAAGGAACAATCTAGATGACATGCGCAATAAAGGAAGATGAATCAGCATTCCGAACCCGAATTAAATTACATATTTGACAATTATCATTGGAGCCTTGCTCATTGGTAACAAAAATTTAATTGTTGGATACAACTGCTCCCAAACCATACCCCGAATCCCATGCCACAATATGGTGAATGACTCCAGACAAAGATGGTCTTGATTCTAATTCTTTGTATGGAGATTGGCCAAATGTATTATGGATGAACCTATGATCCAAATGGAATCTATAAACAAATTGAAATGAGCCAACATGAACACATTTAAATTGTTAATTATGGAAACTGGTCTCTTGAAATTACATACAATGTAATTAATGTACAGATGCATTATGCAACTAATTAGTTACTTAATTAGTACATGACAATGGCCTTATGTAAGATTTGTAAGCAACTGAATGCCACCTTCCCATCTTCTTAATATGTTTCTCAGTGTAACCCTTGATATACAAGTAGGTTACACCCTTGATCCGAAATGAATGTGTCTTAAATGAAGATGATTGAATATGTAAAAACTTTAAAGCCTTGTTCAACATGGATGAAAATTGGTATTAATGGTTTCAAGTTAACGTGTGAAAAGAAGGACACCTTCTGAATATGATTAGATGAAGCAGAATATCTCTGCAATTTTGAAACAACACTCTAAGTAAGACAAAAAAGCCATTGTAAAGGCAAATTGAAATAGAGCTGCCTCAAACGTAGAAAAACACAAATGAGGCAACACATCAATAATTTTTGACAACAAACACAGTGTGATGGGCATTTTAATATCTTGTGGTAGATAAGATTTCTTGAAACCCGCTAATGACTTCTTTACAATAAAAGAGTCAACTGGTTTTTGCCAGTCATGTAAATTGACCAGAAAACTTTTTGCTGACAAATAGCATTTAGCAGTAGAAAAAGCTAGTCCACGTTCTGAAAGATAAGCTATAAAATTTATCACATGATCTACCGGAGGAGGCCAAACTTGCTGAAATGATGATTCTAGTCTAAATTTGTTAAAACATTGCCATCCTTGTCATTACACCCTAGCTGTGTTTTGAGAAACACTGGCCTGCAGGAGACTGTCTATAGTTGCTGAATAATAGCTCAGAATTTCATAAGAACCTTGAAGGGATATGGATCTGCCAAGGAGCCAATTGCCGAAACCTGGACCACTGAAACCGAGAAATGGCATCAGCAATTTCATTTTTAACACCTGGAATGTGCTGGGCCTTTATTTGTATATTAAACCTTAGAGTTTGCAAAACCAACATCCTAACTAAAGTCATGACTCTCTTGTGTTTGAGGGATTTGCGATTAATAATGTAGACTAAAGCTGAATTATCAATATAAAGAAGAAGCTTCTTATCCCGCAAATTCTCTGCCCAAATGATAATTCCTAACACTATGGGAATGAGTTCCAATAAAGAAATGTCCCTGTATATTTTTTCTTCCCAACAAGCGGGTCAATGGAGACAGCACCAATGTTTACCAAACACAACACCACAGCCAAAAGAACCTGAATTATCTGAATAAAAATGAAATGCATCTGCCTCATGTCAATCAAGACCTGGAAATGGAGTGCTACCGTTAAACTGGCTGAGGAACTGAACCCACATTAATAAGTCAGACCTAATCTCTGCCGTTATCCTTACAAAATGATATGGTTTCCTAACCCCTGCAAAGGAACCGTAAATCTTAGTACAAAAAGCCCTAACTGCTGGCAATGCTTTGACTACAAAAGCAAATGCTCCTGCTAATGACTGCATTTCTTTCAAAGTTACCTTTTTGATTCCAAAACTGCATAATTTTTTTCCTATAAGGTCCTTAACTTTTTCCTCTGGTACAAAGAAAGTCATAGAAATAGTATCAATTCCCAAACCTAAAAATGTCAAACAATAAGTTGACCCTTCTGTTTTTTCTAAAGCTAATGGGATACCTAAATCTTAACACAAACCTTCAAATAGCCTCATCAATTCCATGCATTCAGATAAACTAGCACAACCTATAAACATAAAATCATCTAAATAATGAACAACTGAATGTAAATTAGACCTATGGGTCAATTCCCAATGCAAAAATGTAGAATATTTCTCAAATAATGCACATGATAATGAACACTCTATTGGCAAACACTTATCAATAAAATATGCCAAAGAGTGTCTGAAACCCAACATATTTAAAAATCCTTTGGGGAAACAGGTAAAAGGCGAAATGCACTTGAAATATCCAATTTTGCTAGTAATGCACCTTGGCCCTTAGAAACAATCAATGCAATTGCATCATCAGAAATTGAATAATTTACTGAACAAACATCAGGATCTATGAAGTCATTAACACTGCTTCCTGGGGGTATGATAGATTAGTAATCATCCGCCAAACACCCTGCTTCTTAGGGACTAGACCTATGGGGTTGCACCGCAAGTTTCATATTGGAAGATGTAAAAATGGCCCCAATATTCTGCCTAATGTAAATTCCTTATCAATCTTTTCTTGTAATTCATATTTATATTGATTTGCAGAAGTCATGTTTTTAAACTCCACCCTCCTCCTAGGACCATTAAAATTTAAATGAAAACCAAACCTAAAGCCTAAGGATAAACAATTGGCATCCTCAGCATTAGGATATGAAGATCCAAATTAACAGAATTAATTGGCGAATGACCCATTTCCCATAAGCTAGCACAATTATGCGATAGGATTGGATTTTGACCCTCCCAAAGGCTGTCGGGACTGTTGATTCCTGGAATAAATATGGGATTGATTACGGACATTAAACTGAGATGCAGGTTTAACTGCCACTGAATTAATATTTTTCTTAAAACATTTGACTAATGGGTGAAAAACATTGCACTTTAGACAGCTATGGAAAAAATTACAATTGGACTTGTTGCACATACCATCGTAATTGTACGCATTAATTTGCGCTTAACTTGCTGGCCTGGCTGCTGACGAGAACTCACGTTTGTGGAAGGGGATGATTGCAAGTGAATCAACCACAATTCCGCATCAACAGAGGACCAGCACAAGGAATTTTTGTAAGATTTTTTCAGTCTTAATCCAACCAATTACCTCTCAATTTTTCAGCCCCTTCGTAATTAGTGTCAAATATTTAAACAATGGGATAGCTTGATATGTATGTTTAGTTAAGTATACAGAAGCAAATATAGAAAAGGCATCGAGCCATTGTGAAAAACTTACCATTTTTTGGTCCTTTTGCTTTGGTTTTACGTGGAAAACCCCATCCCCATATACAACTTGATTTTGCTGAGTTACAGTAGGATCATGGGACAAACGGGTTGCAAAACTTACAAAGTGAACATAATTTTTTTCTTTTGTATTTTGCGGCACATGAGCAGCAAATGGAGAAGCCGCACTGATAAAAGGATTCAGCAAATTATTTATGGGGGTCATAATTGACCGTACCTGAAACATTTGTACCAGGATCTCTATGGCAGTAAAGGTAGTCAATGTGGATGGGCCTGACGCAGGCTGGCTCTTGATCTATGGCGCCGTCTGCATGGTCTGTGTCGCACTCTGCATCACCGCCGGTGCTGTATTTGGCATCAACACCGGTGACGAACTCAAAAAAAAAAAACCCACAGGGGCCGCACTTTGTATACCCACCGGTATCAAACTCTGCATTACTGCCGAAGCTGCACTTTGCGTTACGTCACTGGGTTAAATAATGGCGGAGGTAGCCATGGCCCGAGTCGTTGTCGCAACTCGCCGATAACCTTTACCAACAGCCGAGTTCACAGTATTTGCCATTTAGTTTATATGTACTCTTTATCTTGGAATTTCTCGATGCCCGGAGCATTTTTTACTTTATTTATCCTATATTTGCAGGATGACAACTGATTGATGCTACTGAAAATAAGCACGTCTGCTCTTGACCAACTACGAAATAAAAAGGAATAATCTAGATGACATGTGCAATAAAGGAAGATGAATCAGCATACCGAACCCGAAGCAAATTACACATGCAAGTGTTAAGCATCTTTGAATACAACTGCAAAAAATAACCAGGTTTATCCATATTGGATAAACCTCATTAAATACCAAACTCATGACGTCATAACTGCTGATAGATATTTGCCGAGGAAAATGAGAGGAACGAGAATTCATGTAAACAAATATATGAAAAAGAAGTTTAAAAAGTATATACCATGAATGTCATATGAGATTTATAAGGAAATAAAGATAAAGAATCAGATTTATTCGTATCATTGTTTCTCATAATGAAGACAGGCATATTTTCAAATCCCGATCAGCCTTTCGTCTGTCATTGTTAATAACAAAAGTGCTTACGTTCAACACTACGCCTCATACTTAAAAATATAATTTTTGTTTATATCGAAAGCTTGTACATGTATTCAACAGTACCTGAAAAGTTTTGCTAGAATCGTGTGGTAAACATGTATTAATAAAAATTCCTCGTTAGTTTGTACAAAATGTATTAATTTAGCTGAAGTCTCATTCGAAACTTTGGAATATTTTTTCTATGACGTGAGAGTAGGTTTCTAGCAACAATTTTCATGGTCCAGTGATGTTTTTACATAATAATTTTTACAAAGAGAAATGAATTATCCTTGGGTTAAACTTTTCACTTTTTCATCAAGGCAATTTTTCCATTTATAAACGTCACGTGATGACGTCGCAGTGGAGTGCTTCTTTTAGCCTAAGACTCATTGGCGTCTATACAGTGGATAATTATAGTAAATAATTAATCTATGGCTTTTCCGATTTATCAATGTAACATTTTACCAAAAAAATTGTAAATTCGCCGTATAATGATCTGGGTACTGCCTAACCATACCTGCGTTATAAAATTTGACCATTCGTTTCACGGGAATAAGATTTTGGAAGGAAGTTTGCAAATCAAAACTTTAACATGTGTCTTAAGGTTCCGAATTTCGAGGGTAGGGTACATGTACTAGTGGTCAGATACAACCTCTCTGGAAAAAAAAATGGTGATGCTATTATCTCTAGTTGCCGAGATACACCCCCAAGATTTTATGCCCACTGTATAATAATAAGTCCTCTAACCCTGGGTCTGAAGTTTTGAGGGTAGAGTACTAGTGGGTCAGTTACCAGTCCTGTGCAGAAATGGAGATTGTTTTGGATCCGAAATCGACCCCTCAAGATTTTATGCCCTACTAAGTTAATAAACATTGGGCTCTGAGACCTTTAAATTAATATGCACTTCAACTTTTTTGCTTCACAGGAATGCAAAACAGGTCAACTAATAAAGTAGCACGGTTAGGGTCCATTGGAATTCCAACAGTTTGTTGGAAGTCCTTGTTTCCAAAGACTACATAAATGTTGTCAATGAGGAATTCAAGCATCCTTTTTTACATCATTTTACTCCAGAGTGTTTTTGAATTAGAGTTATTTTTAATCAAGTAATTTTGCTGATGACCAATCAAAAGTTTCCGAGTTCCATTTTTATTGCAGAAGCAATTGTCTATGATCTCAAAATGCCTAGTTCTTAATTCATCGTAAAAATGGTTGTATAAAATGTGGAAAAGTCGTAGGTTTTGATGTTATTGACTTTAGAAAAACTCTGTGATTATGAATTTTTTTAAAGTTCACATGTCTTTAACACCACTATAAGAATATACACAGTACGTCTGAAGTTTCTCCTTTACAGCAGTTATTATTTTTTGTAAGGAGTAAAGTTAAGGGCTTGGTAGAGCATTTGGTACCATGTGAAATTTATCATTTACGATCAATGCATCCCCTTATTGTTTGAAGATGTTTTCCTTTCTTACTTAAATACATCTGTGATTAGATTGATTGACTGTATCTTATCCTACGTCCCATTCGAGAAATTTTTTCACTCATATAGAGACGTCACCATATACAGGTGAAGGGCTTCAAATTTAGACCTTTACTCGGCACTTAGGACCATTGAGCAGTGAGGGTTCTTTATCGTGCCAACGCCTACCGTGACACGGGGCCTCGGTTTTTAAGGTCTCATCCGAGTGACCCACAACTTTCACTTCAAAGTGCCGAGAGCTTGGCAAAGGAACAGTTGTTTCCTATTTTTTATCGACTTAGGTCAGTCGCGGCCGTGATTCGAACACACGACCTTCCGATCACGGAGAGAGCGCTCCATCTAGGAGTAGGGTTGAAATGATAATATAAATAATGGGTTATTTAGATTATCGAGAAGTTACCTAAAATGTCTTTCTTATTGATGTTTCATCCGGAGTTTTACAATACATATCAGTCCAACAGACTAAATGACATTCCACGAAAAATTATGATCCAGTGTTAGCAAAGGATGAAAATCCCCCCTCCCCGATTTTACATGTTCATGTTTTAACCATGACATTTTGAACAAAATAGTGAACCTGTATAACACATACTACAGAGGAAGATCTAAAATGTGCTCTTATACCTTAACACATTTAACTAATTAGTTAATAACTAGGGGTTCTTTAAAAAATAAATCTATATAGCAGCTGAATTCCATCAATATAATATAAATGTCAACATCATTCGTAAACCGCACATATTTCATGAAATATAAACACCTCTTTGACAAGAACATGCTATAAACCTGGAGAACATAGTAACATTTTGCCTTGCTTTTTTCTAATTTTGATATGACTTCCTTTTTTCATTTCTTTCATTTGTCGAAAATATATATATATATATATATTAATTAATTAATATAATTTAATTAACTAATTTAACATGACTGATGAAGGCCGGCAACACGGTCGAACTAATTCAAAAAGTGGTTTTGAAAGTTTTTTATTCTTTTATCAAAAAGAGGCTTTGGATATATATATATATATATATATATATATATATATATATATATATATATATATATATATATATATATATATATAATTATTTTTCAATCTTTGAAATGTTCATTATATTCTTTTGAATATTTTTCAATCATCTATTTTTAAGCACAAAGTTATATCAAATAGTACAAATTATTGTTCAGATAGTTCCCTCTTTAATGTCGAAAAATTTTTGTTTAGATAGTTCCCCCTTTAATGACGAAAAAAGAAGTAACGGCATGCAGCTTTGACCAATTTAACTGATGCGTTTTTGAATCTCGTTTAGGCTACTCAAGAGATGTTCGAGTTCGCTTTTCCAATTCTGGAAACATTCACATTCACCTTTCAATCTCAAAATTGTCCTCGTTATGTTAGTAATCTGCTTTTCAATTATTTTATTAAATAATCTTTCCACAAGTTTTCTGTAGTGAGTTCCGTAAGTGCTCTCTAGGTCTGACTTTACTTTTTCAATATTGTATTGTTTCACAAGATCTCTGTATGTTGCATCAATAATAATCAATTTCTTTTCCTCGGTTGTCCATTTCTTTATTTTCATTAGAGTCATTGGCGAAAGCATAAACTCGGCTACTGCACAGATTCTTTTAGCTGCAGATAAAACTCCAATCCATTTCGGGGCCGATTCTAACACACCGACTATAACGGGAGAGTCTAACTCGAAGGAAACAGCTTTTTCTTGTGTTTTTTTCTCTTGTGATCCTGTCATATTGTTTTGGATTCTTTGAATTTCTTCTTGGATATCAGAAAAACATTCTTTGATCCTTTCTAAGACAAATGTTAATTTTTCGATGACAACTTCTCCTCTTTTCCATTCAATAGTATGTGAGTAAAGTCTTTCTTTTATTTCATCTAGCATTTTCAGGAAATGGACAGAGGCTACTTCCTTTTTGCCCGGTGGGTTGAGGATCCTTTCTTTTCCATCATCAGAATTCAATTCTTCGATAAGCGTCTGACTAAGCTGTGTTAGTGTGTCAGATATGAGCTGGTTGAGATCGTTTTTGGTCTATAAATGATCAAAAATAATTTTCCATATTTAAGATCAATATGGAGTGCTATATAAAGCATCATAATATTGTTTATCACTCTGATAAGGCTTAAAAACAAATAAAGATTTGACACTAGTCTGAATGTTAAAATGATATCCCAAGCAGTTGATCTGTTTTTGTAAATCTTTTACATAGCGATAAAAAAGAATTGTTTTGATCATGAATTCACTTTAAGGCCCAAGAGCCTTAACGGTGGCCTGAGTAAAATACAACACTATAAAGGATCCATAGAAGAATTAAAATAAAACGATGTAAACTGATAGAAGGAGCAATGTTGTCCAAGCTAAAAGGATGATCGGAGATTAACAACAGAATTAGTCTATAACTCAGTACCAAATCTATTTACTTGCCTGTGCTTGCCTCAATTTGTCACTATCACCACACAGACTAAAGAAAACAATAGTGCTTGAACACTATTGGTAAACCCTATCTCATTCCCTACCACAATGGCCTCTCCTGGTATTTGAAGAATATTGATTATACAGAGATAAAATATTTCTGTATTATTTTTATATATCTATCATTTACAAATCTGTCTGACAATTTACAACAAAAAAAGTACTTTTTGGTTTTATATATTATAAAATTTCTTGCATATTCAATTGATTCGTTTACTTTATTTACAGTGATTTACTTCTCCCAGTGGAATACAAATTGCGATAGCACTGCACAGCACCAAATCACGTGAGTAAGTGGAGCCGAAATTCAAAAATCTGTTAAAAATAACTTTGCTTATTACAGCTGTTACTTCGTTTACCTTCTAGATGCCAAGGAACAGAGAAGATTTTCAAAGAGATAATGTATTTTCACCATAAAATCAAAAGAGCTCCCTTCTTTCCAAACACCCTTAAAACAAATTTCAAAATTTTTGAGAAAGCACAACATTTGCTGGCTAATCATAACCACATTTAGTTTATCTGCTAAACATCCAGGAGCAGAGAAGAAGATTTTAAAAGAAATAATACATTGTCAATATATGATTACACATGTAATAGAACCCCAACTTAACACCAGAACCCCTCAACTAGGGCTCATGAAATTAACAGTTTTGGATGAAGCACCCTTGCTCATCATAACTATTTACTTTTATTGTTTTCTTAATACCCACGAGAAGAGAAGAGGATTTTCAATGAAAAAAAAAAATCATTTTATCAATAAATCCCTCCCTTACACCTGACTCTGGGGTCATAATTTCAAAAGTTGGAATTAGGCACCCTTGCGCATCATAACGATGCATCTTGTTTATCTGCTATATATACAGGGCTAGAAAAGATTGTGAAAGAACTGACGCATTTTAACTGTTAGAAGCCGTCAAAACTCCAGAAACCCTAACTGTGAGGCCTTGTATTTCACAATTTAGGTAAAGAGTCGAATGCTTATTACGATCTTACCAACAGTTTGACTGCCTGATGTCGAGGATTAGAGGAGAAGATTTACAAAGAAAGCACTAATATTGATGATTTTAGCCCTAACCAACAGTCCCCTTGAGGGAACCATGAAATTAAAAATTTTTGTCCCCCTCCACCTATTGATTTTATATGCAAAAATTGTTAAAATTGACTCAGTGGTTAAAGAGAAAAAGTGAAAAATTCACAAGTTTACAAATGAGGACACTATGCACGACGACGATCGAAAACAGAAAGCGAAAAGTCATTTGAGTGACTCAGATGACCAAAACTAATGAAATACCAAACATGAATTTAAAAAAAAACAACGTTTTTTTTAATGCAAATTTCTTTTAGATTCTAATAATTTCGATTCAATAGAAACCCATGTTAATTTAGTAAAGATATAACAAGCAATTTTTTTTTTGAGTTACATAAGTGTTATTCTTTCAGATAGATTTTTAGACAATAATTAATATAAAGTTACCGTTGTCATCCTCTCTCTAAGGATTAAAATTTGTGTTTCTAAATTTTCCATCTTTTTTGTACAGACATCTTTTGACATTGCAGCAACATGTAGACGTCCTTTAACAGTCACCTCAATTGTTTTCAGCATGTTCCTTAGAAATCTTTATTGAAAGTAAACATATTTAAAACATATTTATTAAGTTGTTTTGCTGAAAAAACAATACATTTTGCTTTGAATGAAAGTGTATAAATTATTATTACCTCACACTTGGAGAACAACTGAGAAAAGGGTAACTTTCACTCCTAGAGTTATTTATTCAGGTTTTCCATCATCAAGTTCCGCTACTTATGCAGTAATATTTCAATATCAGCTGAATATAATGTTTGTCTTTCAGCTGATTGGGTAGGTAGTAGCATGTTCTGAGTGTTTCAAAATTGAACCAAGGCGGACTTCTGATATAAAAGTTCATGTTACGGGGCTTTAAACATGCTCAATTAAATCAACATTTTCAAAAAAATTCAGTGACGTTTTAATGACTTCCTTTGTAAATACAACCTATCTTTGGGTCATAACTTGATTATATGTTCCATTCTAAATGTGAGGACATTGGTTTTATTTTTATTTTAGCTAAGGATTACTCCGTTTACATGATCAATACAGAGGAATCATGTTGGATGTGACCGTTTGTCAGTGGATACTCACTACTCCTTGGCATTTGATCTCACCTCTGGTTTTTCCAGGAGTCCAATCTTGTTTGCCTTTGTACTAATTGTTTTGCTTAAAACATTTATAACTAAGATCGGCCACTGGTCGTTATATTCACTTTTTCATTATTAGTTATTTAATTCAGCAGAGAAGTCACATAATTACTCTACGGTTATTATCGCAATTCTTCTAAAGACGGAAGTAAATAACTGTGAAAGGATATTGCAGTTGTATAAGCATGTTCATAATAGTAACTTTATTGAAATTGATTCTTCTTTTTAAGAACTCAATGAAGGTAAAATTTAATCAATAACAAAAATGATTTATACTTTTAGTATATAAATGCATACTTTTCATGTTGGAACTGTCGTATGTATAGGTTTTTCTCGAGAATCTCTGACAGTCGTCTTTCCAATCTTTTGTATTCATTTTCAAATTCTGCTTCAGACTCTTTTGCCTAAAACACGTATAAAATAAATATATGCTTAGGGCTTCCAAAATAACGTCTCTTTCCAACTGTGAGGAAAGTCTGTTTAAGTAAGGAAAAAAACTTTACTTTAAATCAGATCTACATTTGGATGGAGGGATATGCTAGTTTTTTTTTTTTTTTTTAATTTTTTTGTTGATGGTATGTAACAGAACAGTGTAAACATTAGGTACTGTAATAAACTCTGCCAATAATACTTAATACAGTGACATCATTGGATTTTGTGGTGGCTCAATTTTCCTGGAATTCGTGGGTACCTCTCATCAACGAATTTACATCCTCCATAAATTAATAAATTAGGGATACAAACTCATTTCGTTTTGTAGGTATAAGAGAATACACGAAATTAGGTCCCCACGAATTTGTAAAATTTACGCAATGCACGAAAATTGGTCCCATTAAGTGTTAATGATTCCACAGTATTTGTTAATATAAAGTATTTCAGACTTACACTCTTTAGGGTTGTTCTAAAAATATTCGTTGTATTTGAAACAGGCCAATGTTTTCTTAACTCTTTCTGAACACCAATCCATGCATCGTCTCTCTCGCTAGGATGAATTGCATCCCACTTGTTAGAAACAAATAGTGCATCTACTGGATCAAAGCAAGGAATGTCTTTTTCTTCATGCAATCTTAAGACTTCTTGAATAATTTTGACGAGCTGAATCATAAAAGAATTTTGCGGTTCATTCTGTAATTCATGGTCAATTATATTTCATAAAAAAAGTGTATTGATGTTAGCAGCGCATAGATTTTTTTTTGTGGAACATAAATGATGTTTTCATGGTCATAGAAAAGCGATCATTTAAAATGAAAAATTTAAACTACAAATATGGTTATAGAGTTTTATATTATATATCGCATATAGGATCATATATTAGAATTGTTACCCTATCATTCTGCACTCCTCCAGCATTCGTGACATTGGAAACAAAAATGAACGACACTGCATTAGGTAGGTATTTCATCATTTTGTCTGAAAGCTCCAAACTTCCACCGATTCCTGGAGTATCAACAAGCATTGTGTTTCCCTAAAATGAAAAAAAAATCTGTGAATAAAACTACCATGATCAACTTTGCATGCATTTCTTCATTTGAAGTATTGAAACAATCTATAAAATTTCTTTGTTGGGATTGGGGGGAGGGGGTTCATTTCTCATTAGATTTTTTTCCCCATTTATTCCCCTCAATATACAAAGACTTTCTTTCCGTTAGGTACTTTAAATATATATATGACCCTGAGAACAGAATTAAAGTTTTAATTTGAAGCCCCTCATCGGAATATGATGACTTCTCTATATGAGCAAAAAAACTTGAATGATTTACAACAACAACAATCAATCAATCTTTATGGGTATACCTTAAGGAAAGGCACATATAGACTAACGTCCACATGATCTATCCCTTTAGAAACATGATCATTATCTTTATCGACATATCTCTGAAGACATTTAACGAATGTTCCCTCTGATCCTGGGTCGATACTCCTCTCCTCTACTGTCTCGTTCTCCTTATTTACGACTTTGTATGATATCTTTCTAATAGGGTCGTTTGAATTGCGAATTCTACAAATAGTGGAAGTTGACTCGGCAAGCTGCGGCTTAAATAATGATGTTCCCACCAATCGATTTATAAGCGTTGATTTTCCAGCACTTGTTTCTCCTAAGATTTTACAATGCAAGAAAAGCAATAAAAAGGATATAATTTTAAAGACGGTTTTTTAACAAAAAATTTAATATATATCTTTTTATACTTTTAGAAGTTTTGAACATATTATAAAGACTTTTATCATTTTACCTGCAATGATGATACAAAGGTCGTTCCTATTTAAATCTCCACGTCTTTTCTTTAGTTCTTCAGAATAGTTTGGGAATGATTCACAAAATTCGGGGATAAGTATTTCAAATTCTTTTGAACTTAAGAGGTCTTCTAAAAGGTCAAAAATTAGATTTATCCGTGGAATGTCTGTTAGATCTTCTTTTGAGGAAAGTGGTATACTGAAATTTAAAAAAAATGCACGAAATAAACTGATGTTCATAGTATTTTTATATTAAATAAACGGAATTAAACAATTTCAGAATTATCCACATTAATATGCCAATTTCTTCATAGCTTACTTCTTCACCGTATTATATAATAAATTCAATATTTTCATGTCAAATTCTATAAACATTATATAATGAAAATTGTTCATGTATGTTAGAAAAGGACCTCTCTTTAAATGAGATGTTATATACATGTGTATTGATAATTATATTGAGATTATGATTCAAATACAGTGGTAAATAAAATAATTCATTCAAAGCCATACACCACATCGTTCTGATACCAGAGTTGAATTTTTGGCTATGTTTAAGAAATAGTATTTCTAAATTTTTATTATAGTTATATACATTTATATACATGCCATCTGATCCCGCCTTCGATGTTTCTTTGAGGCCCGTGTTTGCTCTGCTCCCGATTTGTATTGTTTAAATGCACTATGAGCTTGAATACTGTTCGTTATTTCCATGCATATTTCATTAAGCAAAAAAACATGAGCTTCAAAACTCTTTAACTGGCTGGTAACACAGATACACATTTAGCACACATAAAATGTACATATGCATATAAGACAAAACATACATTAACTTACACGTTATAAACAGAAGCACATATATAGAAAGGAGCATTATACACTTATAAACACAAATAAAAAGAACAAAAAAATGACACAAGACTAGAAAACACAAACATATATATACAACGTAAATAATTTACACAAGAACTAAAAGAGGGGGGTTAAGACAGCACTAATATAGTAAAATTATAACTTAAAACCAGCAAGCAGTAAGCAACAAAGGGGAGACATTAGATATGAGGCATAAAAGTCTGAAGTCTGCAAGAACTGTATTTACAATTTAGTTCGCCACAGAAAATTGAAATGTAGTTTGAATATTTGATTGAAAGAGGAAAATTTCCTGACTTCATTTGACAGAGTTTAATAGCTTTGCTGCCTCACACCTGAACTATTTTACTCCATACCTTGTTGTTCTTGGTTTTGGGGCCTCTGCAGTATTTGTATATCTAAAATTGTATGAATTATTTTTTTAAACAACTAAGTCTCGCAAGAATGAACTTTAAACTTGGATAATTTTAAAAGTTTCTAGAGAAATGGTACGCATTCTTCGATTCTTCAGAGATGGTAGTTCAGATTTATGTAATAAACTTTCAAATGAGCATTTATAATCTTCCTGGATGAACCTTAATGCTCTTTCCTGGTTTTAATTAATCATCCGAGTATTCTGCTCAGTACAGATGTGCCATGTTAAAGGAGAATAACTTAAGTTTGACATATGAATACGTGATATATTGTAAGTTTCCCTAACTTATTTAAATGCTTTCCTATTCATTTAAGAATATTTTGTTCCCTTGCTGCCCTTTTTACACATATTTGTAATATGTGTATCAAAAGATAACCTGAAGTCAAGAGTAATGCCTAGTTGTTTAACCTCATCGCCACAGGGAAGTTGGATTGCATCTAAATCGAAAACTATGCTTTTACTTTTTTTATCTTCCCAGTAGAAATTCCTGAAAATTTTCAGAGGTAGCCTGCATTTAATGTGTTTCAACAACCATCTAATGACAGATCTACTGTCATATTCTAGAGTTGTTACAACCCGTTCAAAAGATTTATCAGACTTTGATAATGTGTTATCATCTGCATAATCATTACATTAATTTATCTACAAAGAATAACGTTTATAAGTATGTTAAATAGTAGGGGACCAAGAATAGATCCTTGCTGGGCACCTTTAATGATGTTTCACATGTCACTATTATGATGAATTATTTTAACACATTGTTTTGTGAGAGGTATCTTTTCGGCATATCTTGTGCTGATTTTGATAAGCCATAGGCTTTTAGCTTCAAAAGGAAGTACTTCATGGGGAGGGCAACCAAAGGCCTTTTAAAGTCTCGGAAAACTGAGATTACCTCATGCTTATGTATTTTCCAAAAATACATAAAAAAAAATTCCAAATTAAGAGTCGCCAAACAACATTTGAATTAACTTAATCTCTTTGCTCATGAGACACATTGTTTTGAACTTTGCAGTTTCCACAATCATGGCAAATTTATACAGTACAAAATATATTTTCTGGCAAGTTTATCTTTCACGTTATATAAGAATAATTATTTACCAAGTGAAAAAGGATCATAGTATACAATTACATTTTACTCTCTTTATAAAGCAGTGACTTCGTATCTTGATCAAGATGTGTTTCAGGACCTTCTTGTACATTCCCAACTGCAACCTGAGCTGAACGTATATTCCTGAGCAAAAAAAGGAAATATTATAAATTGATTTCCAAAGCAGTAACAATACAACAAAACTCATTTCTCGCAAAATTTGCATGTATTTTAAATGACATTTTTTGAGAATTAAGGGGACGAAGGACACATGGTCCCATGAATCATTTTAACCAGGTCATAGTATCTGATAATGTAGGTGCAAAAAATTATTTAATCATCATTTTCTGATTAAGTCTTTATTAATTTGTTTTATTAATTTTTTTTGTTTTATTTATTTTATAGTTTTATTTCTTATTTAAGAAAGTGTTTTAATGTTTCTGTCTATATAATAATAATGAAAAATAATGAAGATATCGAACAGTGACCGATCTAAAAAAAAATCTATAAACAATACAATTCTGTGAAGAGGGCAAAAAAAAAAAAAAAACACGGATTCCTGGAAATACCAGAGGTTGGATACGCCTAGGAGGAGTACGACCGGAATTGACGGCAACGTACGATTTTCACATGATGCAGAAAAACTGTGACTGCCTATCGCTACTCTAGACATTTGCTGTCTTTTTAATATATATCAAAATTATTTGATTTTTTTTCTATAAGTGATATTTGTGGGAAACTTAAAAAAAACAATTACGTAGTTTTGCTCTTATATCCAGAACTTGTCGTTTTTGTTTCCGATGAGACCAACACATATCAAAACTGTGAATAAAATTTAATTATATCATGCAGATTTTATTTAAAAAGAGAAAAGATAAAATTGACGATTTCTTTCATCACTTTCTACATGTATGACAACCTGAAGTGACAGCTGACGCTCTTAACCTAAATGGTTTCACATACTTCTTAAGGTCTATTACTCATGTAGGTTTGGTGTCTTACTTTTTTACCGTTTCTGAGATCTTACTCGGACAAGTTCTCATTTTTAGGACATGAAAATACGCGACCGAAAGTGAATTTTATAAAGATATTCGACCTTACTCTAGCCAGCATTATTAATATATTTGAAAACCATTTCAAATACTGCATGTATATGCAATATTTATGGGAAAGTTCAAACCTGATAAAAGGACTGCTTTACTAGGAGTAGGACATGCTAAATTAGTAACACACAAAATATGAAAAAAGGAGTAACATTTTTTTAAGCTTAAGATCATTTATCCCCATAAATCATAACATGATTTTGTGACATTTTGATTTTTTTATCTATAAAATTCAGGGAAAAAATACCACTTTTATCTAGAAAATTCAGGGAAACAATACCATTTTTATCTATAAAAGGTTAAGGAAAAAAGATCATTATAGTACTGTAAATTCACAAATCTATTACCTCGGTACTTTTTTCACATTAACAGGAGTTTCAGCATCTTTAAACCCGGCAGCTCTGTCCCTGTCATTCAAATATTTCATAAAATTAAATGAGATAATTGTTGTATATACTGCAACAGAGATAAGAGATTTGCACTATATCTTACCTTCTTCTATTAGATTTGCAACTGATTCCGTTAATATACAAAATGTGCGATTTATGTCTCATTAAATATTTATTTTGAGTATTATATTAACTTTAATTTCGAAAAAAAAGTATACAATTTATGTTTTTTAAAACAATATTTGATTTGAACATATGGAGAATGCATAATTAAGAAATACAAATGACTGTTTTATGATCTACAAGTTTAGTTATATTGCAAATTGTAATCAAAACCTTTCTTCTATTTATCTTTTTACAGTGAATTCCCAGTTACCGACCTTAATTTTTCGTTAGGTTGTAGATTATTGAAGATATAATTATTTTATTTTTTAATGTACACTATAATCAGTCTGCAAGAAAACCATGCATCGACCATAAAACTTGCAAAATGATGACTTCAAACGAGACTGTTGATATCCTTGTTTCATCAACTTGTTTGTCAATAGCTTGCCTTGTTTTAAGAATTGTTCATACGTAGTGCATGCTCTTGCGTATCGAGTCAGCTGAGAGACATAAAACCATATGCAGATGATAAGTAATATTTATACATAAGTAAGGGAAGATGACGGTTGAAAAATTGAAGTCATCAAGTTTATCATAAAGTTTTGTTGTTAGGTTACCATTAACGTCTTTTTCTAGTAAAATGTGAAACAGATGTGTCAGACTCTGTGATATCTATTATTTCAAGCTCACTGAGATATATCAAGTATTGTATCAACTGCCACACTGTTGTTGAAGATGAATATCATTTCTTATTTCTATGGCCTCTTTATAAACAAATACGAATTGAATATTGTACACGTTTTAACAATACATGCATATCTTATGAAATTCTTAATCCAGCAGATGTTAAATCAACAAGAAATATTTGTAACTTCATACGTGTTCATACGCGTTGCATTTAACATTAGAAAATCTATGTGACTATATATGTATACTGTATGTACAATGAATTAATTGCTCCACATTTGATTTTTATCAATAGATAAAATTAAATTAAATTAAATTAATTATGTGTACGCCTAAATATGGTTGAAATACTGCCGACTAGGCGTCAAATAATAATTCATCAATCAGTCTTCTTGTGTGTGTTTTTAAGATGTTCAAGAAAGAGCAAACTTAATATAATTATTTCTTACTTACACTACGATTGAAATAAATAAATTCTGTGTTACTTGTCTATATGTAAAAGTTGGTTTAAAAAATATTAAGAAGAATACAAGTTTTATATAAGTTTGAAAATATTGGTCTGTTGTACATACTGGCTAACACGATGACAAAGCATACAGATTTGGAGTTTAATAACTATAAAATCACTAATTTCTAGGAGGGGGAGGGGGTGTTCGTTGTTTTTCGTTTTTAAAAGTGTAAATTTTGGAATGTGTAACTATTAAACACCTCAGAGCCATGAAATATCAACCCCTCACAGAAATATTATTTCCTAAAACTACTAAAATAAATGATTTTACAAAATTATTTTAGTAAGAAAATATAAAGAAAAAAACCCATGTGAAATAAAAATTTTAAAAATCCCAGATTTTAATAATAACAAGACTTTGTTTTTTAACTCTTTTATGTCAAAATTATTGCATTATGAATCTACATGTTTGTAGGAAAATTAAACTCTATGATTTAAAAAAAAAATAATTGCTAAACTCCCCCAGAGAGTATTTAATATGGTATTTCTTACCAATATTTTGATAAATCAGAAATGTTTATTTAGAAGGGTGTGCCAATTAAAAATTTCAGGCGGCAGAATGCAAATTTATCTAAGGTTGTGTTTAAGTATCATGGTTTATTTGAATGATTATGTACCAGAGTCTTCCTCAAATAACACACAATTTAATTCATTTTTTATTATAGAGGAAATGTCTTGCAAAAATGTAGGAAACATGGTTATTCAATATGATTGTTGAAAATGTGCAAGTCAGTCAGCACAATTTATCATAAAATCATTCCGTTTATGAACAACTTGCAATATGCCAACCCCGATCATGTGGGGGTAATTTTTGACATTTTATTTAATTTTCAATTTTTTTTTTTTTTTAAAAAATCAATTTAAGTTATTTCCATGAAGAAAATTGTTACATTTTTTTCTTATCAAACAATAAGTATTTATAATTTTAAGTTCTATATTTGACTTTGTATCCCATTTGAGTTTGAAGAATTTTTCGAAAATTGGTAATTTTGTAAATTCCTTTTTCTGCATAAATTATTAGTTGCAAAACTTAATATTTTGCAGATATTTTGTTGAGAATTATAGTTTGGCAATACTATCAATTTGAAATCTTTTAATTTTTGTAGTCTAGTCTTGGGAGATTTTCGGCATTCAATGTGTACTAATTTTGTCAAATCTTCAACATTGGCATTGTGCCAATTTTTCAGAGTTGTCACACCTTGATACAGTGTTTGTTACATGTTTGATTATGATAAATGTCAGATTAAGAAGAACCTAGTCACTTTAAAATACCTTAAAGGAAATACAGTGAGTGAAATAAACCAAACGTGCATTATGTAGGCGGCGTTTCCTATGGCAGCCATGTTGTTGGATAAAGGGGGGGAGGGACTTTTGGCTTTTTTCAATTACATGTTATGTGGTCTTACTTCCTACCAAATTTCATCAAATTATGGAAAACTTCGATTTGGACAGTACTGCATGGTAGACTGGCTCTTAAGTGTTCATTCAGCAAAAAGGGAAAGAAGAATTATCTGATAAGAAATAGAGTTGATTCTACTCTACATTGCTCTTTTACTTAACAGCCCGCAGATTACCAAAACTGATACACAATGCCAAGTCCTATATTAAGTTCAGTATAAATATGATTCATAACTTCAAAGTATCCCATACACGACTGACCTTATCTTTTTAGAAAAGAAGTGTTTCAATTCCTTCACATTTGGAGTAGTTTCATCAGGATTATCCATATCACAGGTTATGAAAGTATCTGTATGATTCTGGAAGAAAGAAAATAAGATTTATCTATCCATGTGTAATTTTTAGACGGTGGCTATTTAAAGCCACTGTCTTTTAAAGCCGCTTTTGGTTATGAATAACCAACAGAGTATCCTCTCGGGGATCCTAGCGGCGATTTTCTGTAGAGACAAAATAATGAAAATTGGTTCGATCCGATGTTTGAAAATGAAAAATGCATGATTAACAGATACTCTCGAGTTATTTTAATGATATTTTGTTGATGGGCGCAAAGACTAATTCCTGATTCTTGCTGTAAATATATTTATCGTCTCATAAATATTCATCAAATTACATCTATTTACAAGTCAATACATACACAAACAGATTCGTACACAATGAGTCATACAAACCACAGAAGTAAATTCATACACAGGGTTTACTGTTTACTGTTGTTAACATGATAAAAATTTTACAAGTCCATTCGTACACACGCTGTGTTTTTTTTTTTTAGAGTCAGAAAATTTGAAACAAAAATATTTATGGTTAATAGTTTTACATTTTAACACTTTCACATCTTTGAAATACAAATAATTATTGGTACGCAGTACAGTTAAGGTGCCAAATGGAAATATCGGCGAATTTTTTAGATAGAAAATTCATTCTTTACAAGGACGGGCGTTTCTTTTTATGACTTTACTATTATCGGACAAATGCAATGTGGTTGAAAACTACATGTTGAGGACGATTAGATTTTTTTATTTAGACTTGTCACGTGATGTGGCAGTCATGTGGTTTTACCAAATATACCTGAAGTATTGAGATCATCTATAAAAATTCTAATATTGCAAGGGCAAAACCAAGTTAAAAATCTAAGATTTAAATATAATTATTTTCAACACTCTTTGTAGTTTGTGAAAAGTGCTGCGAACCTATATAGATTCTACTATCTAATTGGTAAAGTTACATTTGTTAGACCGTGTGTTGAATATTTTGCTGGTCAAGTACATTAAATATAGATATAATTCATTCATTTGCAAGATTTCAACAGGTTCGCAGCACTTTTCAAATATCTTCATACTTCTTGAGATTATGTGTAAAAGCTTGTCATAAATCATTGAGGGTATGCCCTTGCAATATACCGATTTATTACGACCCTTCTAATACCCTTCAATGAATCTGCATACAAATATACGACAGTATCGCTTGTCTAGGGAATGTACGGGAAGTATATGAATAAAATCATAAAATAGACATCGCATCCAAGTCAATGGCCTCTTATATATATACAATTTATGTTTTATTTAATTACAAAATACTTTTCTCATTGTATAAATATAACTTGATCCGCCTCTCACTGCATACAAACTGCGTCAAATTTTACAATACACACGACGTCACATTGACAAGTGCATTGCGATCAGTAAATTGTTTATATATTGCTGTGTGGGATTTAACCAACGACAATAATGCATGCACTAGTTAGTATTGATGTAGTTTAAAGCTATTCAACAGTTTAGAATAGCAAATCATTTCATTTTGTGGTAATTTGAAGAACTTATATTTTTGTGTGATGTCATATTTAGCATTTCCCGTATAAATTAGGCCCCGCCTCCTTACTGCAGCCTTACCTGTGCTGCGTAAACCAACACACGCGAGGCGGTTTCTTGGATCTGCGACAAACGATACATACGAGATGCTCCCACCTGGGCATAATCTAATTATGAGATACACTATGCCTTGAAAATGTATCCAATTTTCTTAATTCCTAGAACTAAAATATGGTTCGAGAGCGGTGTATTTCTTGTAACAGAACTGCATGTCTTTCAATTTTTTTAAAACGTTTTATGTTTTTTTTTAAAATATTACTTATACAATTAAAATTTTATGATGTCTTGATTATTTGAAATTCTAGTATCTCTTGACGATACCATATTAGAAAAAAAAATTCCGGAATGGAAAAAGGATCACACTCATTTATATATTCTTAAAAGTTTACATAAATAATTGTTAAAGTCACATACGATGTAAAATGTAACATTTACGTTATGTTTCGAATTATAATTATTGAAGATATCTTATTGTGACAATTTTGAAGAAAAAAATAGAATATATATATTGACAAATTTAAAAACCATTACATCAATCATGAATTTCCAATACTCAGGATATTTCTTTTAGATTACATCATAATAATTAGATAAAGGTAATTTTCTTAACAGTTCATAATAGTTATATTATCCTGAGGAATTTGAATTATTAATAAGACGGAGTAGAAATTATCAGTCAAATCTCTTGTACTCTCCAACTCACTGCTCGGATACCATACTTTAAAAATATGTCAAGTGACAACTTTGACGTACAGTTAAAATTTATTGTTTACCGATCCCGCATTAATAGCAGTTATATATTTATAATTGTTATACCCTTAAATATCTTTCTATGTATTTATTACAAAGAAAAAGTCACACGGAGTTAATGATTTTATAATAATAAAATAAATGTAGACTGGTCTCTCAGTCCAACATAAGAATCATTAGACCACGTCACTGCTACGTCACAAGTAACTAGTCATCGTTCAATATCGGTGACACGGAAATAGCCGAAGTTTCAAGAGTTACCGCGTATGCTATTTGAAAGTTGGCGTCATGGGAAAAATTATGTTTTGTGAAAAATAAATTCTGTGTTTTAATAATTTAACATATGATTTGTTGGACCTGAACGAGAAAATGTGTTGCCCTCAGGGCAACATTTTCACCTTCAGGTCCAATAAATCATATGTTGTCCTCATACCAAGTCAATAACTGTATAATATGAGTTATCTCGCTTACGACACTTTATTTTCATCTTAAGGGAGACAACACAAGTGTAACCCTGTGCGATCTCTTGCGCTTTTTCATTGTAATATGAAGGGTGGCAAGGCAGTTGTCAACTGAGCGTGAGGAAGACATCACAAATTGTCTTCCCGGACGTGACATGTTCTTAACCAATCAGATAGACTGTATAATTCTCAAAGATAACAATTAGATATATCGACGACTTATTATTCGGTCTGTCAGTCCGAGGACATATTATCTGGTCTGTCAGTCCAACACTCCTCCATGGCACATGATCCCACCTCTGATGTTTTGGAGGTCCGTGTTTGCTCTGCTCCTATTTTGTATTGTTAATGGAATTTTGAGCTTGAATACTGTTCGTTATCTCCATATATTTCATCAATTAACAATAGTTACCTTCATCCATATGTCGATTCGATATATCCAAGTTAACTTGAAATAAACAGCACAGAAATTACACATCGGTTTTATATTTGGATTTTTATAGAAAAAGAGTTAATGGTAACCAAACAACAAAAACTTTCTGAAAAATGTGATGACATTAACTTTTCAATCGTCAACTTCCCTTTCTTATGTAGCAATATATCCGTATCACCTGCATACGGGATTTACATCTCTCATTTGATTTTATACGCAAGAGCATGCTCTATGCATGAACAATTTCTTAAACGAGGTGAGTTATTGACAAACAAGATGATGAAACAAGAATATCAACAGTCTCGTTTAAAGTCATCGTTTTGTTAGTTCTATGGTCGATACAATGACCTTGTCAGCAAATACAATCTATCATTAAGTCAAATGCTGATTTTCTTACTAATTTCCCGATCATGACAAGGAGCAAACGGCTGGTTTGACCGGTCGGCAGGGGATGCTCACTCATACATGGCACCTGATCCAACCTCTGTTTTTGGAGGTCCGTGTTTGCTTTGTATTGTTTTAATGGATATTAATATTTCATTACTAAATTAATTTTGTTAATAATCTGATATATGTTATACAGTATGTTTATTGTTTTATGACCTTGTGAGTAGTCAAGGGTAGGTACTTTATTTACTATGTGTGTTTATTATGGTTTCATAACCTTGAATTTAATAATTAGCTAAAGGTAGTTAATTTATTTATGATACACATCGTGTTTTTTTTTTTCAAAATAGTATATAATTTTACATTGAGAATACTTGTTCTTTCAATTGATCATAAGCATTTCAACTTATGCTACTAATGCATAAAGGATCTTCTTGTTTACAAAAGAAGACATCTACAACGATCCAGTGTCGAGTAATGTGAGTAACCATTTTAAATTGATAATTTCAGATGTGATATTTCATATTTGAAATGTTGGGAGACATTTTCCTTAAGAAGGGGGAAATGTCACAGGGTGAAAAAATAATAATTTTTATAAATATAATTCATGTTTTAATATTAAATAACCTAATGTATTAAACATCATTTCATTATTTTCATTATCATCTATATACCATAGTTTATTACAGTCTTTTAGAATTTACTATGTATATATTTATAGAGTATCTCATTCGTATTCTTAAGCATTTAATTTTTATTTTTGGATGCCGTCGGTCCTATAACAGCACCTGGCCTTGCCGACAGATTTGAGCGGTATGATTTGTCGGCACGGCCAGTTGCTTTTATAGGACCGACGATATCCAAAAGTAAGAACTCAATGCTTATATTTAACAAAGTGGCTCCCATCAGCCACGTACCTCCGATCACTTGACTCGACACTAATTTTGTGTTTCGGCGGTGTGATGCAAGGTATACTAATACGAATTGATTTTATAATGAAAAAATAATTTTCTTCCCTCTGCTGCAAATCCGCCTCTTCAGAAATTGATGCATTTATACATCAATACATAAAGAATAAAATTATTCCATTATTGAGGTTACGAGAATATCACCCAAGTCTTCATTGCGTTTGTAGGACGCAATAGGTAATTCAGAGAAGACTTTTTTTTTTTTACAGTCTTCATCATTTGCAAGAGTATGCCAGTATTTTATGTTTTCTTTTTAAATGTAGTATACAGGGTTGTAGTTTGACAAAAACAAGAGGAATTCTTTTTGTCCCTGGTATCACTTCATTGCAGGTTTTTTTTTCTCTCCTATAGTTAGCATGTACATTCTGCATACTAGATTTGATTTCAATTTTCAATACAAACCCCTCCGAATTACTTATTGTGTCAATAAACACAATTATAGTCTGAGTGAAATGCTTTCTTTATAACTACTTGTAATTTAATAATCTGTATAACAGATGTTCAAATAGGCTCCTGATGATGGCGGATTGCAGCTAATTGATAAACTATCAAAATCATAAACCTCGTATATATCACACTACCGAAACAATAGATAAGTGTCGAGTCAAGTGATTTGAGGTACGTGGCTGATGAGAGCCACTTTCTTTGAAACGCTCGATAGCTTGGTATGATTTGTTGGCAAGGCCAGGTGCTTTTATATGGCCGACGACGTCCGAAAATAAGAATTAAATGCTTATATTTACATTCCTAATTTTCTCTCTTTATAATTGTTAATTTTATTAATCTTGAATTTAGCGGCTTTCCGAGCTGGTGTGCTTAATTGACGTAAAAAAAAACCGTTGTGACGCGGAAAGTTAAATAACGCAAAATGAATATTGCGAGGGGAAAAATTAACAAATTATTTCTAAACGTATAATCGTTAGACTTTTAAGATAAATTTAGAGTGTAATTGTTATAATTTAGATTGAACCAAAACAATATACATATTGTCGTTCCTAGTGTATTGAAAATTTATATAGTTCCTACTGTGTATTCTACCGCGAAGTGACAAGGTACCATGTTTGTTATAGGGTTTGAATGTTGTAGATTTCCATTGGATTTCATAAAGAAACACTAAATGTAAATATATGGTGTTGAATGCTCATTGGTTGGTTTGGGAGTAAAAGAGGTAAAATGTGCTTGTGACAGAGTTGGTGAGGTTTAGAGTTAGTTTATTGGTAGATAATTTAGAATGAGGAGTATCTGAGTGGTTTTGCCAGTTTGGCATCGGATGCGCATGCTTGGCGCTAAATATTCGGACAAACTCGCTCTACCTTAGGAAAACCAGGACTAAGGCAGATTTTTTTTCTTCTTCACATAGTTTTCTTATTTAATAACAGGACTAATTAATTGTCTATTCGGTACAAACTTGTACCACAGTTGCTTTAAATATATTAAATATCTCATTAAAAAATTATTTACTTAAAAATAATTAGATCAGAAAAGTAACTAAAATAAAAGTGTGTATGTATAGGGATAGGAGTGCATTTATTTTCATTACTCTTTTTTTACAGGTCACCAATATTTTTTTCACAGATTGGAATAAATGTACCGAACTCTACAACTGTTTGACTTGTTCTTCAAGGAGTATATATACCAATATTTACAGTTGTGACATAAGGAAGGTAATATTATACTGGGCATGATATATAGTTCCGCATATTTTTTTCTTGTTTTAAAGGTACCACATTAGACAAGTGATTGTGTTTATTTGGTCTTTCCACCTTTCTGAAGAAAGGCCTCTTGAATTCTTTTTCACATCTGATGCGGTTAATTTTCATGGAATTTCTCAGAGTGGTAGTAGAGACAGAATTGATTATCTATGCCTCTTGTGGAAGTATTTCTTCTAAGTTGGTGAATCAAATGATGTTTTACGTTTAAAAAAAAATGATTTTAAAATTATCTTAGATAATTTTCTAGAAGTAGCATTTACAACATTCTCTAAGGTGAACATTGATTTTGAATCAATTCTTTAAAAAATGATAATCGTCATTTTCCCTATAAGAGGCGTGTAATAATTAGTCTGCTTCAAAATCTGCACAATAAACATGAAATACACACATCGCCAAACTCTCGATATTAGGTAACCTAAGTCGATTCTACACGTTCAATAATATTAATCGGCAAAATTATTCATCAGTCGCCGTGGCATATTGGTATATGGAACCAACATCGCCGATGGTACTAGATATGCGAGAGTTAAATAACCATAAACATGCCTTAGTTTCCGTATACGATCAAATTCAGAAAATAATATTACAGAATATTACAGAATCATTCACAATGGGCAGATGAACGACTGTTTTCTATGTTATTCAAATGATTATTTATTCAGAACTTGTCCTAAATTTGTTTTCGATGTAAGCAAGTGTTCGTGCAGGTTGACTGAACATGAATCAGACGCAGACGATAGGCCGTCAGAAGACGTACAATGTAAATACGGAGGCACACGAGAGGAAATCAGAAATAGTAATGAAAGAAACACAAGAAGTGATCGCAAAGAAGAAATATGGAAAAAGTGGATGCCCTGCCTCCCGTGCTGCCGGTGCCGTTAGTGATCAAGAAATAGAGGAACAGAGTGAAAATGAGGCAACCGGTGAAAAAACGAGAGTTCCGAGTCTTCAGAACCAGATGATGAAATCGAAATCAAATCGTTATTCTTTGTTCAATACAATGTCCTTGTAAGCAAATACAATCTATCGTTAAGTGGAATGTTGACTGACGTTTTCCATACAGATTGTTAGGTCATTATATTCACACTGAATCATCACTGGATTTTTCCATTTACCCAATCATGACAAGGAGAACAACGGCGGGTGTGACCGGTCGACAGGGAAAAGCTCACTCATCCATGGCACCTGATCCTAATTCTGATGTTTTCAGAAGTCCTTGTTTTCTATGCTTCCAATTTGCATTTCTTCAATGAACTTCTGAGCTTGATTACTGTTCGTTATCTCCATACTTCATACCGCTACCACTTTTTTTTTGTCGAAATTCAATTTCGCTAATCAAGGTCTCTATCACAGGAGGTTTAGGGATTACGGTTTGTTTTATAGACTTTAAAGGCACAAAAAGGAAATTCTTTGATTCTTTGGTATCTGCAGTACCTTCTAAGATTACTTCACCTTTGAAATCTCAGAAAAAAGTGTTAACTCTCTTGACACTACAATTAAAAAAAAGCCCCGAGAAGACTACTCAATCTCCAGTCATATATGTAAAACCAGCCAAAAATTTCTCACAGAGAGAGCGTCCAGTCCTACAGAATATCAATAATTTATAAAAGATAAATGAATCAGATATGCAAGAAAAACTAGTGATCCATCTACTTTAATAATAAGTTAAGCAAACTCTAAGACACAGTTTTAGGTGAGGTTTCTAAGGAGCTAGATCCCATTATTCTTGAATTGGGCAAAACAAATAGAACTAGATGCTGTCATGAGACAGTAATACCCGCACTAAGGTGTTTGCCTCTAAATGCACACTCCTTCATATTGGGCTTACCAAGGAAAAAGTCCAAATAATTCTATAATTTACACAGTACATGTATTCGTCAAATCGAGCATAAAATGTTCAGGTGACCATGTGACCCATAAACCTCTTATACGCATTTCATATACTTAATTCATTACCAGTCTGAAATAACAGAATTTAATTAATGATGTAATTTAGGTTTTGATAAAGGAGGGGGGGGGGATATAAATTTTTGGCCCATAATTGAAACTTTTAAAATTTATTTTCTCAACAACAAATAATATTATTTTATTACAAAGCGTTTTTGATGAATTTATCAAAATGTGCAAACTTTTATTTAGTATTGATTAGGCAAAAACCTCCTTGAAAAGCCTTGACACCCCCCCCCCCCCCAACACACACACAATTTGCCTGTTTTTGGAAATAGGCCTAGATTGCAACGTTATGTTAAAACATCGTTTGTTATGATAATTTAAAATTTGTTCTTGTACTGTACATGTATGTGAACACCTTTTTGAAAATTTCTACATCACATTGGGCTTGCGTCACCCTACCAGTGCTAGTACTAGTTTTACCATTATCATTTTTAGATTGCACATGCCATGTGACATGGTGAAGCGTTACATGTATATCAGTGGAAATTAATTCATTTTGTGTTTTAATTGGATTATATTTCATGAAGTTGACAGGACCTATGACAGTCGGTAAGTACAAGTTTAAGTATAGATTGGGGTAAAATAAACCGAAATGCAAATGGTTAGGTTAAAGTTTAAAAAGGATCAAAGATCATCGGCAATCTCCTATGCAGAGTTGTCGTTCGTTTCTCTCTCAGACACTGAATGTATGAGCCGATGGTAGAGAGTGGATCATCGAATGCCACAATAGACGAATTTCACATTCTGAAGAGTTATCTCCCGTTGTCGACATTACATTCAGTTACAGGCACAGATCCGGGAATTTTTTTCCGGGGGAGGGGGGGTCCATACCTCAGTCCAAAAAAATTCCAGCCCAGAATTTCCTGAGGAGCAAAAAAAAAAAAAAAAAAAAAAAAAAAAAAAACCAAACAAACAAAATATAAACAATGATGGTAGGGTCCATGTTTTTAAAGTGGGAGGGCATCCAAAGTCATTTATTATTTGCTTCTGTAAATCAGTATATAGTCCTATTTAAATAACTCTGCAAATTCCGGGGGGGGGGGGGGTTCCAATCTCCCTAGCTGCTCCCTGTCCCTGAAATGACAAATGATCATGTGACTCCTAAATAGTAGAAAACTTTTCCATTTGACTATACATAATTTTGTTTCTTGTGTTATTATGTTATGTACATCTAATGGTTTAAGGTTATGAACCCCTGGAGGTCATCCCCACTCTCTGGAAATGTTCATAATATGACTACATCAAATTAAATAAAAGTGCATCAATGATAAGATTACTTGACATTTCATTCATGAATTTGGGTCAACCCATGTACCCTCCTAGAATTAGGAATGAAAATCATTCAAAGAGATGGACCATTAAACTATTTGTATATATTCACATTTTTTTTTTTATGTCAAACCAAAGTATTAGACTAGTTTGCATACATGAACAAACAGGGGTCTGGGAAGGAGAAGGGGCAAGGGGACGGAGTTACCTCTTTACGTCTTAATTGTTGAAAACTCCTAAAATGAATGTTAACCTCAAATCCGACTTGTACGTCTTCATTATTTTTAAGTGGTGGTGTCTCCGTATGAGTGAAAAATTCCCAAGAGGGACATTTAACAACAAACAAACATTAATGACTTAAAAAACACAATATACATGTACATGTTTATAAGTCAACGGATATACTTCTGATCATATCTCTAGTTCTCCCTTGAATCAGAAATGATGATATAAATATTTTAAGAATAATTAAGAGTTGAAAAGGTTGTGCATTTTAAAATTCACTAAGCTCTGTGGTTGAATTAGCTATACCAGTTTAGCTTATTTTACTACTCAAAGCACCTTGATTAACTATTTTTAATCATACTGTCTTCTGAAATGTGAAGTTTTTTCAACATGGATACAAGTCATACCTTTTCAGCTTCTGAAAACAATGCATGAAAAAAAAGACTGCTTTTCAAATACTGTAACTCTTTCCAAGTACTTGTGATCATCAGTTTTTAGCTCACTTGAGTTTTTCTGGTTTTCTGATCACATTTTGTTTGTCATCCATCTGTCCATCTGTAAACTTTTCACATTTTTGTCTTCTTCACTAGAACCGCTGGGCCAATTTCAACCAACCCTGCCACAAAGCATCTTCGGGTAAAGGGGATTCAAGTTTGTTCAAGTGAAGGGTCACACCCTCTTTCAAGGGGGGATAATCAAGAATTAGTGAAAATTTGGTGGTATCATTTTAAAAAAGTCTTATCAAGAACCACTGACTGGGCCCAAAAAGTTGAAACTTTCTTTACATAGACTTAGTGTAGCTTCAAATTTGTTAAAACTATGACCCACTGGGGTAGGGTGGGGCCACATATGGGGATCCAATGATTTACATAGAAAAATGAAGGGGATTTTTTCCATCATAAATCTTCTTCTCATGAACAGCAAGGGCATTATTTTCGTCCGTTTTCACAAAAGGGACCTAGGGGACATTAAATCTCATTTGTCTGTCAGTCTGTCTGTCAGTCTGTACGTCTGTCACAATAAATTTAACCTTGGTCATAACTTCTGAATAATAAGAGATAGGGCTTTCATATTTCACATGTACATTACCAACAAGAACTTTCTAAACACACCATGATCTTTGAACCCATGACCTTGACCTTGAAGTTTGACCTACTTTTCAAAAAATTTAACATTATTTTAAATGATCATTTTGAAAGAGAAAAGATAGGGCGTTCATATTATACATGTATATTACCTGTGACAAGACCTTTCTAAATATATCATGACTTTTGACTCTGTGACATTGACCTTGAAATTTAACCTACTTTTCAAAAATGTTATATTTCCTTATAACTTTTGATTGAGAAGAGATAGGACTTTTATATTTGACATGTACATTACCTGTAACAAGATGTTTCCAAGCATACTATGATTTTTTTACCCCTTGACCTTGATGTTTTACCTAATTTTCAAAAATTTTAACTTTGGTGATTACTTTTGAATGACATATGATAAGGCCTGCATATTTGAAACAATATATCATAAATAATGGCATCCCATCCACTAGGACACGGAAAGCAGGGGACCACAATTCTTTGAATTTGCTTGTTAGTCATTTTGATATGGAAACATTCTCATATAGTGTAGATTCAAGTTTTTTATGCCCTGCCATGAATATGGCCGAGGCGTATAGTGTTTGTCATGTCCGACTTCAATAAAACGTCATATGCTGATACATACTGATGTAAGCTTTTCAACTGCATCAAAATTTTTGACCTTGACTTTTCCTTTGACCTTGACCTTACTTTTCTTAAATTAGTGTCTAGATCAGTTTTGAATAAACAATTCAAGATATATTTATCAAACTTCATATGCTGATATATACTGCTGAGAGATATCAATTGCATCAACTTTTTTGACCTTGACTTTTCCTTTGACCTTGATCTCACTTTTTTAAATTAGTGTTTATCTACGTTTTAAATAAATCATTTCTAATATTTTTATTGAACTTCTATGCTAATAGTAAATACATACTGATATAAGCTTTTCAACTGCATCAGCATTTTGACCTCAACCTTTCCTTTGACCTTGACCTCTCTTTTCTCAAATAAGTGTTAAGCTCAGTTTTAAATAAATCATTCAAGATATTTTTATCAAACCTAATATGCTGATATGTATTAGTGAGAGCTATTCAACTGCATCAAAAACTTTTCACCTTGCACTTTCATGTGACCTTGACCTCCCTTCTCTTTAATTTGTATTTTGCTTAGTTTTAAAGAAACAATCTAAGATATTTTTATGTAAGCATGCACTTATACATAATTTGGTGAGAATTTATCATCTATATCCATTTTTTTTTTATAGATTTTAGTTTCAATTTTAAAGAAACTGTTCAAGATATTCTCATCAAACTTCATACACTCATACAAATTTTCATGTTGCATTAGTAATATACATTCGGCAGGGCATTTTTGTCCTATGGACATATTTCTAGTTTTCAAATCATGACCTCCGAGGATAGGGTCAGGCCACAATAAGGGATCAAAGTTTTACAGAGATTTAAAAGGAAAAAAATCTTCAAAATTCTTCTTTTTAAGAACAACAAAAGCATGATTAATATGGAAACATTCCCAAGAAGTGTAGATTCAAGTTTGTACAAATCATGACCCCATGGGTTAGGGAGGGGCCATTTTTTTCCTGCCCCTATTTGCTATCCACATGGAAATGCAAATTTTTAAACCATTTTACACATCCACAGGACAAATTCAATCATCTTCCAAATGATCATGATTTAAGGCTAGTGCATAAAATATAAGGGAAGTTCTGGGAACTAGGATGTTTAAACATGTTAAATATTTTTTTAAAAAAAATTGACCTCCATTTGACCCCCAGGGGGAAAATAAGAATTCCGAAACCTTACTGCACATGCATAGGACACCACCAACCATCTCCCAAAAGATGATTAGGCTACTGTGTAAAATGTAAGAGTTCAGGGAACCAGGAGTTTTGGCATAAAAAACGTCGACCCCCATTTGACCCCCAGGGTGAAAATGAAAATTCCAAAACTTTACTGCACATCTGCATGACACCACCAACCATATCCCAGAAGATGATTAGGTTACTGTGTAAAATGTAAGAGGAGTTCTGTAAACCAGGGGCTTTTTGCATAAAAAACGTCATTTTTCGACCCCCATTTGACCCCCAAGGTGAAAACGAAAATTCCAAAACCTTACTGCACATCTGCAGGACACCACCAACCATCCCCCAAAAGATGATTAGGCTACTGTGTAAAATGTAAGAGGAGTTCAGGGAACCAGGGGCTTTTGCATAAAAAACGTCATTTTTCGACCCCCATTTGACCCCCAGGGTGAAAATGAAAATTCCAAAACCTTACTGCACATCTACATGACACCACCAACCATATCCCAAAAGATGATTAGGCTACTGTGTAAAATGTAAGAGGAGTTCTGGGAACCAGGGGCTTTTTGCATAAAAAACGTCATTTTTCGACCCCCATTTGACCCCCAGGGTGAAAATGAAAATTCCGAAACCTTACTGCACATCTAGAGGACACCACCAACCATCTCCCAAAATATGATTAGGCTACTGGGTAAAATGTAAGAGGAGTTCAGGGAACCAGGGGCTTTTTGCATAAAAAAACGTCATTTTTCGACCCCCATTTGACCCCAAAGGTGAAAATGAAAATTCTGAAACTTTACTGCACATCTACATGACACCACCAACCATCTCCCAAAAGATGATTAGGCTACTGTGTAAAATGTAAGAGGAGTTTGAGAAATAAGAGTGTGACAGACGGACGGACGGACGGACAGACGGACGGACGGACGGACAGACATGAGTAACAACAATATACCCGAACTTTCTTTAGAAAGTGCGGGTATAAAAAGTACCTGCCTAAATATTATAAGAACAAAGCTATTTTAGGAATGTGACCCCTCAATAATTTCTTCTGATAGCTTGTTTCCTTTCTGTTTGTCAGTTAGTTCCCAAAAAAATTAAAAATGTTTAGCACATTTGCCCCCCCTCCCCTCCGAAAAAATGAAATTGCTTCCTTTGGGCCAGTGTTCAGTAGAAACTATTTTAATACACTGGAATTGTCTCTGAACTGTAACAAAAATTCAATTTTTAAACGAGTTTTCGTGTAGTATTTATTAGGGTTGTATTTTTGGATTATCAACCTGCATTGTAACCTTTTTTCAGTCGACGTTTCAACGTCAACGTTGGTGTGTTCAAGAGGTCTGTATTCCTGTACCTGATCTGTGATGTTTAATTGGTTACTGTTGTTAACTTCACATTTATTTCTGTATGATCTCAATTCCTTCTTTCTTTAAAATAAAATTCTAAATAAATGATTAACCACGGCGTTATCTAGCCAAGAAAACTAAAGGTATCATTTTCTTGGACGACCATTAATGTTATGTTATATCAACTCGAAGTATAAAATGATATTGTTCTTTCAAGCTTTAAACATTCATTATTCCAAAACGTTAAATTGACAATAATTTTTTTATTTACTTATTTATTTTCTGTTACAGTAAGTAGCATTTGATTACATAGACATACCTTTTTGATGCCTGTAGATTATTTTGTCCTCTTAAGTTTAATTTATATCCTTGTTCAAGACACACAAAAACTTATTCTGTGCGTTATTGAATGTACATGTACAAAATGACACTCTCTTGCCCTTTTGAAATGGGAAGCTTTAGAATTGCCACAAACACAAAAACTTGAAGGAATGCCATGGAAAATGCTAGACTGCGACGAATTATTTACGTTATATGATACGCTACCTGGTTGGAAAGTGGGGGAAAAAGAGGGGAAAGGGGACACTTAAATCTGTTTCTATGTAAGACATTGTACATGAAATTTTTTTTTACAATCTAAGACAGAAAAGTTGGAATAGAACAATGTTAGGTATCAACTTCAAGATAGGAAAACCTTATACAATACGTAACTTATTGCCACCTATCAACCCCATTACTGGAAATATTTTTAAGAAGTTGATAATCTCTTTAATTTCAAGTTGGTGGAAACTTCATTAATATTTTGTTAAAGGAAATGAAAAAGATAATGAGTAACATAATGGGATGAGCATTGTCCAATTGTTGAAACATTTGGAGAATCATGAGAATAACCCAAATGTATAGATATATATATTTTCTTTTTTTTTCTTTTTTTCAGGTGCAGTTTATAATAATAATACCACAGTAAACTTTAGAAAGATAATCACGGGTCTATAGACTTTTACAAAGGTTTCAATGTCGACAATTTTAATTTTAGTTAATATGCAGTTTGTACCTTTTATTGATCACAAAAAATACTGCCCTTAATCTACATGTGGCAGCGAATTACCTTCTTTAAAATAAGATTTATATTTCACCTAGTTTTACCTTTTTTTTTTTGTTTGAATTGAAGATTTACATCCAATCAGTGAGTCAATGACAAAAAAAAAACAAAACAAAACAAAACACACACACACAAACGCAGATTGATGCAATGTTCTTATAAACAGTCATTTATATCATGTCATTATTTATCACTTAAGGAATTCTCTACTATATTCGCTGCTAAGATCTGATAATTTTTTGTAATGAAAAGAGAAGATTGCTCATTCTGAAACAATAACTTTATTAAGAAACAGAAAAGTGAATGCGATGCGCAATTCCATGTTACAAAATATTAAATCAACTTTTCCCAATATTACTGCATATAACACTTTTTTGGAGAATTGCTTAAATATTGCTTTACCAAACTTAATCTTATCCATAGATGAATAAACCAATTTGCTTAGGACAAGTAGAAGAAGGTTTTCGATTAAATATACAACAAAACACAATATAACATGAATTTTAGTATACAAAATGCTGGATAACAACCTTATTCATGCACTGATTAACCGGTGTTCTCCGATATCAGTTACGTGGGTGTAAGCTAGAGTACAGGTAAACTTACCATGGAATGAATTTAACAACTAACCCAGACAAAGATACAGTGAAAGGGAGAGAGAGAAGGGGGAAAGAGGGGGACTGTAATCTAAGTCAAAACAGTCAATTGGACATGGAATTAACTACAGACCATTTAACAAAATGAAAAGAAACTTCTTGAGTTAAAAAAATCAGGTATTCATTAAAATGACATTCTAGATTAACAATCAAAGGTCCTAAAAAATCACTCGGTTTGTAAACAAGTTTATGTCAAGCTTTGATTGGAAAGCCTTTTTTTAAATTAAGATTTTTCCTCTCCAGTGTTTTCATTCTGTGTCGTGTTTTCCTATTATTATTCTTTTTTTTCTTACTTATTTTGTACACGCGAGGTCTTCGAGAATTATTCTGTCGATTTTCATGAATCATCCAGATCTTATAGATCTTGGTCTGAACCTTGTTGAAAATTATCGTCGTCGATGATGTCATTTCCGGTCGAACGTTATGACTAAGATTGACCCTTGAAACTCTTAGATCGATAGGTCGTGACTTATAGATGTGACAGATTTTTTTCAATTCTGTTGCCGTCACTTGCCTCACAGGAAGTAATTTAAAAATATGTATTTCTTTTATTTTTTCCTTTCTGAAATACCCATGGTGGAGTCTAAAAAAGTGTTTCAAGTTAGACTATTTCCTCCGGAAGTTGGCACAGGATGAATCCTACCATTCATTTAAATAAATGGTGACTGGAAGGTCACTGAACGGTAGAGCCCTGCCATTCAGTCTCTTTTCAGTAGACTTTCAGTCAACTTTCAGTTAACTGTTTCATCCTGTGTGGATCTTCCAAACGGGAAGTTATCCAAAAAATGAGTATTTTTCATCGAGACCTTTAGGGATAATTACCTTAATATTGAATTTAAGGTCGTTTGGAGTGCTTCTGGTCACACCGGAAGTCAAAGAAAAAGAACTGGAAATTGTAATTCATAGATCTCATCTCTTATGTGTTTCAATGCTTATTTTGGAAAACATACTATCTATCCCTGTAATAGTTAGGCGTTCTTCTCAAATTAACCTACCCAAGTCAAAATCTTACTTTGTTTCATCAGAAATCGGACGGAAGACCTACTCGTTGCTCACAACGAGATCGCATCTAGTTATTATTAATTATACCCCCACTTTCTAAAGAAAGTTCGGGTCCGTCCGTCCGTCCGTCTGTCACACTCTTTCTCAAACTCCTCTTACATTTTACACAGTAGCCTAATCATCTTTTGGGAGATGGTTGGTGGTGTCATGTAGATCTGCAGTAAGGGTTCGGAATTTTCATTTTTACCCTGGGGGTCAAATGGGAATCGAAAAATGACGTTTTTTTATGCAAAAAGCCCCTGGTTCCCTGAACTCCTCTTACATTTGAAACAGTGGCATAATCATCTTTTGGGAGATGGTTGTTGGTGTCATGTAGATGTGCAGTAAGGTTTCGGAATTTTTATTTTCACCCTGGGGGTCAAATGGGGGTCGAAAAATGACGTTTTTTTTTTAATGCAAAAAGCCCCTGATTCCCTGAACTCCTATTATATTTTACACAGTAACCTAATTATCTTTTGGGAGATGGTTGGTGGTGTCATGTAGATGTGCAGTAAGGTTTCGGAATTTTCATTTTCACCCTGGGGGTCAAATGGGGGTCGAAAAATGACGTTTTTTATGCAAAAAGCCCCTGGTTCCCTGAACTCCTCTTACATTTTACACAGTAGCCTAATCATCACATGTGATCATAAAACCAGAAAAACTCAAGTGAGCTAAAAACTTATGATCACAAGTACTTGGAAAGATTTACTGTATTTGAAAAGCAGTTTTTTTTTCATGCATTGCTTTCAGAAGCTGAAAATATACGACTTGTATCCATGTTGAAAAAAAACTGCACATTTCAGAAAACAGTATGCTTAAAAATTGTTAATCAAGGAGCTTTGAGTAGAAAAATAAGCTAAACTGGTATAGCTAATTCAACCACAGGGCTTAGTCAATTTTAAGATGCACAACCTTTTCAACGCTTAATCATCCTTAAAATATTTATATCATTCATTTCTGATTCAAGGGAGAACTAGAGATATGACCAGAAGTATATCCGTTGACTAATAAACATGTACATGAATATTGTGTTTTTTAAGTCATTAATGTTTGTTTGTTGTTAAATGTCCCTCTCAGGAATTTTTCACTCAAATGGAGACACCTGTCACCACTTAGAAATAATGAAGACGTACGAGTCGGATTTGAGGGTAACATTCATTTTAGGAGTTTTCAACAATTAAGACGTAAAGAGATAACTCCGTCCCCTCGCCCCTTCCCCTTCCCAGACCCCTGTTTGTTCATGTAACTTATACTTTGTTTTGACAAAAAATGGGAATATATACAAATAGTTTAATGGTCCATCTCTTTGAATGATTTTTATTCCTAATTCTAGGAGGGTACATGGGTTGACCCAAATTCATGAATGAAATGTCAAGCAATCTTATCATTGATGCACTTTATTTAATTTGATGTAGTCCATTGTGAACATTTCCAGTTCATTAAGAGAGTGCGGATGACCTCCAAAGGTTCATAACCTTAAACCATTAGATGTACACAACATAATAACACAAGAAACAAAATTATGTATAGTCAAATGGAAAATTTTTCTACTATTTTGGAGTCACAGGATCATTTGTCATTTCAGGGACAGTGAGCGGCTAGGGAGATTGGACCCCACCCCCCCACCCCTGGAATTTGCAGAGTTATTTAAATAGGACTATATACTGATTTACAGAAGCAAATAAAAAATGACTTTGGACGCCCTCCCCCTTTAAAAACATGGACCCCACCATCATTGTGTTAATTTTGTTGTTTGTTTGGGTGTTTTTCCCGGAAAAATTTCCTGGATCTTTGCCTGTAACTGAATGCAATGTCGACAACGGGAGATAACTCCTCGGAATGTTAAATTCGTCTACTGTGGCATCCGATGATTTTTTATCCTTTTTATACTTTAACCTAACCATTTGCATTTCGGTTATTTAACCCCAGTCAATACTTAAATTGTACTTACCGACTGTCATAGGTCCTGTCAACTTCATGAAATATAATCCAATTAAAACACAAAATGAATTAATTTCTACTGACACACATGTAATGACGTGTACACCACACTGCATCATGTGCAATGTGAAAATGATAATGGTGAAACTAGTACTAGTAGGGTGACGCAAGCCCAGTGTGATGTAGAAATTTTAAAAAAGGTGTTCACATACATGTACAGTACAAGAACAAATTTTAAAATATCATAACAAACGATGTTTTAACGTAACTTTGCCATCTAGGCCTATTTCCAAAAACAGTTAATTTGTGTGTGTGTGTGTGTGTGTGTGTGTGTGTGTGTGTTTATGTTGGGGGAGTAGTGACACAATTGATTGGGTATGGCTTTTCAAGGAGGTTTTTGCCTAATCAAATACTAAAAAAAAGTTTGCACATTTCGATATTTTCATCAAAAACGCTTTTACTAAAATAATATTATTTGTTGTTGAGAAAATAAATTTAAATGTTCCAATTACGGGCCAAAAATTTATGCCCCCCCCCCCCCCCACTCTTTTATCTAAACCTAATTTACATCATAAATTAAATTCTGTCATTTCAGACTGGTAATGAATTAAGTAAAGGAAATACCAATAGGAGGCTCATAGGCCACATGGTCAACTGAGCATTTTATGCTTGAATTGACGAATACATGTACATGTACTGTGTGAAGAACTATGCACGCTAACTCTCGATTCCCGCGTACATTTTACACCCATTTCATTCAATACTAATGGCAATTTGACCGTGAAATCTTTGTTGAGTGTAAAGAATTCAATTGTTCAATTGTTAATTCTAATGCCAATGTTAAATAGTTAATTACCCCTAATTCCAGCTCTTAAAATAAAGGGGGGGGGGGGGTAGATGATATTTTCAATCTTTTCCAATGTTTTACGCATATAAAGTTAAACATATATTATTACTAAAATACAATATTTTAGGTGTAAAACCCTTTGAAATTGGTGAAAAAATAAGAATTTTTGTAGTTTTTTCATCTGTAAACATAAAGTATGCCCCCCCCCCCCCGTGAAACACAAAAAGCTTTGGCATGAATTTGTGAAATGACAGTCCATATTACCTGTATAAAGGATTTTATTGTTTCACGGGGAGGGGAGGGATATAAAATATTTTCCGTTTTCTAATGATTTCTATAGTGAAAAACAAAAGTTTTACCCAAATTATAGAGTTATTTCTCTTTGTTTTCCCGAAAAAGTAATGTTTTATGAAAATTCATATAAATATTAATATAAATATGAAAAATCATTCATTTTTTTTTTTTTTTTTTTTTGAAAATTGACCTGAAAGTAAGCGGGAGAACAAATTGAATGCTATCGTTCGCAGTTCTTATAGAATTATTTTGACTTTTTCCTTGGTAAGCCCAATATGAAGGAGTGTGCATTTAGAGGCAAACACCTTAGTGCGGGTATTACTGTCTCATGATAACATCTAGTTCTCGTTTGGAATTGTTAACTACTACATATAATAATGAAGTAAAGAATTATTTTTTAATTTTTCTTAATTATACTTTTTATTTTAAATTTGTATTTTTTTTTATATTTGAAAATGAAACAACATCTTAAAACATTTATTTTATTGAAAATCAACAAAATAAATGCCATGTACATATTGATTTCACATACCTAGTATTATGATAACAAACATTAACATTTTTTTAACGAAATGAGCTAATAGCATTAACAAGAAGAATAAAGATTATCTGTTCTTCCTATCGGACATTTTCGGTTGGGTGAACCTCTACAACTATTAGCGACTATGGATAAAAAGTGTGAAAACAATGTTGTGCAAAAATGAAATAACTAATACAAATAAAATGGATATAATCTGACCAACCAAATTAGTTACTAGATGCATTAGATACTGCATTTTTAATGGCTCAAAACAAAAAGTATTCTCTAAAAGTATCAGTATGTTAGTATTTTGTATGATATCATACTACTAAATGATATGATATGCTTTATTCCGCATTTCTGATTAATGACCCTCCTAATTCGCTGCAAGTGGAAGGAAGTCTGGCAAATAAACACAAGATTAGGACAAATAAAATATTTTGACCGGAAGTGAACAGAAGAGGCCTTTTAGACTGTAATCTCCCTGATCTGCCACTTGCATAAATTCCATTTGAAATGCTGTATTAATGTTAAAATCTCCTTCGAAACGGCCATCCTGTTTGTTTCTTACCTTTAGTATTTTTATATACTCTAGATTCCTTATTTTACGCGAAGACATTTAAATATCGCAAAATTGCTTTTAGACGCCAGATCGCAAGATCAATAATTTGCCAGTGGACGGTTGATCAAGATATTGTACTTGACTTTCAGCACTCAAAAAAAAAAAAAAAAAAAAAAAAAAAAAAAAAAAAAAGAGAGAGAGAGAGAAAGAAAAAGAGAGAAAGAGAGTAAATTTATTTTGCTAGTGTGCTTCTCGCGGAATTACGCAGTAATTAATTCCTCGCGTATATTTATGAATATACAGTATCGTAAAGGGGCAACACCTAAAACTTAACAAAAACGGAAAATGATCTCAGATATCGGAATATAGGTATGGTAGGCGAAGAATTCATGTGTCATGTATTTTTGATAAGTTATCGTGTCTAATAAAAATTCTCAGAAGTGAGGGGCGGGGAAGTGGGTGGGTGCACCATCCATTCGCCAGGTGCCTGTGGCCTTCTGATGAACTGAAGCCTAATACCATCACAATTTTGGAACTTATTTTACAATGGAGGCCAAATTTTAATGCTACAAGATTATGTTAATTGTAATCTGTAATGAATTATATTGAACTTATTTTGAAATTTGTAAACCCATAATAGAGCCCCCAAGAACTGTATTGTCCTGGTTATACACATTATTACACTATTCACGCACATTATCGTACGATTGATAATCGGGGATCGGCAATTTCTAGAATGAGGTCCCTTTTCAGGGCTTAAAGTCTCCAACTACATACAAACTAAAGCAACTGCTCAGCTCTCATAATATCAGTGTTTCGATTGAGTCTCCTCGAAATTTATGGCTCAAGCATTCAAGAAAAAATGAATAATTATCAGTGGGGGGTTTAAGGGGGCACCGCCTCCTCCCCAAAATTGTCAAATCTAAGATACCGGTAAATCATTGTTTTATCTCTTAAAAGAAATGAATTTTTGGATAAGGGAAAAATAAAAGCGTTATTTCGGTTACGGGACTACTTTCCTATGGAGTACTCGGATAATTTTTCATACACCTCTCAACATTTCTCTTAGCGATAGGTATTCAATATTCAGTCCACTTTACGGGTATAAAATCGGCATATCTTTAAAAATATTTCCAGGCCTTCATTGTATGGGACAACATCTTGTTAAATCAGATTATTAATAAGTAATAATTTATTTAGGTCTTCAAAAGTAGTATTCCCCTTTGCATTCAAAATCATTAATTAAACAAGAGGCCCAAGGTCCTTAACGGTCACCTGAGTATAATACAACAATTTAGAAGTTAAATACACTGAGGGATGAAGCTTTGTTGCCCTAAAGCAAGAGAAGTAGGAAGATCAGGATCAACAAAATAATTAGTCTAGTATTCAGTATCAACTCATTACTTAAGTTCTAATCTGTCCCCCACTTAATATTATCACCATGCAGACTATTAACAAACTATTAGTGCTTCTGTACTATTTTTAAACCCATATTAAGACCTCTAGCATTGACCTCTCTTATGGTCTTTGAAGAACTTTTAATAAGATAAGTTATTTTTGTCTCGTTTTTATTTATCTATTACTTACAGGTCTACCTGATTATTAAAACTAAGAAAGTACTTTTTGAATTATACAATAAACATTCTTGCATAATTATCTTATTCTATTAACCTTTCAAAAACATTATTTACAGTGATTAATTATCAAAGATAAATGGAAAAGGGGAATAACTTCTCTCAGTAGAATACAAATTAATAGAGCCCTGCCCAGGACCAAAATGCTTAGACGAATTGTCCAGATGTTCAAAAATCTGGTAGAAATACGCTTACTTATATCATTTAAACTTTTACTCAGTTTGCTTTCGATATGCCCAGAAGCAGAGAAGAATTTCACAGGTACAATGCATTTTCACTACAAATTCAACAAAGCCTTACCCTAACACCAGAACCAAAGACCAAAGGTCAAGAAATTTACAAATTTGGAAGAGTTACCCTCATCATCATAACTATGGACTTCAAAGAATTAACACTTTTCCACTATATTATCAAAAGCCCCCCCCCCCTTCCTCGTTATGCCAGAACCCCTGACCCTAGGACCACAAGATTTAAAAATTCTGTTCGAAGCTCGCATCTTCATCATAGCTAAGCAATTTATTTATCAGCTCAACACTAAGGAGCATAAAGGATTAGTTAATGATTAATTAATAGAATTAATGCATTTTCACTATATAATCAATAGAGCCCCCCTCCCCCCTCCTCAATAACCCCAAAAACTGAGGCCATGTATTTAAAAATTTTGGAAGAGGCATCCTTGCCTATCATAATCATGCACTAGGTTTGTTTAAATAATCTCCAGTAGCAAAGAAGAAGATTTTCATAGAATCAATGCATTTTCACTATATAGTCGATAGAGCCCCCCCCCCCTAAAACCGGAACCCCTGACACTGGGGCCATGAAATTCACAATTTTTAAAAAGGCATCCTTATGCATCATAACCATGCACTTAGTTTGTTTAAATAATCTCCAGTAGCAGAGAAGAAGATTTTCAAAGAATCAATTCATTTTCACTATATAATCAATAGAGCCCCACCCTAACACCAGAACCCCTGACCCTGGGGCCATGAAATTCACAATTTTTGAAAAGGCATCCTTATGCATCATAACCATGCACTTAGTTTGTTTAAATAATACCCAGGAGCAGAGAAGAAGATTTTCAAAGAATTAATGCATTTTCACTATATAATCAATACAGCCCTGCCCTAACACCAGAACCCCTGACCCAGGGGCCATGGCTTTCACAATTCTGGAAGGGGCCCAACTCCTCATCATAACTATGTACTTAGTTTATCACCTTAATGCCCAGGAGCAGAGGAGAAGATTTTCAAAGAATTAATGCATTTTCACTATATAGTCGATAGAGCCCCGCCCTAACACCAGAACCCCTGACCCTGGGGCCATGAAATTCACAATGTGGGAAGACGCTCTCTTGCTCATCATAACTATGTACTTAGTTACTTAATTTAATACCCAGGAGCAGAGAAGATTATCAAAGAATTAATGCATTTTCACTAGATAGTTGATAGAGCCCCGCCCTAACACCAGAACCCCTGACCCTGGGGCCATGACATTCACAATTTTGGAAGAGGCACTCTTGCTCATCATAACTATGTACTTAGTTACTTTATTTAATACCCAGGAGCAGAGAAGATTTTCAAAGAATTAATGCATTTTCACTATATAATCAATAGAGCCCCGCCCTAACACCAGAACCCCTGACCCTGGGGCCATGAATTTCACAATTCTTGAAGAGGCACTCTTGCTCGTCATAACTATGTTCTTAGTTACCTTATTTAATACCCAGGAGCAGAGAAGAAGATTTTCAAAGAAATAATGCACTTTCACTATATGATCTATATAGCCCCACCCTGGGGCCAGAACCCCTGACCCTGGGGCCATGAATTTCACAATTTTGGAAGAGGCACTCTTGCTCATCATAACTATATACTTAGTTACTTTATTTAATACCCAGGAGCAGAGAAGAAGATTTTCAAAGAATAAATGCATTTTCACTATATAATCTATAGAGCCCCGCCCTAACACCAGAGCCCCTGACCCTGGGGCCATGAATTAAAAAATTTTGGAAGAGGCACTCTTGCTCATCATAACTATGTACTTAGTTACTTTATTTAATACCCAGGAGCAGAGAAGAAGATTTTCAAAGAATTAATGCATTTTCACTATATAATCAATAGAGCCCCGCCCCAACACCAGAACCCCTGACCCTGGGGCCATGAATTTCACAATTTTGGAAGAGGCACTCTTGCTCTTCAAAACTATGTACTTAATTACCTTATTTAATACCCAGGAGCAGAGAAGAAGATTTTCAAAGAAATAATGCACTTTCACTATATGATCTATATAGCCCCACCCTGGGGCCAGAACCCCTGACCCTGGGGCCATGAATTTCACAATTTTGGTAGAGGGCTCAATGCTTATTACAATGATGCCAACAGTTTGACTGCTTGATGTCCAGGAGTAAAGAAGAATATTTTTAAAGATTGCATTATTTTTGGTGGTTTTAGCCCCACCCCTCAGGCCCCAGGGGGGCAGGGACCATGAAATTCACAATTTTTGTTCCCCGTCACCCATAGATGCTATATGCCAAATTTGGTTGAAATTGGTTAAGCGGTTTCAGAGAAGAAGCTAAAAATGTTCAAATGTTAACGCACGACGCACGCCGACGGACGAGAACGGATAGCAATAGGTCACCTGAGTGACTCAGGTGACCTAATAAACCGTGAAAACTAATCAAAACAAATCGACCGTGTTTGTGAATATATCGAGACTAACGGTAAATGAAATTGATGACAAGAAATATTGAAAAAATAGCATTCTAACACTTAAGTGTAGGAGATAGGAACATTAGTTCGACCTATGTATCTTTAAGTATACTTTAAAAATAAAACTACATTTCTTTTCTGCTTATATAACCAGTAAAATGGCTATACATCCGACGACTGGGTAGCAGTTTTACTAACCGATACTGGCATCGTTCGACAGTACACTGTTAACCAGGTTCTCGTTGACAACACTAGTTTTTAGTGCCTAATGCGCTCCATACTGAAGATCCATAGTCACTATTTTGTAAATGTTCACCCAACAGAAAACGTTCATCAAACGCATGAATTATTCAACTTCGTTCATGATATTATCATTACATTCTCTCTTTTTTCGTTTGTTTTGCAAAACATGTAGCACTGATACTGCACGCACTGTTTAATAAGCTTTGTTATAACAGTTCATAGTGTGTAAAGAGTAAAAGACCAATTCGTTTTAAGTTGAAAAGTTGTTTATAAAAATGACAATCCAGAGAGAGAGAGAGAAACAGAGAGAGAAAGAAAGACATTTAGATGAAGGTTAAGTTATTTAAAGACAATAAGGGAATATGTCAATGATTATCTATATTGAACTAAACAGCTAAACTATAATAAAACTGCAAGAATATATAAACATATTTTTTTTTATTTCTGACAGTATAAAGGAATCCACTAAAATTCTAAGAAGCTGCTAGATAATAAAAGCTTTATTTTATTTCTGACGTTATAAAGGGATTAATAAAAAGTGTAAGAAACTACAAGAGTTGTTGTAAAAATGATTCAGTGTCAGTGGCACATAGGCGTACAATTGAATGATCTATAAGATTTAAGTCACAGGCCACATGTCGGTGGCCAGATATAGGTATTTGTGCTATTTTTGAGTGGAAAACAAAGGAAAATTATGTTCATCACTAAAAGGTGTAGAGACACTATGATATTATGTCAAATGTATACCTGCTCTGCACAATGAGACCTGATTTGCATATGACGTCATAATAGCCTTACTGAATAGCCTTATTGTAGAATTAAAATTTTAATTCGCATTAGTTTACTTTGCATAAGCTGTCATGTGAACAATTAAATTTGTATTAGTTCAATTCGGATTATTTTAATTCGCATTAATTTATTGCGAATTAAACTCTCCGTGTGAACAGGGCATAGAAACTCTAAATAAAAGCAGCCATAGCTTGCTAATATAATTTAATAAACAAATCATAGTGACATTGTTTACTTGTTGGTGAAATGATGAACACCGGTACTCTTAAATCTTACAGAAACGTGTAATTAGATTTGAAAGCATACAGTTCATCAATGCACACTGAACAGTCTCCATGGTGATATTCAAAAACAAGTTGTCTGACTGGCTACTTTATTATAACGTCATTTTAAACGTCATTATTTGAGTAGTTGACATTAATATGAGCAATTTTCCATTTGGAAATCCGTCCATTTATTCATAGTTCTCTATATATATCTATGAAATATCATAAGATGTTCCTTCCCATGCATAAATTATAACTATTATTTAAATAGCCATTATCTGTCAAACTATCCAGCTTCTTTTGTACACAAAAGAACTCACAAATGTTGACACAGCATACTACGTTAGAGTTACTATGCACAGAATTGGTTGTCCATGTGTCGTTTATAAAACATTTAAATTTTAAAACGCCAATAGAAAAGCTTAACTTACATCTTTCACAGAAATAATGCTGTTTATCCGAGGTCAGGGAACATGTAAATATATTCTAATTCTGATTTTATTCTTTTAAAATAGGTTTTCATTTTGTCATATTGCTCGATCGGGCTGACTGACATATCCGATTTAAAATTCCCTATTCCATAGAAATAAATTAAGTAAAATAAGTTATATAAATAAAATTAAGTTAAATAAGTTATAATCAATGAGTGGAGCATTTCGCTGGACTAAAAATAATTAGATGACCTGAATGACCTCATTAGATATGAAAAATTGGATTAATCTATTGGACAGGCATTTATCTTTTAATTGTGGTTGATTCGGTGCCGCTGATGACTGAATTCCACTGCTCAATTATCTTGCAAAGACGGTCTGATTTTATGACCCAGTTATAATTCTGCATATCAAAGCAAGAACACGCTCCTGTATAAAAACGAAAATATACCGTGTCTTGATCAAATTGTGCATCACATTGTTAAGTTCCCTATTCACATCTGAAATATTAAAATTGTCATGTTTCATCTGCTTACTTATTGAAATCGTATAATTCATAAAATTTCACCTTATTTTATCATTTACACAATCTTAATGATAGAATGCTTTGGATCTCCTAGTTAAAATAACGACTTACATAATTTATGAACATTCTGATTTATTATACAATTTTCTTTATCTTTTATATTTGATTTTCAACGGATGATAAAAGTAATATTATCGTATATCGAATTACTCTTCCAAATTATATTGGCAATGCAGGTTTTCAAATATTACTTTGAAATGTGTAATGTTAAGTATAAAAGAAACATAATGATTGCTTTAGTTTTCCTTTAAGTTCCGTATACTCTTTTCATGTACTCATTTATGTCAAGCAATCTTATACACACTATTGTATGCATGTTAGGATAAAGGTTTTTACATTGTTTTTGACTATGGGTTTTATAATCCGGAACAACAAATTACATGTATGTTATGTAAAATCCTACCTTTAATTCATGATTCTTTCGATAGAAGCAACATAGTTTTAATACAATGCATTTTTTAGATAACAAAAATTGCAAAAATACGCCTGGTATTAGCTGTATGAGAGTAGCAATGCTTTATTAAATTCCATAAAATGTAGAACGTATGAAAAGGCAAGGCGGTAATTCATTTTTAAAATTACGTCTTCATGGTCTACTTGTTCTACATAATCAAAATGGAAGCTTTAAAAGAATTTAAATACACAATAAGAAAAAAAAGAATATATGTATAGAATAGCACTTACTGCATGTTTTGAAAATTCTGCAATTTTAACGGAACATTAAAAAAATTTCAAACTTTTTGCTCTCTTTTGTGGGGTCGTCGAAGGGGTCAAATAGTAAAGTTATTTGCTAAATCTTGTTTTACAATTTTTCTTGTTGAATCAGAAGTATATAAAGTAGTAGATAGTTAAATAAATATCTTAAATATCTTAAAAATAAAAACAAAATTAAATACAAGCGGCTTCATTTTGTTTGCCACAAGTATTAACCTTCAGGAAAAAAAAATCACTAAAATGAAGTATTTTTACAATGACTACCTTAATTGACAGAAAGGGGCTTTTCTGTGGACATTGTCTTGGTGTAAATAGGATCCTACCAGTTTATAAGTATTTTATTTTGGTATGTTTTAGATAAGGTCTAGTGCAATACAATTTCAATTAGAAATACGAATTAAGTGAAATAAGTCTTATGAGATCCCACTTCAGCAATTGGTAGTAATATCTTTATTTTTACATAATTTAATTTTTAAAAAAGGTACCTCCAGGACGACAACATAACACGGACACACACACGGACAAACAAATTAAGAAAATATTGACTTATCAATAAAAAAAAGTGAAAAATGCAATATCGACATCAATAATGGCTTAGGCTCAACCACTTTAAATATGAAGAACAGATAAGATTTACTGAATGTCGAACAAATATTGTTTAAAGTGATATGTATTTGTGTGGTTTTAAGTACAGTTCTGTGTAAAAATCATGCAAAGGGTGATATATGAGGGTTCTCAGAATTTGATGATTTTCCACACATAGTTTTCTTTTGCCCTATGAAACATGTATGCAAAAGGAAAAATGTTTTGATTCACGGTTACCATGGAAACATGGGTAGAGAAATTTCCCTAGCAACCAGCCAATTTTCAGCTTCGATGGACTAAAAAATCTCATATCTTTCAGGCTCAAATTAAATGTCAATACTAAAAGAATTTCTTTTTCATTGCTGTTATTCTCAAGATAATGATCTTAACAGTTTTCACAATCAAAAATATAGAAATAAGATTTAAAGATATATCTGTGATAGATGAGGGAATATATGCATGTTTTTCCTTTTTTGCTGACTCAGCATTTTCCTTGATTTTGGAATTATTCAATGCCTAATTACTCCAGTGATGGACCTCATACAGACATCCTGTGTCTATAACATTAAAGCAGAGGATTTTGTCTTTCAGAATTTGAATTCAGAAGCGTATAATTTTTTGACATTCCTATCCGTTGCCTAGCAACAAAAATGGATGTTTTGATGAATAAAAAGAGAAAAAATGTAAAATGCTAAAGTCATAAATCACATAATTTGTTATCTTTGAATAGATCATAGAATAATAATTTTAGCATCTTCACATACCCTTTGTTAAAGATTTTTCAAAGCATGCTGTAAAATTGTGATTAGGCAAATATTACGATGCAATTAACATCTTATAAAATTCTATTTTTCACTTGATTTTTCCATGGCAACGATTCTGAGCACATAGCAACCAATGTATCCTATGTAGAGTTAAGAGTCATTCTCTGTAGGAATTTCAATTGTTTTGATACTCAGAGTCAAGATTACAGGACATTGACATGTAAAATCATTGCTTGTGCAAAATATACATAAATATATACATTCGCAATCAAGATTTAAAAATTCATACTAAGAATGTTACCATGGTAATAGGTATAAACATTTTTATTTATATCATTTCAGCTTTATTTCTTCATTTTCCTTCATAGCTAAATTTAAAAAAAAAGAAATATACAAGCACGGGTTTTCATGTTTTGAAAAAATATTAATGCATTTCTTTAATTAATATTTCATGAGTGAAATAAATTCTTTTTTTTTTTTATTAAAGTATTTTATAGAATGAATGTTCACATTTTGGCATAGTTAATTTTCCCTACATTTTTGCTATGCTTATACCAGAAAATTGAATCTGATGTGGGATTTCTGTGGGGCAAATCCTACTCTAGAGTCATTTTCCGGGGCGAAATCCTACTCTGGAGCAAGTTTTCCAGGGAGAAAGATTTTATCAAGGATTCTTCAAAGCATGTTGTAAAATTGTGAGTAGGCAAATTTTACAATGCAATAAGCATCTTATTAAAGTTTTTTTTAACTTGATTAACCCATGGCAACGATTCTGTGAACATAACAACCAATGTAATCTACGAAGAGTTATAATGATCTTGTTAGCAAATATAACCTATCATTGGGTCGCATTTGGATGACTTGTTTCATACCAATTGTTAGGTCTTTGTTTTTATACTGAATTGACTGCGGAAAGTTCCGTCATCCCAATAAATACATAGGGCTTACGGCAGGTGTGACCGGTCAACAGGGGATGCTTACTCCTCCTAGGCACCTAGTCCATCCTCTGGAATTTCCAGGGGTCCGTGTTTTATGCCCTCTTCACATATTTGTAATGTTTATAGATTTTATGAGGTCGATCACTGTTCGTTATCTTCACCTTTCACATTGAAACTTCTGTACAGGTGACCTTATTGAAGTAGTTCAATCAATGCGAAACTAGAAAATAAAATATGAAGAGACAAACAAAAGACGATCTGTGAATTTCTAAAGTCTGAGGGCTATATATATATCTATCTTTATCATGATTGTCAAACCTAATCTTGGTCATTGATATAAAAAAAAACATAATAAACTTCAGCTATAATTATCTGCAGGCATAGCAGAAAAAAGATTTGAAATTTTTATTATTGAACTGAGCAGTGAATAAAAGGATTTTTTACATTCAAGGTACTAATACAAGTTTTTTCATAAAAGTGGGTCAGTCAGCAATAAACTTGAATTGATTTGTCAGTCATCAATATTATAAGACAAACTAGAAATCAGCTCTACAGCCAAACATTTAAAAAAAGTAAATTACTAGAAATTTTTCATTTGAGCATATTTTAATATTATCTACATAAATATATTAGGCAGCAGGCATTGCCTATAATTATAGCCTTGTCTATTGACAATTAGAAACTAAGTCTAATGTCTATAACTTTTGTATCAAGAGGCCCATTGGCTACACTACTTACCTTAGCACTTGGGCTTAAAAATTAGAACACAGTTCAGTATTGAAAACTTTAAATAAAATATTGGTCCAAATGTTTGACAAAACAAAGGCCTAACTATCTAAAGATGCTCCCATATCTATTTACCTAATCATAGCTTTATAAGATTTTCCCTATACATTTGATCTTCTATCGTGATCCTCACCCTAAGCCCGGGGACATTTGATTTCGACAAACTTAAAATTTGCACTTAGGATGCTTTTGAACTAAAATGGCTAATCATGACTGTGCTGTTTTTAAACTTTTCTATATATAGTAAAACATGCTTATACCGAAGTACCAGGGATAGCCAATTTTAATACATTATAAGTTCATCTTATAGGTAGTATCCACCACATGTGTGGGATTAAACTAATTACGTTTAATGTCATACTTGTGGTGGATACTACCCATAAGATAAAGTTATGTTTTATCCTTGCGTATGCTTTATAAATAGCACTTCCAGTTTTGACCCAATCCCATGCTTCAAGCATAAAATTTTCGAAACTTTTATTTTTGAAAGTCCTTACGTTTTAACATAAATGATAATGAGAAAACATTTTGTTAAAAACAAGAAAGCTCTCGTTTTACCTCAACGAAATTTTATTCTTTTTTTAAACTGACTACTGTAAATATGAATGTTATCCCCACCCCCCACACCACCAACATTTTCTCACAGGAAACATATTAGGCCTATCAGTGAAGATGGCGTTGCATGATTCATTTCATCATTCAGGAAAGTCTAACCACTTTCATTAATACTTTCTTACATTATACTTTATAACTTACCATGATTCTACAAATAGCTGGTTTAGCACTGTCACCATACACAGAATGATTACAGAGCAGGGTTACATTTAATGATTCATCGGTCTTTACAACATGTACAACTTCAAAACCAAAAGTTTGTATAAAATGAATCTTCAACAAATTGTCACATATGTTTTCAAAGACGTAGCAAATATCATTCCAAGATTTCATATTTTGTATAGATTTACAAAAAACTCTCTTTCAGCATTTCAACGTTAACAGTGCGACGTCATCAATTGACGCATCGTCGATTTAAATAGAAATATATTAACATCATTTTACAAGGATTATCTTCTTTTTTTGTGAAAAAGAAAATCTTATGAGATAACTAAAATATCTATAATTGAGCGATTAGTAAAACATCTATAATTGTATTACGTGGTATTAGCTTTATACACGTCAATGTCCTGTAATCTTGACTCTGAGTATCAAAACAATTGAAATATCACCTGCATGCCTATTTTACAGCATGCTTTGAAAAATCTTTAACAAAGGGTATGTGAAGATGCTAAAATTATTATTCTATGATCTATTCAAAGATAACAAATTATGTGATTTATGACTTTAGCATTTTACATTTTTTCTCTTTTTATTCATCAAAACATCCATTTTTGTTGCTAGGCAACGGATAGGAATGTCAAAAAATTATACGCTTCTGAATTCAAATTCTGAAAGACAAAATCCTCTGCTTTAATGTTATAGACACAGGATGTCTGTATGAGGTCCATCACTGGAGTAATTAGGCATTGAATAATTCCAAAATCAAGGAAAATGCTGAGTCAGCAAAAAAGGAAAAACATGCATATATTCCCTCATCTATCACAGATATATCTTTAAATCTTATTTCTATATTTTTGATTGTGAAAACTGTTAAGATCATTATCTTGAGAATAACAGCAATGAAAAAGGAATTCTTTTAGTATTTACATATATTTTGAGCCTGAAAGATATGAGATTTTTTAGTCCATCGAAGCTGAAAATTGGCTGGTTGCTAGGGAAATTTCTCTACCCATGTTTCCATGGTAACCGTGAATCAAAACATTTTTCCTTTTGCATACATGTTTCATAGGGCAAAAGAAAACTATGTGTGGAAAATCATCAAATTCTGAGAACCCTCATATATCACCTAAATGCCTATTTTGCATGATTTTTACACAGAACTGTACTTAAAATATAAGCTGATGCTACACTTAAATAATTCTTCTTCAGGGAAATTCAGTCAAAATATTTCAATTTCTCAATTTTTGGACTTGCCTAGATGGCCGAGCAGTCTAGCACGATGTTCCTGTACTGTTAGGAGACAGATTTAGTAGGTCGAGAGTTTAACCTCGGGCTGGGAATATCCTTATAAAAGTGAATTTCTTTGTGCTTTCTATATTAATATTTCTTCACTTGGGGCAGTTATATTAGTTTAAGATTTGTTGTAAAATGTGCTTTATCAATAAAATTAATTCCATTTCACCGAATTGGTAACGATCCTCTGATAAAACTAATGTCCAAATAACTGTATCTCACCTTCGTTCTCATTGACCGTGTAGTGTAGGGCGGCACCGCGAGAATTCCATCGGCATCGAAAGCAAGTTTTTGACTTGCATACATATATGTATATGGCTGAGCGGTCTAGCGCGCTGTTCCTGTACTGCTAGATGTGACAGATTCTCTAGGTCGAGAGTTCAACCCCGGGCTGGGTCGGAAGTGGGTATTCTTCTACTTATTATTATTATTATTTATCCGGAGGTCATTTCCAACCCCTAAAACTTCAAATGATCATATATCTTGAAAATGGTTGAGAAATTCTCCCCTTAATCATATATAATGTTGTCCCTTGAGTCATTATGCATTAATAGCCATTCTCTGTAAGCATTTAAACTCTTATATAGGGAGTGTGGCACGCTAGGTCTTGGATTTTTATGAAACTTGGCACACATTCCTATATTGATGTATGAAACTAAAATTCATAATAAAATGGTTGCTATGGTCAATGGTTACCATGGCAACCAACATACATTTTTCATGGCCTACAAAATGCTAAATTTTGATAAAAAATGACCATTTTTGACTAATTAAAAGTCTTTAAATACAAAAAGATATTTACATGACTTTATCTTTTTGTCAAAATACATCATTTTTATAGTTCTTTAGATAATTTCTGGTATTTGAGTAACCTAACCTCATAGAAAAAATGTCCCCCCTTTTTAAGTATGATTTTTCTAAGGAAAAATTGTAGATTTTAGGCTCTTTTGAAAAGCCTGGTATAAATTTTTGCGGACATATTGGAAAAAATAAATACATTGGTTTGAAAGCCCATATATAGTTGTAATATAAACCATAAAGAACCACTTGGTATTCATATCTTGTTTTCATGTTACCATGGTTACAAACTAATGCTTTTTTAAGAATTCCAGACAAGGGCAATAGGTATCTACTATCAATTTCCATATAAATACCTGAGTATTTTAAAATGGATTAAAACCAAATTTGTACATATAGTACACAATAGCAAAAACAAAGAAAAAAAATCAATTTTCATAACAAAAGGTCAAAGTTCAAGGTCAATATGGCTCGATTTAGATGGAAAAGTAAGGAAACTAAGCACATTTTTTCAATGCCATAACTAATACTTGTGTTTTAAACAACGTAATTATGAATAAACAAAATTACAGTTCTGGTGGACAATACATGTAACTAGCATCACATGAATTGGTAAATACGGACAGAAGGTCAAAGTTCAAGGACACAATGGTATATAAAATTTGCCTTTTTATCCCCTACTTTCACTTAAAGTGGGGGATATTTATTTAGGTCTGTCTGACGTCCATCCGTCTGTCAGTCTGTCTTTCTGCAACACTTTTGTTTCTGCACGATGTCGCGTGAAGCCTTTGAGCCTTTGCAATGAAAGTTTATATAACAACTCCCTGTGACCTAAGGAAGACCCCCATTGATTTTAAGGTCAAAGGTGAAGGTCATGAATCATAATTCTGTCTGTTTTAACACTTTATTTCCGCGCAATATCTCAAAAACTTCGAGCTTTTGCAATGAAATTTTACACTGAAACTCCCTATGGCCTAAAGAAGACCACTATTGATTTCGAGTTCAAAAGGTCAAAGGTCAAGGTAAAAAATTTATACATTCTGTTTGTGTGTAAACTTTTCATTTCCGTGCGATATCTCAAGAAGTTTTTAAGCTTTTGCAATGAAATTTTATATCATAATTCCCTTTGGTCCCGCCCGCAACTCTTAGAGTATCCCGTTCCCCCAACCCCACCATCCTCCGACCCCACCCCTCAAGATCCGTACATGCTCTTTTTTTCCTTAAGCAGGGGACACAGCTTCTCTGAATTAGCTTGTTAGTATAGCATTTAAACTCGGATATTGTGAATGTCGTATCCTGTTTTATATACAATGCATTTTACTGAAATTGGTATTACATTCTCACCTTTAGCTTGATGCATAATGTTAAAATGCTATGAGAATGGTTTCATTTATTGAAAAAAAAGTAGCCAACTCAAAATATTGAAAGCCTATACACGTACCATATTGAGTGACTTGTACGTAGAGCATTGTGCTACGTGCATGTAAATACACTCTTTTGTTGTTTTGGTAGACTAAGTCCTTGTTCTAAAATGTACATTTTTAGACCCTATTCAACACTCCACACTTTTCCAGTGACAGTCAGAATGTGTTTTCCTGTGACTTTTTTTTCAGAGGAGTTGACAGAAAAAGCCTAAATCCATTTTACTTTGCAATACAGTAAAAATCTATCATGTATTATTCTTAAAAACTTGAAAATTAAGAGACATTGAGATGATAAATATTTTAACCCAAATATGCCTGGATTTAAGTAATAGATCTGCTACTTCCAATATTTAATCAATAATAATCTTTTGTAAAAATCTGCTGGACCTGCTCAGATAATCTGATTTTGTGTTTTCTCGAATTTATGTCGGTTGCTAAGTTTGAGTTGGTTGGTAAGCTTGATAGAATTGTACACCTTATGGTTTGTATTGTAAACATAATTTCTAAACTTGAGTCCTTGAAAATATTGAAAATAATCTGTCCCTGCCTCCTTCCTACGGTTTTCATTTTTTAAAATGAACATGATAAAGTAACCAATGACCAGGACTTACTCCATCCCTTCCAGGGACAATGTAAAAGCACTTACCCCAAATAAATGGGTAAGAGGCATTTGTAAGAAAAACACGGATCCGTTGTGAAACATTAAGAAACGTTATATATAAATATGAAAGAAAGCGGTTCATTCATAAGTGATTAACCCCAACCCGCCCCCATTCCCGAGTATAGATTTTTTGTGTTTAATTTTATGATTTTTTTTCTTTTGGTAGAAAGGGGTGGGGTGGGGGTGGGGGGCTTGTCAGAAATTTATTTATGTTTTCATTATTAATAAAATACAGCTACACAGATTTACTATTAATTTTACTGCTACAAGGTTCAATCTACATTTATCTTAGTCTAGAGAAATGATAAACTTGATAAAAATGATAACTTTAAATATGATTCAGACAATTTGCATTTCTATGCAAACACACCCCCCCCCCCCTTTAAAAAAATTGAAAGTATAATTTTCACTGGTCGAAAGGAATCAATTACAAAACAAAACATTTTCATTACTGACCTTAAAAATTTTTTTTTATTCTTTTTTTTTTTTTGGATAAAGATCATTAATTCCCTTAAAGAAAATACTTGGATCAGGAACATTATCAATTTCTTTGTAAATATTTTCAAAGTCACTGAATAAGAAGTTCAAATCTGAAATATACACAGATAACTTTTCTCTCTTTTTTTCTGAATCAGATACAGAAAAAGGCAAACAGTAGTATTAAAAAGATTGAGTTTTCTGTTACATCCCTCACAAATACAGGGTTTTTAGGTGTGGATTTTTTTTTCTACATGTAGCCTTTAAATAGAGATAAAATATACTTTTACGCTCTTTAATTTTAGAATGAGGGTGTAAAGAGTATCAGTTTATATTTCAAATGTAGCAAATCCTATCAAGTGAAAACACTCATCATATAAAATTGTAAATTATGAATGACATAAATTCTGTTTAAAACTGCATAATATGACTGCGTTGACTATGGGTTAAGGGACGACCGTTTGATTCAGAAGGGGGGGGGGCAAATTTTTTCCGAGTCAGATCATTTATTTTCATGGAATTGAAGGACAGATTATTTATTTCCAATATGATCCAGGACAGATTATGCATTTTTTGCTTCACTGAAAAAAGTCTGAAAATAAAATAAACAATCGACCCCGCCCCAAGGGAATGAGGGGGGGGGCGTAGGCATTTGTTTTGGGAATACTTTTTTTTATTATTTTTTATAATAATAATACTTATTATAATATGGGTTAAAAATTATTACCGAAACAAGTGCCTTTGGGTTGGAGGTTGTAGCACTTATCAAAGATGGATTATTTATTTTCCTGCCAGTTGAGGACAGATTATTTATTTCCAACATTTTCAAGAACGGACTTTAGTTTCTAAAATCTGTAAACCCCCCCCCCCGCATCAAATGGTCATCCCTTTAATGACAGACATCAACTTACATACATCATTCAATATTCAACTTCAACTTCCAGTTCTGTACAAACATGTAAATGTAGCTTGACTTTAATTATTTAGGTAAAATCAATAGCCTAGTTCTCTCACATTATAATTCAGTTTTTTTTCACATTTGTTTTAAAAAGGCACTGACTTTCCAAGGCTGTATTCATTATAATACATGTATATCACTCTGACTAGGACATTGTACCTCTTCTTACAACCAATAAATGTAATTCTGATATCTCAAGTTTATCTTTTATCCCCATTTTGAAACTCCTAAGACCTTGAGGCTTCGGGCTTCAATATCATGAATATGCACAGAGCTGATTTCCTGTACCATGTGGTCTTTTACATTTCGCCACTGTTCACTCATCAAAATTATTCTTTTGCATGCAGGAAATAAACAAAGCGGTTAAAATTTGTATGCATATTAAATAAATAGAAAAAAACCAGTTGATTTTACTTGAAATCCAGGATACATGTTGATAATGTTAACAACTTCCAGTCAGTTTTGTCCAATGATTTTTTTTATCTCTCGCACTAAAGAGCTCACAATTATCAAAGGGAGATAATTCAATTTTTAAATGAATGTCTGCTATTTTAATCATAGATTTCTTATATTTATAGACTGAATACCAACAATGTTTTTAAATACCTTTTAAAATCAGATGTCGTACTTTTTATTTCTGTGAGTAACATGGATTGAAGAAGCCGCATTTCATTGATTGCCATTCCCAAAAATTGCATTTTTTCAGAAAAAATCAACTTTAGACACCGTTTCCATGGTAACTACTCAACATTCATATGATCTAACAATATTTTTTGGAGTAGTTTATGAGGTGGTAAATTCTAGCCAAATTTGAAAAAAATCTGTGACTATGCGTGCCACAAAAGTTTAAGTGGTTACAGAGAATGGCTATTAAATGGTATAAAGGGTTATGACCCCTTGAAGCGATCCTCACCCTGAAACTGTAAATGATCACAATTTGACCTGCGTCAAAAGTGTGTCAGTGATAATATGCTTGACGTTTTATTCAAGACCCCCTACGGTCAGCCCACCCCCCTACAATTAGAAAAAAAAATCATTCAGAGACCCGCCATTATACTTTGTGTACATGTGCATTTTTGTATTATTCACAATTTGTGTATACCAAAACAAGTTATAAATAATTTGTATACATAAACGAGCCGCCGGGAGCTGGGAAGGGGGAAAGGGGGAAGGAGTTATGTCTGCATGGCCTTAAATGTTGAAAACTCCTAAAATGTGTGAATATTAACTCGGTCGTTTACCACTTGTCACTATTATTTAGTATACTATCTTCTCACAACATACATGTGTCTTTCTTAAATCAATAAATCATGGACTTTTTGGTCATATGCCTAGCTGTCCCTTGACTCAGGAATGGTGATATAAATATTTTAAGAACGATTGAAATTTAAAACAGGTCTTGCCCAATCTCTTAAAATCGATAAAGCTCTGTAATTGAATTAGCTATACTCGTGTGGCTTGGTTTTGCTATTCAAAACGCTTTGATTTACCTTTCTGAATCGTATTTTTTTTAATGTACATTTGTTTTCAATATAGATAAAAGTTGCACTATGTTGACATGGGTATGAATTTTAAATTTTCAGCTTTCAGTTTTCTGAAACAATGCATGAAAGAGAATTGCTTTTCAAATATTGTATCTCCTGAGAATTTGCTATCACAAATATATTAAAGTTTTGCATGGGGCTATATACCAGGAATGGGCACGATTACTAATGTAATCGATTAATAATCGATTACTTAGAGGAATTTTGTGTAATCGATTATTAATCGATTACACTCATTTTTGTCCTGTAATCGATTACTTTGGAAGATGCAATCGATTAATAATCGATTACTTCCAAGTTTTTATCCCTTCAAATATCAAAGCAATATTTAAATGGTAAATGTTGACGTTATCCACTGAAGTTTGAATGTGTTCCTGCAGTTTCAGTGCAGATTCTTTTAAGGTTTTATTCTGGCTAACATTCTCACTAAATGCCCAAATGAGGGATTCTCTACTATGGAAAGTGGAGACAAGACTCCTACAATAAAAAATGCCAAGGAATTAATTATTCCTTTCAACCTTGGATCTGAACCTCCATATTTACGAGGGTTGTTCGGAAAGTTCGTGGACTATGCCAATCTTCGGTATACTATCTTCAAGAAATTTAAGATGAATACATTATCATATGTAAAAATATTTATTTTGTTTAAATGATAAGTTTCATTACATGTGATTAAATAGAATTCATGTTATTTATTTTTAAAATCAACACATTTTGTAAACATGGAGCAAACTCAACAATACAGTAAAGTCAAAAACATACCGACATGAGGTTCTCAAAAATACTATCCCTATACATTTCACAGAGTATTGCCCAATACCAGAGCACTCATTAAAAACGTTTCTTTATCACTTGAAATCTATTTTGCTAACAATTGTTCCAGTAGCATCATTTTGTCATGTTATACTTTTTTCACTGCATAAATAAGTGTGCTTTCACAAAATCAGCATCTGTGAAGCGTCAAACATCTTACGATGACGTTACTAACTTTTCAATGTTTTTGATAAGATTTTTTTCTTACAGATAATCCGTTTTCTCACAGATACCCATCGTCTAAGCAGAGAAGTCTATCATTCAAATACAACTTGTACCATGCACACACACATGCATGGCTCGCTTTTGACATATTTCCTACTTTCTCCGGCATTTTCAGAGTTTTTTTTCTAGAGTTTTCCAGAGTACAACACAAAATTGTGTGGTTAAGTGCTGCTCCGTGACGTTCTACGACGTCATCTCTTTTGCCTTTTTCAATGAGGACTTCCTAATTTCTGAAACTGATTTCTTTTCAACGAAGTAAAATATTAAGTCATAATTTGGAATCAGAAACGAAGAAACAATTTTTAAATTGAATGTGTAGAATTTTTCCTTTTTTGTGTCATTTTACAGAAGATATGAGTTTAGACATTATTTAGTGTCTTGATGTAAATTACAAAATTTTGACCTGCTCCGTGATCCGATTTTCGCATTTTTTAAGTCTAAATAAGTTTGAAATAAACCACGATATTTTATTTTTTTTAATACACATCATTTGAATTTATTGTTGAAATATGCCTTCCAAATTTGGATATAATATGACGTTAAGTAAAAAAGTTATGATGGTAGTCCACAAACTTTCCGAACAACCCTCGTATTAACTTGTTGCAAAAGTTATTTAATATTTTATTGTGAATTACTTCATTAGAAGTATTTGGGCTGCCCGTATATTGACAGTACACATTAAACATTCCTGTACGTGTCTTTTTCAGACAATTTCATTCTGTATTGAAATTAGTGTTTTGAGAGCTATTAATTGTTTAATAATATTGTTTGTCTTCAATGGTAGGTAGTTCACAGTTTACACCTCATTATCTGCAAATCAGGGATGTCTCAGTCAATTATTAGCCAATTAAGATAAGCAAACACAGTGACACACTCCCTCTCTTACAGACACTTATAACTTCTCAATGATATAAAAGCAGCCTTATAATTGTGAATGAAAACATGAAGATGATTTTGCAAATTTTAAAGTTACTAAAACACAAGTTTGAAGTTGTTTAAACATTTTCAGATATGAATATTAACTATTTCCATCTTCTTTTTTTTCAAATACAATGTAGTTTATTTACCAAATTATTTACATTTAATACAGGACTTGAATCTGTTTTTGCTATTTATAATTTTCTATTACAATACAAAGTTTTTCAACATCTGAAATATGAAGAAGGACATGCAGCAAGAGGACAGTGGTTAAATGTAAAATACACACGAAAAAATCTGTATATTTTATTAATAAATGGTTGAAAGACACTTCTCAGTCTGAATTATTTAATTCTAGACCAAAAGACCTATAATGCAAATTTTATTGAGAAAATTATTAAACTTATGATAATAAAAGTTAGGAAATCCAAACATTACACTAGGTGGTTTATATTTGATATTTATGTGTGACTGACTGGAAATAATTCTCTAAAATAACATCCATTTATGTATAGAATAATCGAGAGAAATCGAAAAAGTAATTATAATTGCATTGAAAATTTTAGCTGTAATCGATTAAATTACGATTACAAGTAATCGAAAATCTCTTCGATTACAGATTGCTATCGATTACTTGAAAAAAAAGTAATCATTACAGTCGATTACTCGATTACGATTACCCCATCCCTGCTATATACCTGAGGGTAATCTCTCCCTCTCCTCTTTCTCTCTTTCTAACATCTACTAACCGTCACGGTAGCTCAGTCGGTAGACCGCTCGCTGCGTGATCGGAAGGTCGTGTGTACGAATCACGGCCGCGACTGACCTAAGTCGATAAAAGATAGGTAGCAACTTTCCTTCGCCAAGCGGTCTTTCGAATGAGACCTAAAAAACCGATCCCCGTGTCACGGTAGGCGTTGGCACGTTAAAGAACCCTCACTGCTCAATGGCCCTAAGTGCCGAGTAAAGGTCTTAATTTGAAGCCCTTCACCGGTGAAGTCTCTACATGAGTTAAAATTCTCGATTTGGACGTAAAACAACATACAATCAATAAATCAATCAATCTAACATCTACTTGAGTGTAAATTAAAATCCAATTATAAGACTTTTTTTAATTGATGACTTTTTAGGATTTTACACTAATTCATACTGCAGCAAAAATGATATTCCAGAAATGTAAAAAAAAGTTTACTCACTGTCTTGTCTTTGATCTATAGCTATGATTACAATAGGACACAACCAGAAGTCTTTTATCATGGTTTGTTACAAATTTCACATGGAACTCCTATCAATTTGCTCAAGATCAGTATTTTCATCAGGCATTAATGAACTCGATTAATTATGCTTGAAAAGTACTCACTGTGAACAATCACATAACTTGTTGAAGACAGGTAAACATACCCTTCAGGGTATAATTATCATGCATACGTTTGTACAAAATTGAACGGTAAGGAATGAATCACTCTGCCTTAGTTAAAATAACAAGAAACATACCAGAGGTGTGATGAAATATTTAGAAACACGAAGAGTTTTATTTCTCATGTAAAATATTCTTTCTTCTGTAAAACAATTGTTCAAATGAAGGGTCAACCTTCTTTTAAGGGGAGATAAGAATGAGTGAAAATTTAATGGTATTTCAAAAATCTTCTTCTAAAGAACCACTGGGCCAGAAAAGTTTAAAATTGTGAAAATTCATTACTTAGTGTAGATTTAACTTCGTCCAAATCATGACTGTCGGGAGTAGGATTGGGCCACAATAGGGGATTAAAGTTTTGTAAACATGGGAATGTACATTAAAACACGCTTATAACTAAGCGCCTTGGACGGACGATTTTGCTTTGTTAATGTTATTGCTTATATCCATCAAGTTTACAATATATATTTTAAAGTCATGGGAAATAAAATCATTTCGCTTTAACCTTCAATTCATTATAAGCGTGTTTCGCCACAAGCATGTTTTACTGTATACGAAAAAAAATCTTCTCAAGAACCACTGGGCAAGAAAAGTTGAATCTTAAGTGAAAATTTCATTACATAGTGTAGAAACAAATTTGTTCTTTCAAAACTCTACTCCTCCTACAGTTTTGATGCGAGAAGTAGACTATAATAGTCTACAAATTTAATTTACAGCATTAAATTAATTTATGTAAAATATCTGACATGGCAAGAGGAACAACTCTTGATTTTTTTCTTTGTTCAATTAACATTCCTGTAATCTGATAATTTCTTATCAGCAACTGACCAGATGCTAATTTTGCGCACGCCTTCATTCTTCCAGGGTGCATTGCGTCGTCAACATACATTCGCCAGTCATCTTGGTTTGTTTTTACCCACCATCCCATCCAAAGGCTTTTATTTTTCTTTTCTTGCCATGTTTGACCTAAGAAATTAATTGTACGATCTAAAATTTTTGTTTTGTTTTTGTGAGTAATTAAAAAATTAATAATTGCGATAGAGTTTCGGATGTTTTAAAACTGTATGTGCGATTTTTTTATACCCCACCTATGACACTTGGCTTATCAAAATCAACGTTGAAGCATCGACGTTGCCTCATCTTTCATATGCATCCAAGTTCCAACGTTGAATCAACGATGAAATGCCTGATCAGTATTGACAACTGCTTCTTCGATAAAAATGAATCTTGGGAATTTTCATGTCTTTGGTCATCAATAAAAATACTTCGTGAAAAGTCACTCCCATTCCACACACAAGTACACTGAAGTTGATATTTAAATGGTGCTAGAATTTATGTAGTCTTCGGAGACTAGTTCTTTCAAAAAAATGTTGGAATTTCGATAGACTGAATTATTTACCGACAAACCAACCTTTTATTTTCCTATGAGTATTCAAAAGTTTTATATAAGAAAACACTTGCTTTGGTCTTCTACTCGACATTGAGACAATTGACGACGTTTTGTTTAATCTATATATCTATATATCTATATATAATTTATATATCTATATATCTATATATAATCTATATATCTATATATAATCTATATATCTATATATAATCTATATATCTATATATAATCTATATATCTATAAATCTATATATAATCTATATATCTATATATCTATATATAATCTATATATCTATATATAATCTATATATCAATATATAATCTATATATCTATATATAATCTATATATCTATATATAATCTATATATCTATATATAATCTATATATCTATATATAATCTATATATCTATATATAATCTATATATCTATATATAATCTATATATCTATATATAATCTATATATCTATATATAATCTATATATCTATATATAATCTATATATCAATATATTATCTATATATCTATATATAATCTATATATCTATATATAATCTATATATCAATATATAATCTATATATCTATATATAATCTATATATCTATATATAATCTATATATCTCAGTGAACTAGACATAAAGGAATCAAAAGTAAATATGTTTCATTTTTTAATGTTTTATTGGCTATAGACAATAAAGGCTGTCCAACAGCTAAATTCTGTTACAAATGAGATGAATTCAACTTTTTCGTTGTTAATTTTCCTTTTTTACGTAGTAATATTCCGCTGTCACTTGCATCTGGTGTTTTCGTCTCCCAACTTATTCGACACTCAAAAACATGCTCTGAGCACCATCAATTTTTAAACGAGGCAGGCTACAGCTAGATAAGGAGTATTTGAGGGATTTCAATAATCTCGTTTAAAGTCAGCATTTCGTAAATCCTACATGTAGGTGTCGTACTTTTCCTGAGGTGCTTCATACCAATTGTTAGTCTTTGTAATTAATTTGACTACAGGATGATCTGTCTATCTGATCATTACGAAGATCAATACAAAGAGCTTTCAGCGGTTGTGACCATTCAACAGAGGATGCTTTCTCCTCATAGGCAACTGATCCCCCCTCTGGAATTTTCCTAGTTTTATTCCCTGCTCACAAATTTGTATTGTTTCTGGAATTTTGAAATCGATCACTGTACCTTATGTAGACCTTTATCACTCAAGTTAATCAGTGATTTTCAAAGAATCTTTGTAAGTTTTAGTTATCTTGTTTTTACTTATTAGAATACTTAAAGGATTACAAACGATTAACTTTGAAGATTTTTATTGAACAGAAATAATAATGAAATACCAATGCATAATATACATACAATACATGCAATCTGAAAAATCAGCTTATGCAATGAGCAGAAGTTATAAAAGTTTCGTTATCATTATTATAAACATATAAGTATTGATAAAAATTATTTTCTCCATATTTACATCTAAGGAATAGTTTCTAATTAAAACTGCTGTAAAAAAAAATCAATGAATTTAAACAAATCCGGTTTTGATAAAGCTATTTGTGCGACATATATCTTAGGAAAGATCAAAGATTAACCTAATGGCTCTTCTATAAATGTTAAGAGCCATTCTCTATAATGACTTGAACTTTTATATAGGAGCTGTGGCACGCATAGTCTCAGAATTTCTCCAAACTCTCTATGATAAAAGTCTTTGATACCGTAAACTCAAATCAGGCAAAAATTGGTTGCTACGTGTCATGGTTACCATAGCAACATGTCCTAACGTTTGAAAAATGGCATTTTTTAACATGTTCAGAGTCCCACAGTTAAGGTTTGCAGCAAAGCAAACAAGTGGCAATGACTGTTTCTGAAAGTTGAAGGCCTGATGTCTTAAATGCGTGATAAACATGTTTGGTAAATGAATTATTACATACGTTACTATGGAAACAAAGTATTCAAAAGTAATAATTTTGTTCATTTAATTTTATAAAGTCATACTCTTAAGAATAAAAACAATTATAGGTTGAAATTAAAGCAAATAATAGACAAGAGATCCTTGTAACGTATACCAAGGACGAAATATGATATTTCTTATAGTTTGACAATGGTTGCCATGGTTTTAATACCAAGAAGGGATTTTAAATTTACTCTTTTAGTGTTTTAATCTTATCCTATTTTTTAAAAAAAGCATATTTCTATATAACTAATGATCAATTTTTAAAGGCGTTGGTGTGACCCTAATTTTCACATTTCAAAAAATTCATATTCAATTCTTTAAATAGAGCGTTGCTATGGAAATGAGCCGAAAAAATATGCTTAAAAATCTGAAAAATATTCTGTTTCCTTGGATACGTACCTTTGTATGTAGATTCCCAAAACTTTTATGATTGATATATATGAACAATGAACCTGACTTTTAATTTTGACTACCATCCAATCTCTAACTGGATGCAAAAAGCTGGCAGATAGGATTTAATATTGATATGAAATTAAGAAAATCGAACATTTTCCCTTCTTGGTAACCATAGCAACAGTGTTGTATTTTTCAACAAACTTTATCAATATCTGATATTCAACTTTAGTTCTACTAGATAAGTACTATTCAAGGTGAGTCAAATAATATGTTTCTTGATTAAAAGGTAAGTAAATTCCTAAAGCAGCAAAGAAATATCACTTTGAACAACTGGTTCGTTGTTTCCATGGTTACACTGCAAAGTAACAATTAATCCCAATTTTCTTTATGTTGTTGGTGTTGCAAGGTCATAAGGATGTATATGTGCTAGTCATGAATTTTATTGTTTTTCCTCAAGATAGTTGCATTAATCCAATCATAGCAACAGATTTTGCATGGTTACACTGTGTTACCATGGCAACCATGAAAGTTATTTTTAGAATAATATTGCCAATACCTAATTACTTAAGGTCAAGTATTTTTTATTGTTTTTCTTAGATTGTTGATTAAGTTTGATCATGTAACATCTATCATTTGTGAATTTTGAGCGTTTTTCAGCATTTTTCAGCATCTAAAATGTATTCCAAATGTACCCATGGTTACCACTTACCAACAGATAAATTCTTAATAGTTTCTTTATAGCATAAGTGGCAATAAGGTGTCATGTTTTTGGGAGAATGGTTTGTTTGTTTTTCTTGGTCTTTATTTAGGTGTAATAAAGATTCAAAGTAGCTGAAAATCTCAATTTTTTTCAAATTTTCTGGCTGTTACCATGGCAACCAAGACACATAGCAACGAAATTTTATTTGATATATGTTTCTGGTGTCAAGTTGTTATAATGGGCAAAGTTTCATCCAAATCGGTGACCATGCGTGGCAAAGAAGTTTAAGTGGTTACAGAGAATCGCTATTAAGTTATTTTCAAAAATACAATATTTCATATATACTATCACAATCTTTATACAGATGATTGATGAAATAACAAATCTACATAACCGAACGTCTTTGTTTGTTTTACACTGACTAACGGTTGCTATCATTGCAGAAAAAAAATACTTGAAAATTAATAGGCAACTCAATTTCTTTTCTAAAATATCTTCAATATTACAAATTGGAAATCATCGTATAATCAATAAAAAAATGTTATTAAAACAATATTTATAATATAGATAATATAAATTACCCAAGCTTTGTATTATTTCATACAACTAATATAATATAAAAAAAACAATTGTATTGAATTGTATTATATAAGAAATAAAGTCCGCGTTTTCGTGAATGTTGGAGGATAACCTCCGAGGTCGAGAGAAGTTGTTTGAAATGTAAAAGCCGAGGATTAAGCTGAGCTTTTATATTTCTAACTTTTCGAGACCGATGAGGTTAACCTGCATCATTCACGACAACAAGAACTTAATTTCTATCTACTAGCAGCTTTAAAATACGGCTGATCGTTTCCTCTATAAAGAACCGAATTAAGTCAATATGTCGCAATTCAGCTGTTCAATTTAACACCAGAGGGTTACTTTATTTGTTTATTTGTGTATCGATTTCAATGGAATGCAGACGATTTGAGCTTTCGTTAGGTATAAAATATCCTTTAATTCTTTACAAATTTGTTTGAAATATATATTGATTAATTCAATGAATGCAAAATAACATAATCAGTGTGTATGTTATTACTTTATCCGTAAAATCACGGAGTATATTTATTGTAAGGAGGTTTGTAGAACAGCTCCATTTAGCTATAAAACCGGACATTCATCAGCTGTTTCAGGCAGAACACGCTGCACGCAGTACAGTTAAGGTGCGCAATGGAAATATCGACAATTTTTGTAATTAAAAATATATTCTTAATCAGGATGGCGATTCTTTTCAGTACTTTATTGATATCCAACAAATGTAACTATGGTTAATAACTACTGTACATATTGAGGACGATAAGATTTTATATTTAGGCTTGTCACTTGATGCGGCAGTCACGTGATATAGCACATATACTGGCAATATAGAGGTCACCTATAAATTTCACTAGTGCAAGGGCATAATCAAGTTAAAGTTCTAAATTTAGAGAATAAATATTTTCAACACGTATCGAAGTTTCTGAAAAGTGCTGCGATCATCTATAGATTCTGCTATTTCATTGTTAAAATCATATTTATATGACCGCATTCTGTAGTTTTTGCTGGTCAACGGCATTAAATACAGATATAAATAATTCATTTTCAAGATTTCATCAGGATCGTAGCACTTTTCAGATACCTTAATACTTCTAGAGTTTATATGTAAAAGCTTACTGTGATCCATTGAGTGTATGCCCTTGCACTATATTTTTTTATTAAGACCCTTACATTACCCTCCGATGTACTTGCATACAAATATACGGCAGTATCAATTAAATAGGAAATATACGGAATATATATGAATAAAATCATAAAGAAGACATTGCGTCCAAGTTAATGGCCTCTTAAATATCTTTAAATAATATTTTATTTAATTATAGAATACATATTCGCTGTGAAAATATCTCTTGATCCGCCTCTCACTGCATACAAACTGCGTCAGGTTTTACGAAATGACGTCACATCAACAAGTGCATCGCGATCAGTGACTTGTTTATACCTTGCTATGTGGAATTTGAATAAAGACCAAACAGCCTGTTATAGTAAGTTTAGATGTAGTTTGATGGTTTCCTATAGTTTAAAATAGCAAATCATTTCATTTTGTAGTATTTTTAAGGATTGTTGGTTTTGTATGATGTCATAGATAACATTTCCCGTACAAATTAGGCTCTGCCCCCTTTTGTGGCCTGACTCTCATAGTTAACATTTGCACAAAGCGCTTTGGATCGAATTATCTTGCCACCCAAAATGGCAGTATAAATAGGCGAGTTTTCGATGGTCTAAATTTCAGGCTCAGGAGGGCTATTAACACGGTTGTAAGGAATGATTTGTTGTGGAAATAGTAAAAGACTATGTTAAGAGCACACGTTTAGTAGTATCGAGGTGACAGATTGAGAAAACACGTGGGAAGAAATCGAGAAACGGCGCACTTTTTCCTGCGCAATAAATATAAACTTTTTTCAGTGGGTGGCACTGTAGCTCTCCGGACTGACAATATATTTTTTTCGGAGAGCTACATTTCTGCAGCGAAGGTTTGAGGTGTTTCTGATTTGATAATTGTTTGATGATGTTCGACATTTATTGGAAAATAATGTCCGCGGCATGTCTTTGAGCTCGGCAATCACTGTAGTAGAATATTTTATAGTTTACGTATACACCCTATATAATCTACTAGTATATAAACGCAACAGGTTCATAACAGCATATAATCGGCTTCGCATTGGTCAATATTAACATTTTTTTCTGGTAAATATCAAATCATAGTGTATGATTTAATTATTCCACAACTTGTCTAAAACTACTAAACCAAAGAAAATTAAATTTTACTCTTCTTTCTTTAAACTTAGTGTTCAGTGTTTCCATGATAGAGAGTACAGAGATATTTTAATTCTATCAATTTCATTACATAGTTTTTCAAGCTCGGCTTTCTTATTGTGAAAAAAAGCACATTCCTCCTCAAGTCCCATAATTATTCCAATTAAATATGAAATTTGTTTTTCGGTTGTTTCAGTAAATAGTCTATCTAATAACTGATTGTAGTGTACTCCAAATGTGCTGTCTAATTCTGGTTTTATATCTGCTATGGTGTACTGCTTAACGAAATCGTCGTATGCCTTATCAATGACATTCATTTTCTTTTCTTGGTTGTTCCATTGACTTACTTGTCTTGCCACTATTGGGGATAGAATGAATCCTGCGACGACACAGAGAGTACCAGCAGCAGCCAAGATTGGAATCCAAATTGGGGCAGATGCTACAATTCCAACTAAAATAGGAGTGTCGGGTTCCAAAGCATTGTGTTTTTCGTGCATTGATACTTTCTCTGATCCTTTCAATTCACTTTCAATATTCGTGATTATTTCATGAATGTTTGAAAAATTGTCTTCAATTGCCTTATGCACAATTTCCAATTTTTTAATGACGGTTTCCCCCCTATTCCATTTAGTAATGTATGTTAAAATTCTTTTCTTCACTTTCTTTGCCACTTTCAAGACGTGAACAGAAGTAATTTCTTTTTTATCTGGTGGATTCAGGATCCTATGTTTACCCTTCTCTGATTTCAATTCTTCGAGGAGAGTCTGACTCAAATCTAACATTGTGTTAGATATCAGGTTTTTAAGATGCACTTTTCTCTGCAAGAAGATGATTTGTTGTAATGTTTTTAATAAGGTTTATATAAATTTCTTTTAAACTGCATTGTGAAACAGTATCATACTTACGATTTTCAGATAGATATATATTTAATGATAAAAAAAGGGGGGAGGGGGGAACATCACATTCCTGCAACATTTAATAGGCACTACTGCTATACATTCATTTTCACAACAAAATATACATTTACCCCAACATTTTTTTTAAAGAAATAAATAACATGGTGAAAAAGTTCTCTGGAAATGAACTTGGTTGGTCACATAATAAAATCTACTGAGAAACATTCCGGCTTCTTAATAGACTTTTTCACATGCAAACCAAGTGCATTTCCCAGCGAATCATTTTAGCCTTGTTATTAACGTAGAATTGACATTGATTAATGAGGTCACGAAAGTTTGCCTAATTCCAACATTTGAAAATATTCACTGATGTCGCAGTCAAAAGTCTTGGAGTATAACTACAGTTACAGTGCTGGTATTGAGGATTTTCTTACTTTCTTATGATTCTTTCATATGTTTAGTTGACGAAGAGAAAAGTTTTAATTTACAAATTTCGAAAGGAATTTCGGGTTTAAAAATTTAAACGGTATGTTTTGGTCACTAAATAAGGCTTTTATTCAAATTATATGTTACACCAAAAGAATATATAATTGGCATCTAGATCTGTAGATTAAAAAAAAAATATCATATTTCCATTCTTTTTCTCCGTTATAGCTCTCAAGTTAGAAGTTCCGTAGGCATGGTATCATCCAGCCGTATGATTCAGTACCACCAGACCTTTGACCCCCTACTTATTTTACACAGAATTAAACAGATGTGCTCTTCCATAGGTTAATCTGAGGAAAATATTTGCAAATGTAAAAAGAAGTATATATTACCGCTAAAATGCCTTTTTCGTTAGCCAGAGCCGTATATATTGTACATATATAGTGTTAAATATGTAAATGTATAACACCTTTATCTCACATTCAGCAGGGGGAGGTTAACATCAGACTTTTGGACAGAAAAGATATTTTTTTACTTCATTATTAATAATTTTACCCATTTTAGTTTTAAAAGACACATGTTGCAGAGTTTTTGAAGTCTAATTGTATTTCTCTTTCAGGCTAAATGAATGACATTGAAGAGAGCTCATATTCTTATTTATGCTTCAACTACATTGATAGTGCTTTATATTAAATATGTAGCTCAAATTCTGGGCCATCGCAAGCAGATTTAAATGTGCAGCAGTAATAAGTTTTAATTGCCAATCGTGTTATTGATAAATTGTAGCGGTGATAAGCACCAAACATTTTCTAGCTTACAATATTAGCAGTGATGAGTTCGTCCTTATACTGTAACCGTATATCGAACTACACGTAAGTCGATAACTGTGTAGTATGTTCTGCTCGCTAAAAACTTCTAAACTATAGCAGGTTATTGAAAATTAATATGATGAAATATGGAGATAACGAACAGTATTTATGCTCAAAGTCCATTAAAACAATGCAGATTGGGAGCAGAACAAACCCAAGTTACCTTATTAAAAAATTGAATGACCGGTGTGAATGTGGAATTTTTTTGAGGTTATCTTATGATTATAGAATGAAATAGAAATATTACACCAATCGGACCAATGTTATGGCATCAAAGAAGACCTACGATTTCATAACATTTTAGGGATTTATTATTGTGACTGTATTTGAATTACATTATTTGTGTAAATTCAACTGTGTGCTATTTATCCATTAAGATAAAATGTAACATTGATTCGTACAGAATTAATCCGTTGTCTAAATTAAGTCAAAGGCTCATGGCGGGTATGACCGACCAATTGTTTTTTGTTCATGACACTTGAACCAATCCCGATGTTTTTCAGGGGCCCATTTAAGAAGACTTACGATTTCATCACGTTTTAGGGATTTATTATTTTTACTGTATTTGAATTACATTATTAATGTAGATTCAACTGTGTGCTATTTATCCATTAGCATAATATGTAACATTGATTTGTATAGAATTAATCCGTTTTTTTAAATTAAGTCAAAGGCTCATGGCGGGTATGACCGATCAATTTTTTGTTCATGACATTTGAACCCATCCCGATGTTTTTCAAGGGTCAATGTTTGCTTTACCATCAGTTTTGATGTGTGTGTTTTGTTTTGTTTTGTTTTGTTTTGTTTTTTGGATATCTGCCCTTGATTGCATTATTTTTTCACGCTATCTACCTGTATTGACTGCTGTTACATACAAGACCACTAAATTTGACTTTATATTTTTAACGATTAACATTCTTTTGTTTTATTTGAAGATCGGTGAAATTCATAGCGTGAATTAAAAAATGCATATTTATATTTAAAGAAAATCAACCTTACCTGCTCCGTGTCCTTTTGGAGCTGCGAAATATCGAACTTGAGTCTTTCCATAGTGTGAATACGTGTTTCCTTTGACATTGACGTAGCATTTAAACAGCATTTCACATTTACCTCGATGGGTTTTAGTGTTTCCTTCAGAAATCTTTATTAAGGAGATTTGTGATATATTTAGACAAAATAACACATATTTATTTAAAAACTTTTCATGGTAAAAAAGTATATTGATTAACCAAAGTGTAAACATGACACTATAGTAAACTATAGTTAGGTGTAGTACATGTAAATGTTACTTATGTCAAGCATTTCTATTTCTTTTGCTGCGGTAAGATCAATAACGACGAAGGACAGCGAAAACAAATCGAGTTTTTTTACCCTGTGTAATAATCAAATTTCCCGTTAAAATGTAGATAGGTTAACATTTTACAAATCAATGATATTTTTAACGAAATTCCTATGCAATCATTACTTGATGTGACAAGGACTCCTGTAATTTTCATTAAGTAAAATAAAATACAAATGAAGTAATCCTAGAGGACCCACACAAATATATACACGCACAAAATGACAAATTGAAATATTGCTTACGTTAAATGTTTAATTTGGCGAGTATATTGACTTCTTTCAACGACTTTAGCGAGTCTTTCTTTGAATCGTTCAAATTCTGCATCAAAGTCTGGTTCCTTATCTTTAGTCTAAAACATTACAAAGAAAAAAATGTTAGTGCATTATTTCTTAACGCATATATTTTTTTTCACGTTAAATTTATATAACGAGGAAAAACGACAGACAATAAATCAACCTCTTTCATGAAAAGTTTACATCACAATTTTTATGTGCTTATATCATCGCCATTTTTAATATTAAATTCCTCTCCATGATTGCATAATCTACCTTTTGCTTTTAATCTCGATATTAAAATGTAATCAATTTGTAATGCATATAAAATAAATACCTAAATATAATAGCTGTCTCCATGTTTAACACAATACATTAAAGTTCAAAGCATTATTCTATTCTTACACTCATAAGGCTTGTTCTGAAAATATTTTCAGAAGTCAAATGTGGCCAGTGCTTTTTTAACTCCCTTTGAACTTTGCTCCATCCTTCATCCCTTTCGTCTTGCGGTACCGCATCCCATTTGTTTGAGATAAATAAGGCATTCCTTGGATCTAAACAAGTGATATCCTTTTCATCATGAAGCCGCACCACTTCTTGAATAATTTTGACGAGCTGTATTTCCGAAAAAATGGCAAAAATTCAAAGGGAAGGAAAAACTAGTTTAAATATTTGTGAATTAGAAGAAAAACATAAATTTACAGATTTTGGCACCTTTTTTAGCTTTTCAACGTTTTTTAATAAAAAAAATATTTTGGGTTTCCAATGTTTCGGCACGAACATCACTGAACAGACATTATTTTTCGAAATGCGCATCTGGTGCATCAAAATTGGTACCGTATAAGATTTACATGATATTAAGATTATATCAATATCCATGAGAAGTGGAGAGAGAAAAAAACAGAAAGATATACATTCAGTGATTTCAAAATTATTTACATGTACGTCAAAATAAAGTATATGTCCTTCAAAATGTCTACTTCTTTATACTTTACAATTTAGTTAAAGAGGGATTCTTCTCATATTTCTTGTATTTAAAAATTAATAAAATTTTCATAGATTCAAGAAGACATTATCATTAAGTGATGGTATCAATTAGATTAAATTTGACCGTTTTATTTTAAAACCAAGGTCAGGTCAATGTCATTGTCTTTTTCCTTGACCTTAAGAATAAAAAAATTACTGTTGCCAATTATGCCATGTGTACTTCTATTTCAAAAGATTTTTTTTTTGGCATAAAAAGATATTACCATATAGGATCTATAAGTTGATACTACCAAATTGATATAAATAATTTAACAAGATATATATATTGACTAATCAAAATTTCCTCTGTTTTTCCTAAATTTTTAGGATATATTAGTTATTTTTATATGCTTCGTATGTTTAAATTTTTCTGATTTTCACATATGGTAAAGTAGTCATATAAAGATACAAATTGATACAAAAACAAAAAGTTTTGACCGTTTACTAAGAGAGAAAAAACACTATTTAAGGATTTTTGCTCAATTCTGTATTTAGATTGGAAGCATTTAAAAGATAACAAAATTAGAATTTGTTTGCAAAATCATATTTATTTGATATATTTTAAAACTTTGCTCCATTATTATTACTTTTACTTACATTTGTAATTTTCTTAAGATCTTTGATTGTTTAAATTTTTTTTAAGGTGTTTCGCTTCTGACGAATTTGAATACACCGCGCAACTCGAACTGCCGGAAATTGGTCTGAATGTCGTTTTAATAAAGAATTCAGTATGACAGAAAAATAATAGTTTATTTTAAGTAATTATAATAATTATCCGTAGAAAGTAACATAATATTGATTTTTGTGCCAGAAGAAAACATATAATAACTATTTTATATTTCGCGGAAAATTAAGACATGTGAGACGGATTACGATAATGTAAGTAAAAAGCAGACGTGGAGTAACGTTCGGCGCGTAAACTTTGGTTAAGATGGTGAAACCAAAGTACAGACGCCATGGGTTCGTTTCGAAAACGAAGAAGGAGAGATATGAAAAAGTATCTGCAGGGCAATTGACCCGATGGATTAGGGGAGCTATTCTTAGAGACCACAATTACTCCGCCAGTGCAACTCCTGTTAACATTGATCATGATCAAGGTTTGTATACATACGTGTATCATATCTAAAAAAAAAAAAAACCAGTTTGCACATCTGCATCTATGTTAGATCTATCTTAGAAATATTAAAGGAAGGCACATGATGTCCATTACAGTGCGCCGTTCTAGTCCTTATAACATTTTAAGTCATAGGCCTATATGTTAATTTTTTTTATAGTTTAACCTACATGTAATAAATATATATAAGATATATATTTTTTTAATTTACTTTTGCTGTTCATTGCTGTGGTTCAAAGATTATAAAATGTTAAAGCTTGATGAAATAATATACTCATTTGATCTCTTCACATTGTGATGGAAAGTTACATTACAAAACAGTCTGACACAAATTATGCAAAAATGTATGAAAGGTGAAATCTCACAATATTTATCACAATACTGAGATGCAGTTCCAGTGTATCATGATACATAGCGGATGATTAATGTTTTGTAGCTGAATATGGAATTTATTTCACTAGTGGGATAGGATTTTTTTTTATATTTTCACAAGTGTCTTTGAAAACACAAATGAAAATCTATTTTTAAAAAAAAATCCTGTCTCATGATTGAAATAAATTCCATATACAACTACAAAACATTGAATTTTCTGTTGTTACATTTTCTTTGATTTTCCCTTTACCTTTATTCATTAATTGTTTGTATTTTCATAACACAGTGTGAATAGGCTGTGTCATCATGTATGTGTGGTTGAGATGTCATAGCAAATAAGAGATTGAAAACAAATAAAATGGATTTCAACAACATATTTGGAGAAACTTTGGAAATCTCTATCAGCAAAGGCGGATACAGGGCCAGCCCCCCCCCCCCTTTTGAATTTTTTGTATGTAGAACTTTTATGTCCATTATCCTAAAATCAAGGAAAAAACATCTCTTATTTGTAAGAATTCATCAGCTTCCAGGCCCCTACCAGGGCTTTGCCCTAGACCCACTGGGGGGTCAATGCAGTCCCCCAGACCCCCTGCCTTCTACTGCGCCCCGCTGTTATGCAATTCCTGGATCCGCCACTGATCAGGATGGTTTATTTATCTTATAACAGGTCCAGGACTAAAAATGATTACTTTTTTTTTTCACTGGCCACTCAGGCTATCGCTTAAATTTTTACTGGTCAATTTTTTAACTCAGCAGTCTAGTACTTTCACTGTCACATTGGGCCAGTAAATTTTAAAAAGACTGGCCCAAAACCATAATAATAGAAATAAATTGTTTATATTGTGTTACTTCTTAGTAAAATGGAACAAAACAGAAGAACTTGGATGCACAACCCTGTCAAGTTAACTATCCCAACACCATGAATGCATGAATTTTGTTATGCATATATGCACATGCTAAATAGCATATACTTACCTCTTAAATGTCAAAAATATGCTGTATATCGGCACTATGAACTGTTGTAAGTGTATCAAAAGTAGTCAACTAAATGTCAGCATGTGTAGATAGTAAAGAACGTTATGTGTATCCTGGTGATAATTTTTATTTATTCATTCTTTATTAATAGAATTGCCAAATTTAAATATACTGGAAAGAGAGGAGGTGGTGGATGGGGGAGAAGTGACTACATCTGAGGATTGGAAGGAGGGAAGGAGAGTGGTAGAACTTGGAGTGTTAGCTGAGGGCTTGCAGGGATGTTGTAAATGTGGCTTACCATTGCAACTTTCACACACAATTTCTGTACTGACACATGGTTTAGCTTCTTTGTTAAAGGTATAAACTCATAAATTTATGTCCAGTTAGTTAGAAAACAACTTTGAAAGCTTGAAAGGTTTTTTTTCATGGATTTTTCTCAATGTAAAATAGGCATTATTCCATGTCCTTATTAAAAGTTTTGAAAGGTTTTACAATATTTTTTTTTATCATATTTGAAATAATGCATATTGAAATTCTTTTTTTCCCCAGCATTTGATATTCATTAACGGTGAATGAATTTATTACAGTGACCTGTAACTGGGGATTCATTGGTTTTACATTCACATTTCAGGTCTGTTGCAGCAATACAAAGTGTAATCATATTAACCATGTAAAAACGGGGAAAAAACATGGAAAAGTGTGGGATGTAAATACAAAACTATCAGCAGGTGAGAAGTTTCACTTACACATCCCCTACATCAGATACACATATATTAATTTTTGTCAGGTCACAAGAGCCTAATTAAATTTTAGCTCATTTTTGTACGTATAGGTTTTTCCCCATTGTTCAAAGATTTCATAAGTGCCACTTGTTTTGCATGAACTTGAAAGAATTTATATATATATATATATATAATGTTTAGTTCAGAATAAAAACTTGTTGGGAAGCCATTTTTAACTTATTGAAGCCAGAGGCTCATTTGAGCTTTCTGATCTAAGTTTTTCCATTTATCTGTCTGTCTGTTAACTTTACAAAATTATACCCCTGCTCCAAAGGAGAGGGGGGTAAACTGTTTTACCCTTGTGTTTTTAGCACACTCTTTGTTATCCCCTCGCGCAGCTAGTTGCGGAGAGGATATAGCATCGCTACTGTGCATATATGTGTGTGTTTGTGTGTGTGTTAGTGTGTCCATTACAGCTTGTTGGCAAGATTTAAGGAGAACCTTTGTACTATCAAATCTCAGCTTCCACATACTTATGTGGGATTGTGAAAGGACAAATCCTATTCATTTTCAAGTTAATCAGTGAAATATTTCTTTAAATATTGCGTACCTTCAAGCCCTGAAATTTTATGTACGACTTGACAATACTCACTTCCTGTTAATCAAACTGGTAAATTCGGATCGCTTCGATAGACTCGCTTCAGTAAGTTCTACTATGTATTTGCATATTTATATTGTCATATTATTGTGCGTATCTTGAGACAATCTGTCTGAATTAAAAGTGTCATCTCTGACACTGAGTAATTGAAATAATTTGATGAACGTTGCAGTTTCATTATTAAATTTCCACATGTGTCTGTTTACAATATAGAATTTATCCTTATTTCTTCTGAAAGCTATAAAGACATTTCGCAAGTTTCATTGACCTCTCAACACTGACATATTGTTATTTTTCATTACGAAAAAATATTGCTTCCACAGGTATTCTCAGATTTTATGCATATTGCATAGGTAAATTACTGAAACTTAGAGCATACGTGATATGTTTCTGCTAGGAATAAGGGAAACTGCCCAATTACGTATGCATGTTATGCCCCCACCTCTCCCCACCAATATGATATGCACTTTTAATTTTTGTTAAAAATGGATCCCCCATCCCCCCCCCCCCCCCCCCCAAGATAATATCAACTTTGACTTTTGTTAAAAAATTAATTAGTGTTGCAATACATTTTATGTACTTTACCTTATTGTAAACTTTATATAGTAATAGTGGGTGCCCTTGATAACTAGGTGATTGTATCTTTCTTAACGTCCCTCTTGAGAATTATTCTCTCGTATGGAGACATTACCATTACTGGTGAAGTTCCTCTGTGAGGGGATGCTCCGCTTAGCGGTGCTCTTGTTTTCGCATGCCATATGGTAAGATTCATTTTTATACGAATCAGATGTCTACTTCCTGTTTATCCATGCGTCTGTCCATACCAAATTTCTGTCGCAACTGAACTTGTGTATATACAGTAAACTCAGTTATAGCAAAGTCCAAGGGACCTGTGAAATTACTTCGCTATATCCGTAATTCGTTATATCTGTATTACGAATTTGTTAAAGTATATATATTGAATTTGCAATTCATTATAAAAATTCATTATAAAAGATGTAATTTTTATTATTTTTAATCTCTACGGGACACAAAATCAGTTTGCTATATCTGTAAATTCGTTATATCAGAGTTTGTTATAGCTGTAATATTTTCTTAGGATTTGTTAGGAATTTTGCTGGGGATTCCAAAAAACTTCACTATATCCGTAAATTCTCTATATCTGTGTTTCTACATGAGAACATATATTTACATCAGAGCAGGGGTATTACTAGTGAGCATTGGCTCACAGACTTCTTGTTTAGATTTGTTCTCTGAACCACTGGACTTAACAGATTTTACATAATGCAATAGTACATGGAAAAAATCTTTAAAAATTAAAAATCATCTTCTCTGTAGAAGAGCAAAGCCATATAACCGTATTAATCATATTGATATTGAATCATCCCAATGTTATGTAGATCAATTTAAGTTTGGTAGCCATTACCCCTTGGGGGTTTGAGTACAGTATGGATCTTTTTTTTTTATTTCCTGGGAATACAGAGAAAAATGAGACTCGGGTGAGTGTTGTGGTTCAAGAGCCTCTTGTTTTAATTAGATTGATATTTTTTTTTTCATTTTTGAATTTTTATTTACAGCAATGGTACATGTTGGCATTGGTGTAACTCAAGTTAACAGTCTCCTTTCTGAGCTGAATATACCACCTGTTAGTCATGCCATGCTAGACAATAGACAGAAAGAGATCGGCAGAGCTGTCCAAGATGTTGCTGCAGAGTCTATGTCTAATGCTTTGCAGAAGGAACTGGGAATGATGAATGAGTGTGTATACAATATAAATTCAGTTTAAAATCTCACTTTTTAGCTCAACTGAGCCAAAGGCTCAATTGAGCTTTTCTGATCAAAGGGTGTCCAGCAACCATGTGTAGTGGTCATCTGTTAACTTCTCACATTTTCGACTTCTCCACACAAACCAATTTCGACCGTACTTGCCACAAAGCATCTTTGGGTAAAGGGATTCAAGTTTGTGCAAATGAAAGGTCAGGATTCAAGTTTGTTCAAATGAAGAGTCATGTTTTCTTTAAAAGGGAGATAATTAATAATTAGAGAAAATTTAATGTTATGTTTTAAAAGTCTTCTTTAAGAACCACTTGGCCAGGAAAGAGGAAATTTATGTGAAAGCTAGCTTCATTACATAGTGTAAAAATCATGACCCCCCAGGACTAGGGTTTTTACAAAAGGTGATCAAATTTTATTCAAGAATATATAGGAAAAATGGTTTTTTTTTTTAAAATTAGGTTGAGACTACAATAGCGGATTAGAGTTTTATAAAGGAGTACATAAGATAGAGTTGCAAGATCACACTAAATCCTATAAATTACTAACACATATCTAAGATGTGAAGAGTAGATTTTTAAAAAAAAATTATTAGCACTGGGGTTAGAGTTGAGCCAAAATCAGAGCAGTCAAATTTTACATAATGCATGTGTAAAGGAAAAAAAACCCAGCAGGACCATGTTGATCATATTTATATTGAAGCATCCCAATGTTGTGTTGATTAAACTTTGAATAAATCATATAACTCCTTTAGTCTACATTTTGGTCCACAGCATGGAGTCAAAATATTTATAAAAAATTTAATTTTGGTTGTAACGCATTATTTGATTGGATAAAAAATTTTAGTTTTTATGGCATAACCTGTGTTGCCTACGTCACAATGACTTAATGTACGTCAAAAACGTATCAATCCGCTTGGTGTTACTTTTAAAATATGTGCAATTCGAAGGCATTTCTGAAGGAGAAATTGTCTTATTGATTTAAAAAATTAAATTATAAGGAGTGAATTTAATAGCTACATATACTGGTATAACTTGGGTTGGAACAGTTTATGACTTTTTATATACTGCTTCGCAGTTACTAGATATACTTATAAATGTTAGTTTTAGTCATCTACTGCATAATTAGTGCTGGTAAATATGCAGATTGTTATGCATATTAGGGAGGTGTTCTAAAGGAGACAGGTTCACAGGCTAATAACTGATGTCTGTTATTTAACTATCTTTCAGAGAGATGAATGAAAAGGGACTAGTTGTTGCTGTAGATGCTGGATGGCAAAAACGGGGAAGTGGAAAGACATATGATAGTTTGTCAGGTAAAAATAGACAAATTTTAGGAAAATGAAACAAATATTAATGCATAGAGTGATTTATTTTGGCCTGCGTCCCCCATGAATTATGCATTAATTTTGCTCAGGACATGATTCCAATAAATATGTATGCAAACAGATGCAGTAAAGAATGGGTGGAGTTAACGCCCTTTGGATCTTTTTGCAATTCCTCTACCAAGCTGTAAATGAAGTGAATCGAAAATATATTGCAAGCAATAGAAAGAGTTACGTATACATGGTTATATTAGGTAGAACATTTGTACAAAAGCAAGGCCTTTTGCCATGAATCAAAATTGAAGCAACGATACATTAGTGTCGTCTTCCGGAATTTGGCATGTACCCGGAGTGGTTTTTAGGTCACGTAATCAAATTTATAGGAGGTGGGGCTATCGATCGGCATCATTGTTGACATCTCTCTCTCCCTCTCTAGAAATTCGAATATGTGTATGGCATATTGCAGCGATGTCAATATGACCCTGATTATCTATTGATTATCTATTGATATTCAAGAAATCTTCAGGCACCATGCCTTCGATATTTATTTAGTTTACCTCAAAAAGAGTGTTTTAAATCCACACCTGTACCATGAATACACGGTTAAGATATCGGGGATTTATATGATAGAAAGAAAGAAAAAGATACATGTATCCCAAAGTTCAACTGTACATTGAAATTTTAAAATATTCTTCCAAAGAACAGCCATTAGTAGTCATGTATAGGTACAAGCATGCTCAGGTAAAGCATATTCAATTTTGTTTGAACTATGGCCCCAAGGGGGTAAGATGGAGCCACAAAAAGGGATATAATTTTTACATGGGAATTTATAGGAAAAAACTCATTAAGGAAGAGCCTTAATGAGTCAAATCAATATGCAAGCACTCTCATTAGCAATATTAGGTGAATTTTATTCAGAGGAATAAAGAAAGGAAAAACTTTTGTATAGATTATCTTCTAAAGTGTGATAACCCATTGGCATTGTTTTGAAATTGGGTGTTAAATTTTTCTTTTACTTCAAAATATGTACTTTTTTAGGTCATTGTTCCATGGTTGGCCCTCTCTCTGGCAAAGTATTGTCATATTCTGTGAGGTCAAAGAATTGCAGAGTATGCAGTGTAGCTGAAACAACCAACAAGAATCCAGCAGCCCATGAGTGCTCAAAGAACTGGGAGGGAAGTTCAAAGGCCATGGAGGCAGATATGGTTATTGAGATGGTAGAAGATTTACAGAAAAGTAAAGGAATAACCATTGACGGAATCATAGGAGATGAGGATACCACCACAATAGCAAGATTAAAAACTAATGTCAATGCTAATATCAAGAAGTTGTCTGATAAAAATCATCTGAAGAAACTGTTTACAAACTCTTTGTTTACCTTGAAGAAAGAACATTCATCTCTAACTTTGTCTGTTATAAAGTATATTCAAAAGTGCTTCAGTTACTCCATAGCACAGGGAAAAGGAAATGCTCTTCAAATCCAAGAAGACCTCTCATCAATACCATACCACATCTTTGGAGATCACAAACACTGCTCCGCACGGTGGTGCAAGTTCATCAACAACCCTAACCTGCGCTACAAGTCTCTTCCACATGGAAAACCGCTCAAAGATAGGTTCCTTCAGGATGATCTCAAAGAAGTTTTCAGTTCATATGCAAGTCATTCTGATCGTCTTTCATGTTTAGGAAGCACGCAATCAAATGAGAGTTTTAACAGAATGGTGTTTGCAAAAGCCCCAAAGACCCATCATTACAGCTCCTCTTCAAGCCTCAGATATAGAGTTGCTGCGTGTGTAGCTCAGAAAAATGAAGGTCACAGATATCTTATAAAGGTATGTTAATTTTTAGCTCAAGTGAGCTTTTCTGATCACCCGTTGTCCGTCATCCGTCTCTCCGTCCATCTGTAAACTTTTCACGTTTTCAACTTCTTCTCAAGAACCACTGGGCCAATTTTAACCAAACTTGGTACAAAGCATCCTTGGGTGAAGAAGAGCTTAAATTGTTAAAATGAAGGGCCAAGTTCTCTTAAAAGGGGAGATAATCAAGAAAATACAAAAATTGGGTGGGGTCATTAAAAAATCTTCTCAAGAACCACTGGGCCAGAAAAGCTGAAACTTATGTGGAAGCATCCTGGGGTAGTGTAAATTCTAAATTGTTCAAATCATGACCCCCGGGGTAGGGCAGGTCCACAATAGGGAATCCAAGTTTTACATTGAAATATATAGTAAAAATCTTTAAATATCTTCTTCTCAAGAACCACTATGCCAGAAAGGCTGAAACTTATTTGGAAGCATTCTGGGGTAGTGTTGTTTCTAGATTGTTCAAATCATGACCCCCAGGGGTAGGGCTGGGCCACAATAGGGAATCCAAGTTTTACATTGAAATATATAGTAAAAATCTTTAAATATCTTCTTCTCAAGAACCACTGGGCCAGAAAGGCTGAAACTTATTTGGAAGCATTCTGGGGTAGTGTAGATTCTAAATTGTTGAAATCATGACACCTGGGGGGTAGGGCGGGGCCACAATAGGGAATCCAAGATTTACATTGAAATATGTAGTAAAAATCTTTAAAAATCTTTTCAAGAACCACTGGGCCAGAAAAGCTGAAACTTAATGTGGAAGCATTCTGGGGTAGTGTAGATTCTAAATTGTTCAAATCATGACCCCTTGGGGTAGGGTGGGGCCACAATAAGTACTACAAAGGGGGGGGGGGGAATCAAGTGAAAAACAGCAAGGCCAATGGTAAAAAAAGGAGCGAGTTTAGTCCCAAGTTAGAGCTTGGGGCGGGGCCAAAGTAGCCGTAGTAAAGGTGACCATCAAGGCCCATGATCCATTTGTTTTATAATGTATGTTGTTTGCATTACATATATTCCTAACAATATTTCTACTGTGTGTACTTTTGTTATGTGAGAATATTAATCTCTTAGATTTTAAAATTCTGCAAATTTTAATCAAAAGCAGATTAATGAATGTATTGCATATTTAGTTGTACATAATGGATTCTTATATCCTTATTAAAGGTGAACAAGAAATTAGGCCTCTCTCCTGGCTACTATACTCGAAGACAGTGCATTCTGAGGGATCTCCAAAGAAAACGACAGAAGGCCATTTCAATGACACAGAAATTTAAAAGGAGAAGGAGAGAATTGAAAGCCAAGAGGTACTAGTATACTTTTATTGTCATTTGTCAGAGTGTAACAAAACTCTTGTCTAACTGAAAAGTGAAAACCAACCAAGGACAAGTGGATGTCCCTGCTGATAAGTATATATTTAAAGTGAGAATTGAAAAAAACTCTTGCATCTTACTAAGATCTATTGTTTTCTGAATCACCAAAGATTTATGCTTGTTATAAATAGTGAGTCTCTTCTGGTTGCAAATTGTCATAAAAAGTTTGATATAAGTATAAAATTAATGAAGAGGACATTTTCTGGAATGAATCAACCAGTGGTTTGATAAATATTTTTTTCCAATTCATTTGGAGGTATATTTTTCACTATATTGTTGAATATCTATTTTATATTGGAAAAGTGAGTCATATGGGACAAGCAAAATCTTCATTGAGATGAATGGTTATGCTTCATATTTATTTGCTTTGCCAAGTGGTCACTGAAATTTCTTTCACCCTGTAATGTACAAAATTGTGGTTTAGAATAGCTTGAAACGTTCTATCAGAACTGTGCAACCAGTCTTTACTAAGTAAATTTTTTTTATTGGCTGTACATCAGGTGAGTGTTTATTTTGCTAGGCCTCTTGTAAGACCTCAATTTGGAATTATTTGTTTTACAATATACAACTTCTTTACAGAATTCAAAGTCTTTCTACAAAAGAGACAAGGGAAGGCGTCAGTTATTTGACAGGATGTGATCTCCACCATGCCTCGGACATTGATGAAATTCCAGCTCCAAAAACAATTCCAAAGTATGATCATCTTCCTTCAAGTCAGTTGTTAAATGCTGAAGAGATCTATTTCGACTTGGAAACTACTGGACTCGGTAAGAACCTAAATGAGTTTTGAATGTCTAGTCAATGCTGATGGTTATGGCACTCTTCCAGTATTTCTTCTATATGCATGTCGAAGGAATAAACCCAGCATTTTGTAAACAGCAAGAAAATTTCTAATCTGTTTGTCACAAAAACCACCAAGAAGTGTTTATCACAAGATATGGGAATCACGATCAAGTAAACAATTCTATAAAAGAAGGATCTATCATGTTTTGCGGTTGGAAATGATTGAATATGATATTCTATCTCCGAGCCTTAGCAGCAAAACTCCATGACAACACTTTCAGTCATAAACAATTGTGATATCACACCCATGTAATCTCAAAATTTATTTCCTGATTGATATCCACCAGATGTATGGGAAGCATATGCAAAAGGAATGTATGAAAACATGATTAATTTCGAAGATTTGAGACACTCATATGACCTTTTGTAATTGGTCCCTGTCCACTGTCTGCCATGTGTAAACTAATAAACATTTTTAACTTCCTGAAAACTATATGGCTCCCCCCCCCCCCCCCCCCCCCCGATGTTTGGTATAAAGCATCTTCAGAGTAAAGAGGAATTTAAATGTTATGACTCTTGCACCTCAGAGGCCTGTGGGTGGGACAAAAACCAATGAAACTAAATGCACATAATTTATACAGAGGTAATATATGTTTTTCAAAAATTATATATTTTCTGTTGCTAATATTGAATAAAAGCAAATGCATATTTTGAAATGGCATAAAAGAAGTTTTTAAACCTCTATGATTCTGGTATTGGTAGTTGAGCATGTTTTATATCGTTCTTTCAAAACTTTACTTTTCCTAATCTGACAACACTGAATTTAAAGAAAATGCATACTCTGAAAGAGTTCAAGCATTTTCGACAGGAGTTAAGGCTTGGGTAAGAGGGGCACTAGTATTTCATTGTTTCAAAATTTTTGAAATAGTGCATATATCAATGGATTTGTTTGGATATTTTATGTTTTGAATTTCAAAAACTTGAATATACTTGTTTTTATTTTCAGCAAGGGATTCTCATATTGTGCAGTTATCTGCAGTTAGAAATGATGAGGTATTCAACAAGTACATCATTCCAAAAAAACCAATGACATCAAAAGCTACAGAAATAACTGGAATACAAGTAGTCAACAATAAAATGTACCACAATCATGAGGAAGTTGAGACAGTCAGCATTAAAGATGCTCTGATCCAGTTTATGGACTTCATGAAGATGTCGGGTCCAGATGTTGTTCTAGTTGGGCATAACTCTAAAGTGTTTGACCTTCCTGTGCTCTTCAACATTTTGAGTAAACTAAACATTTTGGAGACATTTTCATCTGCAGTCACTGGCTTCATTGATACAATTCCTCTTTTCAAAATGTCACATCCAAACCTTTCGTCATACTCGCAGTTACACCTCTTTGCAGAAATTCTACAAGACAAATACAGTGCGCATGACTCATTACAGGATGTCATAGCCTTGAAGAGATTGGTCGATCATACAGGACCCTCCCATGAAGTCAAAGTTGCTGCATCCTTCACCTTGAACTCTGCCGTTGCCGTGTTTCATCACAAGAACACAACAAAGCATCTAATGAGTACACTAAGGCCTTTATTGGACCAAAAGGTAATTTCGAATGGAATGGGAAATAAGATTGCCGGCAGTGGACTCTCCTTATCCCACTTACAACTTGCATATCAGAGAAATGGTAGGGAGGGAGTGCAGGATGTGCTGTCAGAGATAGCTGATAATAGTGTGCGTGTGACAAAATCTAAAAAAATCATTGATTCTGTTGCAGATTATTTCAGGTCTGAGCAGTAATGCAGTTATTTGTTTGTGAATGTATGATGTTCTTTGTATGTTATTGTTTGTTTGTTTGTTTTACGTCCCTTTGAGAATTTTTCACTCAAATTGGAACCCCACGAGTTGTTGATGTCAGGATGCAAATATAGACCTGTACTCTGCTCTTGAGACTATTTGAACTAGTGAGGGTTTTTTTTACGTCCCTTTGAAAATTTTTCACTCATGTTTGGACCAACCAGTTGTCGACCGATGTCTGCAAATATAGACCTGTATTCTGCACTTGAGGCCATTGAGCAATGAGGGATCTTTCTGTGGCAGCATCTACTGCAACATTAAACCTTAGTTTATACTGTCTCATCCAAAGGACTGGTCCTCACTTCCAAAAAAGTATACAGTCATAATAAGTTATTAAGAATAGATAAAGTAAAGAAGTAGGTGAGCCAATGCTCACTAGTAATACCCCCGCTCTGAGCACTGATGTGAATATACCCTCTGATGTGAATATACACAAGTTCAGCTATGGACAGACACAGGAATAAACAGGAAGTTGACACTGGATTCGTACAAAAATGAATCCCACCAAATGGCATGCCTAAACAAAGAGTGTGCTAAGATTTCAAACATCTCCGATGAGTAGTTGCTGAGAAAACTGTGACGAAAATTTGTTATGCATGGTATTGACAGACGCACAGATAAACAGGAAGTTGAAATTGGATTCGTACAAAATAAATCTTACTATATGGCATGCCTAAACAAAGTGAGTGTTAAAACTTCAAGTATCTGCTATAAGTGGTTGCTGAGAAAACTGCGACAAAAATTTGATATGGACAGACAGACACACAAGGATAAAACAGTATATACTCCCTCTCCTTCGGAGCGGGGGTATAATTATGCAATGTACTGTTGTATATGAAACATGTTTCAATGTCTAGTGTTATTGGTAGTTTGTAGTTGAACAAAACATTTTCTTTCCATTCAAAATAAATCCAATTTAGAAACTGAATTGACAATGATTTATTGACCATACATGAGAATTTAAATTCTGTTCATTGATATTTATTGAAGAAAGCTATGTGCATAAATTGAAATATGCACAAATGAATATGAAAGGACATACTGCAAATGTATATTGTGCATGCACTATACTTGGTGGTGATTAATTTTTCAACAGGTCAAGCTAGGTTTGATTTTGGCACATTTCTGATTGTGTACCAATAAATATACACGTCATAAAGTTTGTGATGTTCTTGATATAGCGGAAGCAGCTTTCTGTCAAAGACGATAAAAAACCTTTATGTTTACAGTATACAGCAGTGCCATTAAATTTTTGTATGTTACATGTACCGGTAACAATTTGAAATACCGATAACTATCACAATGACTGTAAACTTTTCACATTTTTGATTTCTTCTCAAGAACCACTGGACCAATTTCAACCAAACTTGCCACAAAGCATCCTTGGGGTAAGGGGATTTAAGTTTGTTCACAGGAGTGCCACGCCCTCTTTCAAGGGAAGATAATTAAGAATTTGGTAGCATCTTTAAAAAATTTTCTCAAGAACCACTGGGCAAGAGAAGATGAAACTTGTGTGAAAGCATCATTACATACTGTAGATTTAAGTTTTGTTAATCTGGGAAGTTTATATACTGTGAGACCAGCTTTGTAATATGAAAGATTAAAACCCAAAGAAGTAGAGTTTTCAGAATTTTTCCAAGAATGAAATTTAATAATCTGTATCCGGTCTTCTTGCAAATAAATATTCTGTCTTGAGAGGGCACGAAAATAATCTGACTCGATACCCCCCCCCCCTCCCCCCCTCTTTCCCCCTCAATATCAAATATAGTCGTTCACTAATATATTTTAATGTCCTTTTTTTAAGAGAAAGAATGAGTTTTAATACAATCATACATTCATGCAAATAGAAAATTCATCAAAAATAACAGGCTAAATAATGTAGGAAGCAAATATTATCAATCCGAATTTCCTCTGTTCAAAATTTGAGGAAAATTCGGTCAGAGGAAATTCAAATGAAAATATCTTTTAAAGTAACTCATGTAGATATACAATATTTTACATTGTTTCAAAGCACTACAACTAAGAAATAATTAACTAGAAAAAAATTAACTTTTTAATTATTTCTAATTCATTTTCCAAGCTTATTTTACAAGCCCCCAAAAGGAAAAATAAGCGAATTTTTGCACAGGGGTGTGTGCATTTTTTTAAAGAATTAATTTTATCTTCGGTTGACTACCATCATTATTTCATCAATATTTATTTTCCTTATGACTACTTTTAAAAGATAACAAAAAGTCAAAATGATTTGAAAATATTTTTTAGGTTAAAGGGAATATTAAATACGTTGGACGCATTTTTGGTCTTTTTCTTTACTAAAATGAGAGATTTACCTCCCTTTGGCATAAACGCCTATAGCTTGTAAACCAAATCATATACATATGCATTTTTTTGGCTTAAAATAATTAATTATGTTTATTCTTACAATTAAAAAAGAAAAATTAAATTTTTAATTATTTTTGTTGTCAGAAGCCAAACACCTTAAATAAATTCATTGTTCTATAGAAATTTTGAGAAGCAGAAAAGGAGATATTTTCACACGCTGCCGTTGTGCCAAATATATAGTCCCTGCTAAATCTCAACTCAGTTTACAATTTCTATTTAAAGTTGTACAATTATGATGAGAAAAGAAAAATATGATCTTTTAAATCCCTTACATCTAAGTATATAAAACATATAAGCAAATATACTTTCTGTCTGGTCAGAAACCAGACAAGAATCCCTTCTTAAATTACTTCATTTTTTTATGTCAAACATACAACGCTGTTAATCTTGTGAAGATAACAGAAATAATGAGATATAAAACATTTGGCCAATCTGGCCGATCAAACCGAGCGTATTCTACTCAATGTTAGAGGAAAATAAATTAATGAGTGGTTCAAAGTATCTTTGCTAATCAACACGTTAAAATTTCATAACCTATATATTTGAAAAGCATGAAGGAATAGAGTACTTTTTTTAGATTTTGAGATAAACAAGAATTGGTCTACCCTATCTCTCTGCACCCCACCAGCGTTTGCAACATTGGAGACAAATATGAAAGCAACCGCATTGGGTAGATACTTCATCATTTTGTCTGAGAGCTCCCGACTCCCACCAATTCCAGGTGTATCAACAATCAGAGTATTTCCCTAAAATAAATTGTTTAAATTTTAAACTTTCCTTTTTGTATATCATCACAGGTAATTTTGTGACACATTTCTGAGGGCGTTGGAGGTAGAGAATATAGATTTTACATTAAGAAATAACATTTAATTCACTTTTCTACTTTTATTTGGAGTTATTTGGGTTTACCTTTACAAGGGATGACACTCCAAAGAATAATATTAAATCTGTATAATAGTGCATATTAATGAACTTAGTACAGATACAGAAACAAATTGTTAATTCCACTGTATAGGCGAAAAATCTAAACACTCAGATGTATTCCATTATCCCCTAACCTTCAGGAAAGGAAAATAAAGACCGACATCAACGTGATCAATTTCCATTGATGCAAGCTGTGCATTTTTGTCGACATTCTCCTCAGTGAATTTCCTTATCTTCTCGTCTTGTCCGGATTCAAAACTCCTTTCGTCTATTACTTGATCATTTTTTCCTACAACTTTGCATGATATTTTCTTAGGATCGTTAGAATTACGAATTCTACAAATTGTTGCAGTTGACTCGTCGATACTAGGCTTGAATATTTTTCTACCGACCAGTCGATTGACAAGTGTTGATTTTCCTCCACTTGTCTCACCTAAATCAAATTAACAACCGTATTACATAATGGATATATACCAAATACAGTTCTGTATGAAATAACATCAGACAGTTTGAGGTCCTTCAGGGCCGAAAACTGTCTGATATTTTTTTTTTCATACAGAACTGTATGAGGCATATATCATACTTAAAACATTGCTCTTTAAATGACAATTTGATTTACCTAAGACAGTCTGATATTTTAACAAAAGACAAAAGTGATAATGGCCGATGAAGAAATTCTTACAAGAACGCATACTTGAATGAAAACTACTCAGTATTTTTTTAATCAGTTACACAATTATGGATATTTGAAGTAATATAATTCCTTGGAAATGGAGAGCAGGATTAAAATATCTTCAGTTGTATGCATAGAGCTTGAAGCTGTGCATTGAATAATGATACAGATCATCTAGTGAATAGAAAGGAAAATACAGATTAGAACTTTGATATGAATTGAAAAAAGAGAAAATAAAGCTGGTGCTGAATGTATATCATTTTTTAATTATTTGCATTGGGAATAACTTTACAGGCCCGTAGCAACGCTTTTTAAAGGGGGCCTCCAAAAAATTATCTGACAAGCAACAACTACCAAAACAAGGTAAACCGCTTAAACCCGAAAATCCTATATAAGAAAGGGTGTTGAACCTTTTTTCTACTTTTGGATACACTTTTCTAAAAAAAAAAAAAAAAAGTACTGAAATTTGCCAGTTTTTTTGACCTTACAGCAACAGAAAATGTGTATGTGTGTGTTGCGGGATGGGGGAGGGGCAGAACTTTTATGAAGATTTACTATGGAAAAATATATACAGCCTGTGTTAGAAAGGATTGAATATCTAATGGATATTTTTTTTATATAACCAGAAGTAGAATTCTTCTATAATTAAAATGAGAGATTTACCAGTCAACTCTGTTGTATAAAAATAAATATTCATTGGTTTCAACCCAGAATAAGAGAATTTCTGAATTTTTAACACTGGATGAAAACATCACTTGAAATCAAACATGTTTATTAAGAGTTCAGAGAGATCGTGTTTGAATCTTCTTTTATCCCCTCCTAATTCAGAATGAGTCTTTTTTTTTTAGTTTTCGAATTCTTTATGATCAGTAAATAACTCTCTGTTTAAAAAAAGTATGTACACATAACTAAGATCAAACAGTGGTATTTGCTAAATAATCGCACTTGAATTTCTTTTGTTCAGTAACAGTCCAATTTTGAGGGATATCAGTATTGACACAGTCTGATATTAAACTTAACAACAGACTGCTTACTAATATCGGACTGCCAAACGGTAAATTTTGAGACTGCAGGAACACAAGAATGACATCACAGCAATTTTTTTAAACATCCGTATGTAGTTTGATGTCATAAATATGTAACATTATATACAAATTTACAACAAATTCGTTAATTATATAATTGATATTAAAGATAAATTATGATACCCCCTCCCCAGAATGCATTTTGTACCTGCAATGATTATACACAGTTCTTTTTTTAAGTCCAGTCGGCGTTTTTGAAGCTCATGCATTAAATTTGGGGAGTATTTAAATATTTCAGAAGCAAAAGGTTGAAATTCCCTTGAACGGAGAAGATTTTCTACTCGATTGAAAATGTCATGGACCATTTTGATGCTGGGTTCCTTTTTTTCAAGAGAAGAGCTACAAAGAAGAAGAAAAAATGTTATGATATACAGTATTATGCATTCTTGAGAAAGACCTCGTAAATCTCAACTGAAACTATTCCATGAAGAACCTCCTTCTTGCTGATAAATAGTACAAATTCTTGTATTCTGAATTAGTGTAGTATTGATTATATTTTCAGCGATAAAACGTTATTAAACGGGCTTTTTTTTGATATTTATTTAGGCATTGCTTTAATCTAGTGAAACATCATCCCAAAAAAAAAAATTATACAGCGGGCATTAACTTAAGCGACATTTTCAGAAATAAGGAAGCATTCATATCATATCTAGGAAATTTAGAATTTTTAAAGAAATTACAGTTTGATGATTTATTTAGTCAAGTCATAATATCTGAGAGTTTTCTTAACACACCTGCGTAAATTTTATTTTCTTGTTACTGATCTGCCTACTAATATTCGAGGTAAAATATTTTGAAAATGGAATTTAAAATACCAACTTGATGTCGCATAAAATATCCTAAATATATATAAAATAATTATTACACATGATTTAGTATCTTAAATTATGCATATACCAATGGATTCAAGGTAGTTTGATATGCCAAAATGTTTCAAAAACATTGAAAGTATCACATATGTCTTTAAAGTCAATCATTAGCACAATGATTGAAGATGCAATTAATTTTACTTTGAAAAATAATAGAAAAAATGAAAATAATTGCATTCTCACATATGGGATGCTAAACGAGAATAAAGTCCTGATGTTTTCTTGCCATTGCGTAAAGGTCCTTCTTCAGTTGTCACGGTACTAAAACATGAATCAAAGAATTATTTGCATGAAAGAAATAATGTCAACGATATGATTTATGTGATCATTGTTCCTTAATGAAGATAAAGTTTTAAGACATGTGATGCTTTTTATATTAAAAAAAGACAAAAATTGAATAGTTTTATCCCATTGTGTAGCCTACACTAACATCCGTGTACATGCCAAAAGTGGTTGAATTTGGTCCAGAGGTTTCAGAGAAGAAGCTGAAAAAGTTCAAATGTAAACGCACACACAAATACAGACAAAAATGGATAGTAATAGGTCACCTGAGTGACTCAGGTGACCTTCAAATTATGTATCAAAGAATGTCACATATTGTTGAACTTTTGCATCTTTGCTTAAGAAAACGACAGATGAAGGACTGATCGGCATTTCCTTCATTATAAGACAGAAATGGTAAGAATAAATTAACGTACCTGATTTTTAATCTTTTATTCCTTATGTATCAAACATGATATACTTTTAAGCTCCAATTTCATACATTTGTTTACATGAATTCTTTTTAGTTTTCATTTTTTTGATCAACAGTTATGACGTCACTCGTTCAGTATTCAACCCGGTGACAATTACTTAGCTATTTATACCATCAAAAAAGGAAAGATTTTGTTCCTATTATGTTTTATATGTTTCCAGTCATTTCTAGGACCTGAAATTAAACTTCAGATAAAGATATTAAGAAATCGCTATCTATAATTCACGCCATAAGCTTACTATGACGTCATATTGTATAGGCAAGTAAAATATCTGGGTGCAACCTTAACATACCTCTATATATACATGTTCAAATATATATACATCGTCTTTCTCATGATATTGCGAGAATCTATATTTATTATTTGATCTGGAAGTGTGCATGGAAAAAATTATTATGATATTTAAGAGAAAACAATTTTAATGTAGTTAAGTACATCGACACTACACAATTAATTTATTTATAAGATTTTATATTTAATACTTATTCATTTGGAAATAGGATAGAATATAATATGTACAATATAAGGAAAATTGTTCACCTTGCGTTTACCGTTCACTTGCGTTTGCGTTCCGTTCCCATTCTGTGCTCGCTCGCCGTTCAGCGTTCACTAACCGTGCATGAAGTTGTGCTAAGCGTTCACACACCGTTCAATCATCGTTCGCTCTGCGTTCGTTCACGCAGTACAGTTAAGGTGCGCAATGGAAATATCGGCACTTTTTTGTGATAAAAAATATATTCTTAATCAGGATGGCGATTCTTTTAGGTACTTTATTAATATTGGACAAATGTAATTATAGTTAATAACTACATATTGAGGACGATAAGATTTTATATTTAGACTTGTCACTCGATGCGGCAGTCACGTGATATAGCACATATACTTGTAGTATCGAGGTCACCAATAAATTTCACTAGTGCAAGGGCATAATCAAGTTAAAATTCTAAATTTAATGTATAGATATTTTCAACACACATTGTAGTTTCTGAAAAGTGCTGCGATCCTCTATAGATTCAGATATTTTACTGTTAAAATCATATTTGTATGACTGCATGCTGTATTTTTTGCTGGTCAACGGCATTAAATATAGATATAATTAATTCATTTTCAAGATTTCACCAGGATCGTAGCACTTTTCGGATACCTAAATACTTCTAAAGTCTATATGTAAAAGCTTACTGAGATCAATTGAGTGTATGCCCTTGCACTAGATCGGTTTATTATGACCCTTACATTACCCTCCGATGTACTTGCATACAAATATACGGCAGTATCAATTATATAGGAAATGTACGGAATATATATGAATAAAATCATAAAGACGACATTGCATCCAAGTTAATGGCCTCTTAAATATTTTCAAATAATATTTTATTTAATAATGGAATACATTTTTCGTTGTGAAAATATTACTTGATCTGCCTCTCACTGCATACAAACTGCGTCAAGTTTTACGAAATGACGTCACATCGACAAGTGCATCGCGATCAGTGATTTGTTTATACCTTGCTATGTGGGATTTAACTAACGACAAACAGTGTGTTATAGTAAGTATTGATATAGTTTGATGGGCTCCGATAGTTTCAAATAGCAAATTATTTCATTTTATAGTATTTAAAGAAATTTTGATTTTTATGATGTCAAAGTTAACATTTCCCGTACAAATTAGGCTCCACCCCCTTTTTGTAGCCTTAACTGTGCTGCGCAGCTTTTGCTCAGCATTTGCTCATCGTGCTCATCGGAAAACAGAACGTTTCTAGGACTGTACGTGTAAAATGCTTGGCAATTTCTGTTCCGATCAATGACTTAAGGCTTCATTCATTCAGTAATTTGTCTCTCCTAAGTCATTTTATTAAAGCATGAAAAATTTGGGGATTCGATTTCATAGGTAATGACTTTGTAGCATAATATTGTCAACGCAGATTAAGTTTGCTATCTTGAAAATGCTATTTGATATTTTCTCCACTTTTCAGTGTACATAAATGTAATATCAATGGTGTGTATTCTTTTCTTAATGTGTTTTTTTTTTTAATTTACAACACATTTTCGTGGATATGATAAAGTATGGCATTGTATACAAATTTTATAAATCAAATCCTAGGAATTGCAGTTAATGATGTGTAGCCCTGCTGAATCAAAACTCGAGATCTGAATTTAGAACATTGAATAAAAAGTTTATGCATGCAATTCTAAATTTATTAAGTTCAATTAATATAGATAATTCGTTTACTTTCCAGCGTTATAACCCAGACAAATACTGGTGGCAAAGACGGAATGAATCCAAATTGTAATACACCAAATTTATTGAATTCTAAGGAATATATACAATATATAGAAATCAATCGCAGCTCATTGCAGGCAAAAATACCTGTATCGAGTAAACCAAGTTGTCAAAAGCATATATTCTTCTTCTTAATTTTTTTTGGTAATTTTCGACCCTATAGCAGGGGTGCCCGTGGAGAAATCCATCTTAAATTATTTCTTACATCACAACCTTTCAAAATATTGTTATTTTATTTTAAGCATGCCTGTCTTAAGGACTTCTAGGTCAAAATTCATGGAAGAATCGGTACTTCAACAGACAAAATGTTGTTTTAGCCAACTTCGGAAGTAACTTTCAAAGAAACAAATAATAAATGTTAGGTTTAAAATACAAATTTGAGAAATGTAGACTTACAAGGGGTTTGTCCGGTAAAATAGTTATGTCACATTTTTATCAAAAAAGAATGCACTCAGTGAACTGAAATTTTCAGAAAATGTTTATTTATCATATTAAAATACATCTGAATAATTTTAATAAATAATAAGATAAAATAAGGATTTTATCATACTTGAATGTGCATCAGGCGGGTACAGCGCACAACCAAAAAATCGCGGCTTTATCAGGGAATATGCGAGTATTGTTTCGAAATAAATGTGTTACATAGAAAAGTTTGGGATAAGAAATTATCATATTTTAAATCAGTACGTATTGTGTTGTCATTTAGAAAATTTCCTGAATTTGTTTATCTTTTGGCAGTTTTCCAATTTTGAAATGGAAATGTGGTAACGCAAAACACCAGAAATGGCGACGTTTGATGACGTTACAAAACACCGGAGAGCATTATGTTAATTGAGTAATGATGCCTTAAGAAATTGTAAATAGTAACAAAAGATAACAAACTGTAAAAACATAAATAAACATTACAATACAAATGGAATTGATATCATTTTAAGCGGAAGCTCTTTGTTCGATTCCCCCCGTAGATCAAAACATACAGACAAACAGCTATTTGCAATAATAAAAAAATCGTTGCAGACTGTCGACAAAACACTGCCTATTTAGTTCAGTGAATGCGAGAGTACCTAACGTAACTTATAAATACAAGTTTTCATAAGGTTCCATAAGTTTGCAGGATTGGTCATTCGACTTATGGAGGAATAAAAAGTTGGTGCGTCATTAAAATTTCCGGAATTTGGGTAGGGCTTATCTAAACTTTTTAATGAAAAATGTGATATAAAGAAGACTTGTTTTTACTTTCTTTATTTATTTATTTAATGATTTCTTGAATCTAGTGAAAAATGATAAAAATAAAATAAAACGTATATATAAGTCATAAAGTAGAATGATATTTTAAGAAATTTGAACATAAACAGACAATTTTAAGGTCTGTATTGGTCCGAAAGTAGAGAGGAACCTAAATGTGTGTCTGTTTGTTTGTTTGTTATTTTACTAATCTGTAAACTTATATTCTAGATGAAATATTTTAAAAATGAAATTAAAAACTGCAACTAACAGTCGCATAAGATATCTTAAAAATGTGTATAATAACATACTATTTACAATCTTAAATTATGCAAATAACATTGTACTCAAGATACTTTAATATGCCAAAAAGTTTCAGAAACATTGTAAGTCACATTAAAAGTCAATGATTGGTCAATTTTGAGAGATGCATTGAGTTATGATGTGGTGTGATAAATTTTATATCAGAATGGGTATTTTAAGCGCTGAAAGGTTTTAATGAAAATATCTGCATTCTTACATATTCGCCCCATGAGATGCTAAACAAGGATAAAGTCCTGATGTTTCCCTGTCATTGCGTAAATGTCCTTCTTCTGTAGCTGCGGTACTAAAACATGAATCGAAGAATTATTTGCATGAAATGATATGATTTATGTGATCATTGTTCCTTAGTGAAGATGCATGTTTTAAAATATGTGATGATGTTTATAAAGAAACCACTTTTTTTTGTAAAAAATATATGACAGAAATTGTGTAGTTTTATCCCATTGTGTAGCCTACATTAACATCAGTGTACATGCAAAATATGAGGAACATATACCGGATGCATAGTTTTTGGGACATTTTCAAAAATATTACGTCTTTTAAAAGACTTAATTTGGAATTCTACAATGTGATTTCCAGAAGGGGCAAACGCAAACAAAAATTTCCGAAATTTTCCCTTTTCTCTTTCTTTCTTTTTTTTAATTTTTTTTTTTTTAAGTTACAAATATATCAGATTTTTTTTAAGTTGTTTGCAATAACAAAGAAGCTATCATTGCAGACAGGCGATAAAAAGACTGCTTATTTTGTTCAGTGAAAGCGAGAGGTCTTTCATAACTTACTATATGTATGTTCAAGTTTTCATTCGGTCTTATATGTTTGCAAGATTGGTCCCTCGACCGTTTAGGGAGGAATAAAGGGAAACTTTTGTGTACGCTTCAGATCAATTTCCGTAATTTAAGTGGGCTTAACTAACCATTTGAAGCAAAGATAAAATGTGACGTCGCTTTAGACATTTTGACGTTATCATGCATGTGCCGTAAGGCAATACCACACATAGTATATAATCATTTATCGTGGTCTGGTAATTTTTATTTCGATTTTAAGTTTTTGTTTCTAAACACAAAGCACAAATGTTCGAGGAGCAATTTGGTCTTTCTCTTGTGAACTTTATTTTTTTTGTTCGAAATTAAGAGTGTAGATAAGCAAAAATGTTCAATTAGGGGGGAAAATCGTTTTAGTGATTGATGCGGTCATGAACTACCACGCCTCACGCAGGCATAGTTCACCAAAAAGCTTCATAATTTACAGACGTTGTGCATTCTAATCTAGTACGTCGTAAATCTTCATTCACTTTTTCTATTTAGTAACTCCCTCCGTCTTGTTGATAAATAGTACATTTTTTTCTTTTCTGAACAAATGCAGTATTGAATATATTTTCTACGAGAAAAAAAGATATTAAATAGGCTTGTTTAAATTTTTTTTTATTTATGTATTTTAGAATTGTTTAAATATAGTAAAAATGATAGAAGAAACTGAAATGTATACAGTGGTCATTAACTAAAACAATATTTTCAGAAATTTAAATATTAACAGATAATTTTAAGGTCTAGATTGTATGGAGGGACGTCTAATTCGCCTTCAATGAATGTATTAAGGATAGAGAGAAAACTAAATATCTGTTTGCTTGCTTTTTTTATTAATCTGCATACTAATATTCTAGATCAAATATTTTGAAAATGGAATTAAAAATTGCAACTAAATTTTGCATAAAATATCCTAAAAATATGTATAATTACACATTATTTACTATCCTTAATATGCAAATAACATTAGATCAAGGAAGTTTAATATGCTTAAAAGTTTCAAAATATTGTAAGTTTCACAAGTCAATGATTATGACAACGCAGCAATGTTAAGGCTTTCCGAAGCTTTAAAATAAGTTTAAAACATAATATTTCATTTCGAGGTCAGTTTTGTTATTAACTTATAAGAAATATACCTAAGAATAGCCAATTTAGATCGAGGATTCTCTCAGCTTTATATAAACGTGTTCGGTAAGATATCACATGACTTATTGATCACGTGACGGTTGACAGTCAATTACAATTTCCTGAAGTATTTCACATAAACCACTTCGGCGCATCTGATTAACACAAGTTTTATAAACATATCCTTGTGTTCCCGAGGGTCATTCAATTTGCCTTCCATACATATATTAAAGATAGAGAGGAAACTAAATGTTTGTTTGTTTGCTTGCTTGCTTTTTTTTTTTACTGATCTGCATACTTATATATATTTTGAAAATGGAATTAAAAACTGTAACTTAATATCGAATGAAATATCCTTAAAAAATGGGAAAAAAATACACGTTATTTACTATCCTAAATTATCAAAATAACATTCCATTCAAGGAAATTTGATATGCTTAAAAGTTTCAAAAACATTGTAAGTGTCACAAGTCAATGATTTTAACAATTTTGTGAGATGTATTTATTTATGTTTTGGTATGATAAATTAGCAATCATAATGGGTATTTTTTAGCGCTGAAAGATTTCAATAAAAATATGTGCATTCTTACATATTCGCCCCATGGGATGCTAAACAAGGATAACGTCCTGATGTTTCCCTGTCATTGCGTAAACGTCCTTCTTCTGTAGCTGAAGCACTAAAACATAAATCGAATAATTATTTATAGGTGGACTCGTCCAGCAACATTATGAGATATAATTACTACTATATATTGCAGGCAAAATTTATTGAATTTATATTCTTGAATTTATTGAAAACAATCAAAATAAATTATTTTGTTGTATTTCCGTACTAATTTATATTTGGTACATAGATTATTTAAACAATTTATATATTTATTTTGTTTGTTTCCTGCAACAGCCTAAAATCTGAATCGGTAGATAGAGAGTCTTTTCAGATAATTTATACTTAATTCTGATGAAAAACTATAAAAAAAAAAAATTAATTGATTTTAAATACTTTAAATATTTTTAATGACATCTTTAAATTTTATTTTTTTTACCTTTTCTAATAGGCAACTGAATAATATTTCACTTTACCCAATGTTTACAACAGTTCAGGTGCCATGGAGGAGTGAGCATCCCCAAGGAAGAGTCCCGATATTAAAAATTGAATTCATCCTGTTTGTCATACATTTTAGTTATAAGTTAACCGTCTTTATTTTATGGTAAGTAAAAAATCCAAATATGAAACAGATGTGGCAGGCATTAGTGTGCTCTCTAAAACTATATATACGTAGTTATTGGCAATGAATATCTCCAGCATCCTTTTTAATGCCAGCTTCAGAGACTTGTTTGTGGATTCAGGATGATTTTTAACAAAGTATTTTTCAAGGTAACCAGTCAAAAGATATTTAAAAAAATACTTGTAGTGTTCTACTTTTACAAAGAGAGTAGTTATATGTGTTGTCAAAGAGCCTACTCTTCAATTTATCGTTAAGAATATTTATATAAAGCGTACAAAAGTCATATGCTTTGATGCAATTGATGTTTAAAAGGTTTTGAAAATTTATATTCTCCAGTTCTTTGGAGTTTCAATATCGCCAGAGCATACCAAATTTCATATCAAAGATTTGAGTGATAAAATGTTTCTATGTTTCTTGTAGTTTCTGGAAAGTGCTGCTGCTTTAAATAGAATTCTCATTTTATTAGTGTAGGTTTCAAGTAATTGGGCTCAAATTGAAATATGTGTAACCTTTACAAAGTATTTAATGTATTTATGTAGTAATGCCCTCATTTTCATTAAAGCAACAGCACTTTTCAAGTTAAGGAACATTCCCTTATGTATATTCTAAAAATGGTAAAGATCTCATAAGTGTTTGTCCTAGCGAAAACGCGATTTTACGAGGGTCTTCAAATTTAAACTTGGCAACCCAGTATACAATTAATTCAATACATCATCTCGATTGTTATCATATTTTATTTTATTATAAAACAAATGTTTTGAACTGGTATTTAAGGTGAATGTAACATTTCTCAATAATATTCTGTTTAATGATCAAATGCATTTTTCACTGTGAAAAAAATTCTTGATCCGCCTCTCACTGCATATGCACTGCATAAAATTTAATTAAAATGACGTCATGTCAACAAGTTCATTGTGATTATTTACTTGTTTATTCTTTGCAATGTGGCATTTAAGTTGCGACAAAAATGATTACAGTGATAAGTTTTAAAGAAGTACTCTTTTTTATTATTGTTTATGCTTTATTCATTTTGTCTGTTTTTTTTTTTAACTCATTGTAAAGAGAATGTATATGTTCATTGCACTGGAATCTGATAATTGAGCACTCTACCTTTTGACTAGCTTTTTGATTTATTAATCTCAAACAATTTATTAATCTAGTTATGTTATATTTATAGGATAATCCGTTTGTATCATTAATTTGTAGTCACCAGCTCTTTTAAAGGATATTTGTGGTTCAAAGTGCATTGAAGGTTTTGTGTTTGTCAAACTTACACTTGCCAAAACCTTGTACGCTGTGTCCATGTCGCAATGTACCTGATAATAACCTTTGCCAAGATTTGAACTCCTTATGTTTTAACTTACATTCCGTCTTCATTGGTACATGATGATTCATTCCTCTGCTCATCTTGTCCATGATCGATATGTGTTGCTGTATGCCTAGTTTACAAGTACACAAAATCAGAAAGTAGTTACTAGTATAATTGGTATATCATATGCAAATTTTCAAAAAAATGACTATGATTAAACGTACCTTGCTGTGGAATTGTGATACCTCTTCATTATTGAATGACTTTTTCGTGTCTGAAGTCTTTTATAAATACAGAATATGATACGAAGGATTGTAAAAAACGAAAATGATAGCAGCCGGAAAGTTGAAGAATCATTGACTTGTCTGCTTATTTGTCCTGGCCCCAAGACCATAAACTGAGAACAGGTTTAAGTCAAAATTTCAAATCCATATAATTTTGAAAATAATTTTGATAACAGAATAAAATGGTCATCATATATTTATACTGGAATATTATACAAACCTGCAAACTTGTTTGTTAAAGAAAACTCAAAATATTCAAAATCAAAATTTTGACTCAAGTCTGTTCTCAGTTTATGATCTCGGGGCCTGATCTTTACTCTAGAACCTTTGATTGGAATGAGTTCAGATTTAAACTCGTTAGTAATTCCGACTGAAAGTGAAATTCAACCCAAAATAGTAATTAACACAAAACCTGCATTCAAGCAGCCTTTCTTCTGTTTCCTGTATTGTCATTTTCTCAGATTCCTTTTTCATAGCTTTTACGTATCCCGTATTCTGTCCACCATTCTTCTCCATTTCTCTATGCAATTAACGATGTTCGCCCCTGAACTTTTGAGCAGATTTTGTCTTAACCTATATTTCAAAAATTCTGCATTATGTACAAGTTCTTTCAGCAAAATTGGATTCTACAATACCAAGTAAATGATATTCAGTTAAAACTCCATGCTTAAATTCCATGCCAAAAGCATTAAGTGAGGAACTATATTTTGTGGCGGATGGATTTTTAGAAAAAAAATTATCTTTTTTTTTTCTCTCTTTCGAAGTATTTAAAGTATGTTAAGTTTGGATTCCTATTTTTTTCCATGCTGCCTGCACACAAAGTTATTTTGTGCCGTGAACTGTTTTCTGCTGGTCCTAAATTATATATATTAAATAAACTATCATGAATTCTATCATCATATATGATAAATATAGTAAATATATTGCGAAAATCCAGAAAAAGTAGCCCTATCTTAAGCTTAAAATTAGCACTATTTTAGTAATATCTAAAAATTAACATCACAAACCCCCACTTTTAATTTCCTTTTCTGAATATATTAGATACTTTTAACCATTCTTCTTAAATTCAGTAAAATGTCATTACTTTCAAATGATTTTATTGCTTGTTAGAATTTTTAATGCCAGAAAAATGATATTTTTGAGTGCAAAAAGGTCAAATAATTGAAAGTGCGAAGTAATTTGATTTTTTTTTGTTGTCACAAATTTTAATATGTCTATTCAAGATTAAATGAGACTGTTTTTGTTCCCATAATTTATTTGAATAAAAAATATTGGAGGAAAACATTCCAAACTCCTAACTCCTAAGTAGTTTTTAACAAAATGGTTGACAGAAGCTACATTGTGCAGTTTCCTACTGCATCACCAAAAGGGTATGAACCTGCATCAAGAAAATATGCATGTCTCTCCCGAACAACAAATTTAATCATATTATTTAGACTATTTGAAGGACATTTTAATGAGTTTAAGAACAATTATATTTCAGTGTAAACAAAATGCTTTTCTCGGGCGGCGATTAGCAGTCTCGCATCAGTGCATTTCTTTTTCTTTTTACCTCACTGCAAATCCTCAAGTTCATTATTCTCTTAAATTTAATCAAATTCTTCAATCGATCATTACATGTAACCTGTTATAATTAATCTCTATTTTTATTCATTTTATCTTCTGCTTCCAATCACACATGTCTTAGTGTCTCCAAAGTTAAGTAAAGATAGAATGATTTGTACATTACAATGTAGGTACCCTTCAAAATTCTGACATTTTTTAAAATTAAAATTGAACGTTAAGATAATTAGCAAAATCATACTAATTATTCTAAGCAAACAGTACAGATTGTGAACAGAACATAAACGGACCTCTGAAACTATCATTTTAATAACAGCGTGTCATTTTCCTTGATCGAGCGTACTAAAGTTTCAAGTATTGATTACCTTATTACTCATCGATTGTATGTTTGATTTCAATAAAAAGAATTCTATTTTGCATATGAACAGAGAAGCCAGCAATGGTCTTTCACTGGCCAAGTGATGCTGTTTATTACAAATGCCACACTCGTAAGCATTCATTCAATGCGATTTGTCAGTATTATCAGTGTATTACTGGGTTCTCTGTTTCATATGCAAAGTAGTATTCTTTTTATTGAAATCAAACATCCAATCGATGAGAAATATGGTAACCAGCATTTGAAACTTTTGTACTCTCGATCAAACAAAGCGAAACGCTGTTATTGGAATGATAGTAGAGGAAGGATCAGGTGCCATGGAGCTATTAGCATTCCCTGTCGACCGTTCTCATCCGCCGTGTGCTCTTTGTCATGATCAGGGAAACGAAAATCGTAACAATTTCATTTTGAAAACAATGGCATAATAATTTATATGAAAAATGTCAGTCAATATTCGACTCAACAATAGATTGTAGTTGCAAACAAGGTCGTTGTGTCGACCAAACAATTTATAATTATGGTATATTACTTCCCGAAAAATGATGATTGATAAATAACGAGACCATCAAATATAACCGGGGAATTATATTTATCATTTTCAGCAGCCGACCGTGCATTATTGTCATGTTAAGCATATACATGTACTTGAATATATATGTAGATAAAAGTCAAGAATTGAATATTAGTTCGACAAGATGTGGAATTATTAGTATCAATTTTGTCACATTATACATAATTGAATTTAATAGGCAACAAATGAATACATACCTATTTGATTTGTTTCCAAGTATTTGATATTATCGTCCTGTTTAAAGACGGAGAATAACTTCATTTGATTGAACAAGCACGGTATGAAATTACCAAGCCCATATGCACTGAAACTTTGCTGCTGTCCCGAAAAAAAAATTGTAGAAATACCCTTTTATAATGCTGGGCTGGAAAGGGATATATGCACTGATTACTTAATATATAATCTGATATCATTTACTTGGGTGTAAACAAGACAACAGGAGATTAAATTCGGTTTCTGGGTTAAGAAAGAGTTGTTTATTGCATAGGCAGAATTCTTTATCCTAGAGAGGTCGCGAAATAATGAGAGCTGAACAGATCTTTGTTATAATTTCAAGATAAGGAAACGTTTACCCGACAATTAACTTGATAAAAGTTCAAAATAATTATGGAAAAAATATTGATATGCATTTCTGAAGATAAAAATTAGTAAGTTACTAAATCGTTTGCATTGTAGCCAAACATAACAATGCATAACATGAACAAGGTCAGACGATGTGTTCCTGAATTTCTATTTTGTATCTTTTCGTAATATATAAAAACAATCAAGTTACAATTATGCCTTGTGGTTTCTAAACTGTTTTATAATTGTCTTAAAAAATGAAAAGAGTAAAATTTGTGCGCAGGTAGGTTAAGGCTTCCCGAAGTAATATCACCTTCAGATCTCTGAACTACCAAAATATGACGTCATAATGAAAAATGACGTCAAGTCACTGCAAACTTGAGGTGTTATGACGGGGAGAGTGTCAGGAACTTTACACTTTATTTCAAACTACATGTAAAAAGCTAGATAGCTATTGCAAAATTCACGGGTCGTTAAAGGTTTTTTAAGTCTTATATGTCCGATTATTTTAAAAATACACCGCCTACCTACCTTGACTGAAATTCCGCATGTTCAATATGCTTATGAACAATATACTTTTGAAATGTACTCTGTTTTATACCCGTGGTTGGAGGTAGAATTTATTTTGTGTGTATAAAAGAGTCTGGCGCAGGTGATTAATGAGGATTAATTTGAGAATTTTTGTGAAAATCTGTAAGAAGAGGTTGTTCTCTAACTGAATCGTGCATGGGAAAAATGTGTGTTGGCTTTGTTTTAATACAGATTACGATATTGTGTGGAAAATACCCTCAAATATGTAGGTAAGTTGAATTTCTCACGAAATATTTTGTACCAAAGTAATACTATGACATTTCCCAATCACATTTCGGATATACAAGGATACGATGAGGTTATTTATATAACAAAATGTTAATAATTATTGTGTTAATCAGCTGCGCCGAAGCGATTTATAGGAAACACTTCAAATTATTATAAATGACCGTCACGTGATCAACAAAGTCATGTGATATCATAACAAATATGTTAATATATAGCCGAGGAAACCCTCTATATAAATTGGAAGTACTAAAGTTCAATACTTATAAATTAAAACCAAAACCTACCTCGCAATGACATATTATGTTTTGAGCACATTTTAAAGCTTCGGGAAGCCTTAACGTAGCTGCGTGATATTATTATTTCCAAAATGATTATAGAGGAAACATCATCCTCTGATATCTTGTACAAATACCTGGTAAAGGGGGTTATTCTTGTCCTCGAAGAAAGTGTGCTATAGTAATGTTCGGTTTGCTCTCTCTTTTAAGTGTTCCCTTTATCAAGAATGGGCATACATAAAAATAGATATTTGAAGGAAAATACACAAAACTGTTGAAAATTTAAAATAGTCTTGAAAAGGCCAAAATTTAAAACTATAAAAAATGTGGCACTAGGTGAATTCGAACCCCCGACTATAAAAAAAATTACCCACGGTGTGAACAGTCAGTGCTTATACCTATATAATTATTCCGACTATACGAATAAAATGTATAATTGTGAACCGGATTTTCAAAATCAGGTATCTTTTTTTTTTTTTTTTTGTGAATTTCGAGCCTAGGGCAGGGCTGTCCCTAAATAATCTTATCTTAAACCCTATCTTGAATTAATCCTTACATCCCAACCTTCCAAAATATCACAATTTTATTTAGGGACAGGTCTTCCCTGAAAAACTTCTAGGCCAACATCCATGCAAAAATCGGCACTTTAAAGGACAAAATGCTGTTTTGGCCTACTTTGGAGATTTATTCTAAAGCTCTAATTAATAAATTTAGATACAAATTCGAAAAATCTACACATATATGCGGTAGAAAGCAACTAATAAACGTTGATTTTTAAATGTCACATTTTCTGGAAAATTGTTCTCTCCTACAGGTCAATTTTTTTGAAAATATGAATACTTTCTTTGTTAATATTTATTATGAGCCAGTCAAGCACAGTCAGTGAAGTGCCTGATGTTTTTATTTCTTAGCAAGAATTAATTCTTTATAAATGAAATTATCTTTGTAGTTTGGAAACCACTCCAAGTTTGTACCATGTTATGTCCGAAGATGAGGAAGAGAAAAGTCAAGCTACAAACATTTCATTAAATAAGCTTTCAGATTAAGATCCTGAATTGTATATATACCACAGTAGTATAAATTAAAATTTTTAAAGATACACTTGTTGCTGATGTCATCCAGTGTTTACTTTTTAAATAAAATTCATATTCTGCTAATATTTTCTCCAGTATCAGTGCACTAATTTAAACCAAACGTACTTGGCTCAATCTTTTTCATTTTGTATCCTTAGGTTTAATGTATTTAAGTTTGATAAAATTAATAACTAAAACCCCCTTTTCTTTCGGGGGTAATGGAAAGAAATGAAACCAATTTAGTAAAATCAAACTTTAAACTTAGATCTAGTTGACCTTTTTATTACAAATTTTTAAATTTAAAGAATATCTACGCGATCTAAAATCAATATGATCTCAATGTAGCGTTGTAACTTCTGTTTGTAGAATGATATTTAGCTTTTTAAAACCAATCCCAGAAAGAAACAAAAACAGAATTACATGAGGTAAGAAAAGCAAAGCTATGCATATACATGTACATTTGGGATATGCTGATTTAGATTTAGACGGGAAAAAACATGTTAATATAGCACACACTTAAACTTGTTTTTAATAAAAAAAAAAAAAATTAACCATAGATGTTTCCTGGATTCATGTTTTGCGTTAATCATCATCAAAAGCCATGAGTTTTGTGTCCATTCTATTTTCCATGTATTTCTGGGTTTGTGGAAATGAAATGGACACAAAAGCTGTCGCTTGCCACAATGTGCTTAATGGGATTTGTTAGATGCTTATAGTAGCTAGATACAGGTGTGAAGGTATAAAATTCTTGGAAAACATATTACATCATCTATGTTGTTCACGTCCAAAACATGAAAAATAAAGAATTAAAAATTAATAAATCAAATCACTTGGTATTCAGACTTTAAATTCAAATTTTAAAAAAATCAAAAAAAAAAATTAAAACAAGTGAAAATGGTGCCTCGTATAAAAGGCAAAGCTTTGTAATATTATCACCTTAAAATTTTCTCATTTTTTCCGATTTTTGATCATGCATTATTACAGTGCAGACCAGTGATTCTGGAAGTCATTCCGTTTTTCCCGATCAAGGAACACACAGCGGGTGTGACGGGTGGGTAGGGGATGTTCACTCCTCATTGGCATCTGACCCCACCTATGATCTTTTTTGGAGGTCCGTGTTTGCTCTGCTTCTAATTTGTATTGTTAAAATGGACTTTGAGCTTGAATACTATTCGTAATCTCCACATTTCCTGCATGCAATATATTCATGAAAGTGGATCAAATAAAACTGTTCAATCCAAAAGTTACATTTTTTTGTCTGTCAGCACCTTTTAGTTGAGGTAAAACTAAAAACAAATCAATTCTTGGCAAACAAATTCATAATTAGATAGTCTAGATGAATTTGAAACATATCTTTATATTCTGCATTATGAAGTATCATAAAACAAGGATATTAAAGATCAATCAATTAATTTAAAAATTGTCAAATTGCTTTTGTGACAGATTAGAAGGATGACTACTTTAACACAAAGCTTTTATATTTCACTTTATAGCATGTTATAAAAATATCTTAGGGTCAAAGGGCGAGTTGAGTTTTAGGAACTTGTGTCCAATGCCATTGCATATATCATAACTGCAATAAAATATGTTCAAATCAAATATTCGTGCAGTCTGGCTGTTAAATGGCTAAAGCAGGAAAGAAACGTGTAATGCATTTTCATAGTGCAAACAATTTGGTTTCACTCACAAGAGCTCGCGATACATGCTATATCAAATTGTTGAAAGGATCAGGAATGGAAGAGTTGAGTGGTCATTTCAACCAAACAAACAGATTATTAGATTTCCAGGTCAGTGGAAGAGTACTTCTCAAGATTGCTCGATTCTTCTGGTTTTGATCCCACCTCTCAAACTCTTAAGGGATGGATTAATGAATTTTCATGGTTTCTCCGCCTCCACTAGTAAATTCTACACATCAAAATTGGTTGGAATAAGCTCAGTCATTTGAGGAAAAAGGTGAAAACTTTCAAAAGTTTATAACAATAGGATACTGCATGTCTTGATATCGCATCGCAAGGTGACGGAAATAAAACAGAAAGCAAGGTCAACTGAGTTGCTGACCAAAATAAGGACAAACGCCTATAAAGTGTGCATTATTTTCTTTAATAAAACAGAATTTTAAACTCAAACTGAATGTTAGCCCTGGCAAATATAAAATATTGATGGTTTATCAAAAGTAAATTAATACAGGGAAATCAAACCAGGATACAAAAATATTTCAACTAAATTTGTATGCTATTCAAATATCACAACATTGTCACAGTTACTTTATCTGTTTTTGTATAAAATATAAGTTCTGGATATGGTACAAGCTTCTCCAAAATTTCGACATGAATGTCAACAGGATGAATGCATTAAACAAGATTTCATAAATGTGCATCATCAAAGATCCTCAGTTATTTGGAGAACAGATAAACCTTGTCGGGCAGCCACACATTTGTGTCACATGAATAAATTATCATACCACAAGAAAGTTCTGTAATGTGGTGTCTACATGCAGTTGCATTATGCTAAGACTTCAAGGGAGTCGCAAAACTGCGTTTAAATTATTTCCTTTTCAATAAGACAGATCTGACGTTTTAAGTTTTGCAGTTTTCATAATTACAACTTTAACCAAGATTTGCACATGGTGCTCAAGCATTTTCCTATATCAGAACATACTTTCTCATATCACTCGAAAGACGTGCAAATTCAAATTTACATTTACTTATTCAAAAATAAATTTCAGCCAAATATTGCACCTGCTAAAAATAATACACTTACAGTATTTTACTGAAGATCCCGTCATTACGTAAGGGGTTTTATCTGTACTACAACCTCATTAATAGTCAAAGCCATTAGAAATACAGACAGATAACTGACATACAGATATTGAGTTACTTCCATCAACAACAACCTGAGAGTGTGATATTAAGAGAAATTGTGAATATTTGCCTTTTTAACCCATGGAAGAACATGAAAATTTGGAGAGGGAATTCAAAATTAAACATGGACAATATCAGATCTTCAAAACACAATTTTATCAACACATTAAACAATTACCTTGTGTAAGTACATGACATATAAACAGAAATATTCAGCTTTCATTAGTTAGAAACAAGATAAAGGGGGAAAGCCGTATTTCTTTTGGGGGATAAAACGCTCTCATAAGGGCACGAAGTAAAATATAGAATTTCCTAGAACGGAAATTCAATGCATGCTTGAAATAATTTTCATACTAGAGCCGTCTAATCCAACGTGCAATGGGAGGCAAATTTAGTGTCAGAATAGCCATGGTCCGGATTGCACAGGAAAACGTGTACAGATTTCACTGTATATAGATGGAGGAAAGCACATCTTGATTATTCTCATAATACAAATACGTCAGCACAGGTACATATTAAGTGTTATGATGAATGATGTGTTAGGCAAGGTTTTTACAAACATACATAAAGACTAGGTAGCAAACTAGATAATGACTAGATGCCAATGAAGTAAATCGTAAAAGAGAATTCAAAAAAATCAAATCAAAAACAACACGTGCTTGTAAGTCATAAATGTCCACTACAGTCAAGATTTTGTTGTGGCAAAAAGCCTACAAGACTTTTGACACATTTATGTACATGAAAATATACGAAACCTGAGATTCAGAATTTTATCAAGTACGAAAATGACTTTTTTTTTGAAAACAAAAATACGATATATTATTTAAATTGAGCCAAACAATACCTAATAGTCCAACAAAACAATAGGATATAGGTTGTGGCAAAGTTCTTACATATAGCTGGTATTAAAATTTTCTAAGATCTTACTCTGGCTTTACATTATGGTTATTCATCCCTTAACTCACTCATATAAATCCTAGCTGCAATAATGTAGCCCTCTCCGTTCTTATTTTTTTTGGGGGGTGGGGGTGGGGGGAACAACAACTCCTTAGCATATCCGTAATGTTGCAAGTGCGGGAGTGATTCACTCAAATCATCAGTAAGTGGGCATTTTATTGAACTCATAAAATGCAGTTATGCAAGACATGAATTGATCCAAAAATATACAGAACAATCCGTATATCGGTTATTTTTCGTGTATGTCAACAACACAACTTGAATTTATCCGCCATGTTTACTGACCTTGATCGATTTTATTTTCGGACAACCAATGAGAATTCGGGATCTAGGGGAGTGGATCTATTTAGGATTTCCCTTATTTTAAACATAAATATCACTTTTTATGAAAAAATCTCATGGAATACTTTTATTTATCGATGTCTTGTGCTATCATACAACACAATCATTTATCAACACCGACATTTGCTTTCTCAGGTGATTCTAAATTTCAAGCACAAGTCTCGGTAACATCACGCGAGAACTGTCATGGCTGCTGAGAACGACTGGTAAACATGCAAATTTATTTTACTTGGTTTTCGCGTATAAAGGGCTATGATGTTGATAGTGAATAAAAATTCCGTCTTATTGGAAGTAAGTTGTATGTAGAAACAATTTATTTTGCCTGCAGTCGCCCGTATCTTAAAAATATATTTGTACCATAACGGAATTGTAGCCCTCTCCTGAAAGATTAAAAAAGTCAGAGAGGGCTACATTATTGCAGCTAATAAAATCCTGCTTTCACATTCAAGAATTTCCAGAAGTAATCCGATATGCAAAAAAAAGTTTTTAAAAAACATACACAATTTCAAGATACCAATGCAATTTTTCATTTTCAACTTGACCATTTTATTAGGCAATGCTAGATGTTTTTTGTTTTCCCAATCAGAGTTATCATTCTTATCAGTGGATCAATGAACCTTGACAAAAGGTCCCTGGATACGGAAAACTGAATCAAATCACCATGAAGTTGTCGGCATATCCAACTGCATCTTTTGCAATAATGTATTAATTATTCGTATTTAAGTCTTCCTGTAAAATTTTATTCTGTTACAGCATACAGTATAAATGCTGATTTTCTTAATGACTAAAATGCTTTTAGGCATTTGAACAATCTGAATCCTCTCTATGTTCAGTAACTGAATATAGAGTAAACAGTAAAATAGTCAAACTTGACTAATCCAGATGCGGTGTATTCCACCATCTTTCCAGTTACATTGAAACTTTTTAGTCCCTTTCATTAAATTCATTTGTTTAAAATATTTTCTAATCTGAAATGCTATCTAATTCAGCAAATTTCTCTGAAGCACAGTGTCCTGATTACACAAGTTTTACTGTACTCACAAAATACAGAAAGATGCCATACATTTCAAAGATGTCTACAATTTTTTTGTGTAAAAAGCATTCAAAATATAACAGGGCATTATTTAGTAGTCTCTCCCATCCCTCTCTTTTCTCTCTCTCTATTTGTTTATGCTTCAATGATTCTTTTTTTACTTCACAATTCACACCACCTGGCCAGTCCCTCTTCACACAACTTTTTCCCAACATTGATATCCTGAAAAAAAAAGGGCAGACAGAAAATTATTCAAAACTTTTTCTTTATTAGCAATATTGGGAGAGATAATTAAAAGTTGTTTGTATTGGTTGAGGAGGTCATTACTTGTATATTTCTGTTGTTTATTATGTTACATGATGTAAAACTAAAGACACATACAGGTAATCAGTAAAATTGATATCACTTAATCCTGTTCATATTTAAAAATGTGATTCTTTACGTCTGCAGTTGATTCTACACTTTTTTTTGGTGTAGTACATAAACAGTTGTACTTTCTATCTAATAAAACAATGAAATATCATAGATAATTTAACAGAGGATTTACTGAATCAATGCCTGTCATACAAGATTGTTTGTTAAATATATGTAATAAACTGGTACAGAGTAAAACACAAGCCTACACACTTGTAAATCTGGTTTCTATTACAAACATACACACTGGTAAATCTGGTTTCCATTATAAGCCTACACACTTGTAAATCTGGTTTCCATTACAAACATACACACTTGTAAATCTGGTTTCCATTACGAACATACACACTTGCAAATCTGATTTCCATTACAACCCTACACTTTTGGTAAATCTGGTTTCCATGACAAACATACACACTTGTAAATCTGGTTTCCATGACAAACATACACACTTGTAAATCTGGTTTCCATTACAAACATACACACTTGTAAATCTGGTTTTCATTACAAGCTGTCTATCAGGCTCCCTCTGCTCACTCATATAAAATTTTTCTTAAACTTCAATGATTTTTCCCAAATAAATCTTATTTTATATAAATAAAAAGCACACAATATCAGCATATCTTGTGGGGTAAAATTTCACAGGAATAGCCTCTTGACAATTTTACAAAATAATAATCATTTATTCCTGTTATAGTTATTTCTCTCATCAATGAGTAAAGGAACCTCAACAACTTTGATACAATGATCTCTAGAGAAATCCTTCTACTGACCTTTTCTCCATTTGTATCCACCAGCTCCACAATGTGGATTTTCTCCCCTGTGGATAGAGTCTTTATCTCCACTAGCCTTGCCATCAGGACTTTCCACATCGCAGAGTAAGTCATCTGTTCAAATCTGTCAACTACTGCCTCCTCCCAGGCATCACCATCTACTGGCCAAAACACAGAGGTTGTAAGATATACTACCCATTAATGATACTTTATTAGCGTTTGTCTAATTGTATGTCTAACATCCCTTTCAAATTTACTCACCCAGGGCTCTTGCACCACTTTTTGGGAATGGGGCAAGAGCCATAAAGATTGAGAAAATAGCGACCTTTTGAGGAGTTTTGGATAACCATTATACTTTAAAATCAAGAAATAGTGGGTTTCTGGTATTTATTGACAACATAATTTTTGTTTTGCAATACAAAGGAATATGAATAGTAATTTTTGTTATTATATATGCAACTACATTTTCTTTAATGTTTAGGAGCAATGACTATTGGGAAAATTCAATTGGGAAAAAATGTTCCTTTTTTGAATTGGGAATGGGGCAATTTAACGGCCCCAATTATAGAAAATCAAGAGCTCTATCACTAATCTTGCTGGTGGAGGGCTGCAAATTTAGATCTGTACTCTGCACTCAGGGCCTTTGAGCAATGAGGGTTCTTTTTCATGCCAGCACCATGACATGGGACTTTGGTTTGTACAGTCTCATCTGAAGGACCGGCCTTCACATGAAACAGTGGATTTGAACCCGCAAAGTAAGGATCAATTCCCCATACCGTAGGTCTAGAGCAAATGCTTTAAGCATTGCCTCATGCATGCAACCATTGTATTAGTGAATACTGAAGCTAATTTCTATTGCCTCTACTTTCTTTTTTTTATGGCAATTAACATTCACAGTTTCTTTGTCAGTCTATGCAAAAGACATTGGACCGTCGGACCTGACCGACGTGCTTGCCTCTGGTCCGATGCGTCAATTTTTACACCGGACCAGAATGTCCGACGTCTCAGCATCTGGTTTTGAGCTTTATTATTTTGACGCAGAGTCATTCAAATGTTTGTCGTAAGTAAAAAAATATCGCACAAATCCAAATACGTAAATGAATGTGATTAAAATCGCATGGACCATCTACAGTAATAAGATTTCCTTGGTTCTGCATTTTCACGTATTTCACTTTTTTTCATTAGGTTTTCTGGTCTGACAAAATTTGGTTCAGTCCTGTATGTTCATTGATTACACAGGACTGAATGTCCTGTGTGGTCCAAAAAACTTTCGCATAGACTGCTTTGTTCAATGGTGATTAAAGAAATAATATATTTGGTCATTTGATTTTCTTGTTTTCAGAAATTGCTAACATTTGTTGTGCACAAAAGATCATTTAACAAGTAAAATCTTTTGAATCACTTTTTTTTTTAAAATAATGCTTTTTTATTTCAAGATTTGCTTTAAAAACTGCATCATGTGCAAACACTTCCATCAAATTACAGTATAACTTACTCTATGTAAAGTAAAAATATACAGATTCATGTGAAGACATTATGATATTCAACTTTATTTTATCAGTTATTTTTAATTCCATGGATTAATTCTCATATTTTATTCTGAGATTTTTGCCCTTGAAATAATGATCAAATGCAAGTAAAATTTTACAAGTATTATGTATATCTCACCTGTTGGACAAACATTTGCCATCTCACACTCAACCGCTTGGAAAGGAATTCTTAAGAAGTCTGGTCTGAATAAAAGATATACCAGTAGGATATGTAAAACCTCAAATCTGCATTCAGTTACTAGATATGTATCTTTCTATTCTGTTAGCTTTTTTCCTCTTCCAATTATTTGAAGAAAGGCCTTTTTAACTGCAATCTGATTAAGTTTAGATACTTTGATTCGCTCACAAAGATTGCTACACACCTTTCTAATAAAAATATTCATTAAAATTTTGACCAATCTGTGAGCTCGTACTCGATCGATATTCGGAAAAATGAATGTAGAAGTGAAAGATGCTGTGGAGAAGATCTTACTTTTTAAAATGTTTCGTACAAATCAAAGAGCTAGGAAAACAAGATAAAAGCAAATACTAATGAAATTTCTGTGCAGAAAAGAATGGTCTTTCTGTTTACAGGCTACAGAAACCAGGTCACAATTTTCCGTTTGTGTATCACCAGGACTTATACTTCTGTAAGTGAATTCTGAGATACTTCTAAATTATTGCCAGTGAACGTTTGATTGGATAATTGAAAGGTCACCAGGAGATGACCCTGAATGGGGTTTCTTCAGATCCTTGTGTAGCAATCAATGAAAGTGGATCAAAGGATCTGATTTTAATTGGATGTTTTAACTGTTTATTCAGATTTTTGATTATTGCTGAGCTTGAACTCTTAAACATAGAAAGTCTGCAAACTCATAATAAATTCAATGACATTTTAACACTTTTTAAACATTAGAATTTAATGTCACCATATATCACTGTTTGAGAGATCAGTGTACTACAAGTATAAGCAAGTCTCTGCTATTTAACAGTTAGTCCAGACTGAATGGATTTGTGATATGGACTTGAGACAAAAAATATATTTAAACTGCATTCTAGTCTTGTTCTCTTAAGAAACATTATTTACAAACTGTGACACATCAGAAGTTTACATTCATAACATATCAAGAGAATAAATAAGTTGTCTAGTTCTAACTATTTGATTCACAAAAAAATTGGCTAATAATTTTAAAAAATCAAAATACATTCAAATCTTGTTATCTCAAACTTGATGGAACTGGGAAAAAACTTTGAGATATCCGAGGGTTCAAGATAGTTAGGGTAAAATACTTAAGAAATATGTAGTAAAGACCTCCAATACACTTTGACATATCCATGGTATTCGAGATATCCGTGTTCGAGATATGGAAGTTCAACTGTAGCATCATTATTTTAAAATTAAATTAGACAGATCATTTTTTAGCTCTACTGGTCAGAGACCAGAAGAGCTTATTCGATAGTAAGGTGTCCGTCATCCATCCGTCTGTCTGTCAAGCTGTCTGTCCGTCTGTAAACAATTTTTCAAAATGCTACTTCTCCTACAGTTTTAGTCTGATTTCAATATAATTTGGCACACAGGTAGACTACACTAAGATACATAATTCTGTTTATCGGTTTTTGATTTCAATGAACGGTGTCGCCATGGTTACTAAAAATAGAAATTTCTGACAAGTACTTTCAAAACGCTACTCCTCCTACAGTTTTGGTCTGATTTAACAATATAACTTAGCACACAAGTAGACTACACTAAGATACCTAATTTTGTATATTGGTTTTTTATTTCAATTTACGGTGTTGCCATGGTTACTAAAAATAGACATTTGTGTGAAATACTTTCAAAATATTACTCTTCCTACAGTTTTGATCTGATTTCAGTATAACTTGGCAAACAATTACACTACACTAAGATACATAATTGTCTTTATTTTTTTTGATTTTGTTGAATGATGTTGCCATGGTTACTTAAATCGAAATTTCTGTAAGATTCTTTTAACAGGCTACTCCTCCTACAGTTTTGATGATTGCAATAAATCTTGCCACAAAAAGAGACTAAACCAAAGATCATGACTCTATTTATTGCTGTTGCAAAGTTTCAAGTTCCACTGCTACGTTTCTTTTCAATTGTTATAAGTTCAAACCAGTAGAGCTACAGTCTCATCAGAGACTTCTGGTTTAATAATACTGAACAAAGTGATATTGATGATTGATCTTCCAGTACCAGACAATATGAAGTTTGCATTCTTTCTAAATGATAATTACTTCAATAGTTGTCATCCACAAATACCTGCCACAGATTGCTTGCAATGTAATCATGTTTTAGAGGTCACTAGGTCTGCAACATTGTACCCTGAGAAACTTACTGTAAGACCCGCACTTTAGTCCTGGAAAGATAACAGCTGTCTCCATAGTCAAGGTAGAAAAGGTCAAGCTGATCAAGATCATCTCCTTGGAAACCACACACCCTTGCTCTGTACCAGGAAGTATCCTGGTCAAACGGTGCTGCCACCAAATCTCCTACTTGTGTAGTCTTAACAATGTCAACCTGTAAGACACAGTAAAAATATCACATATGTACTTCTGTGTGTAATAGGCAAACACATATCACATCACAGTTTATCATCAATATCTAATGTGTAAATAAGATACCTTTTTGTATATATTCATCATGTGTATAATCCTTTCCATTTCATGAAAGAGTTACTATATAATCAACTATGTTGGCATGAAAAGTTAAATAATTAATAGCAGCTGGGAGTGTATTATGGGTCAGATTTAAAAAAAGATGGATAGAATTTACGGGAGATAATGAAGAATCTGCTGATGGTGGTTATTGTAGTTGAAAATGGTGCACATTTAAGAGGGTGCAACTCACATCAGGAAGGAGAGTTGGTAGGTCTGAAAAATATGTACTGAATTACTTCCTCCCTTAATATGTCTGGAAAAAATTTCCTCCCTTTTGTTAGGGTAGTTCTGAGACATGATTACCCCCTCCCCTTTATATGAAATAGATGAATAACCTTTCTCTCTTTTCTGTTGTAATGTGACATGAATTACTTCCCTTTTATGAGACATGAATAATCCCCTTTTGTTGACATACATTGATTACATTTATAAACTCCAGTATATTAATGTGACATGCATTACCTCCCTTTCCTCACATGCACCACAATTACATTACATGCATGAATTACCTCTCTTCCCTTAGTGTAACCCCACCCCCTCTCTTGAAGACACACTCTCTTTCTTTACTATAGTACTCTGACATGAATTACCTCCCTTTCTTTACTTTAGTACTGTGACATGAATTACCTCCATTTCTTTACTGTAGTTATGTGGCATGCATTACCTCCCTTTTGTGACTTGATTTACCACCTTTTTGTTCACATACATGAGTCACCTCTCTTTCATTACTATAATACTGTGACAAGAATTACACCCCACACTTTGTTAACATGCATAAGTTACCTCTCTGTCTTTACTATAATACTGTGACAAGAATTACAACCCACCATTTTGTTAACATACATAAATTACCTCTCTTTCTTTGCTATAATACTGTGACATATCTTTGACCATTTCATCCAGCTGTATAGACATAGAGGTCAGAATCTGTACAAAGAATGTTGAAGGGTTGGCAACAGAGGAGACATAGACCTCTACATATTCCCTCCCACTCGGCCAGGGACAGGTGTTCTCTACATGGAGGTTAGAGGTCTCTGGTACTGAAAAGAAAAAGTATTTTAATTAACATGATTAACATCTACTGAACAGTTTCTCCGGTTTAAGGCCTGAAGACATGTTCCTTGAATATCTGTTTTTACATTCCTCTGTAATATATATACCAAAAATCTTTATTATAATCATTATCTTTTGATTTCTTAACTATTTTCAAAATGTCTGAAAATGTCTGAAAAACATAAACCAACAAGATGTGTTTGTGAAACACTGATGCCCCCGTATGGCAGCTTATGACGAGGGTTAAAGTTTCTTCAAATGCAAGTCAAAATCCAGGCCAAAAGATAAAAAATGTCGATACCCAAAGAAAGGTCTTGTCTCAAGGAATACACCTGTGAAATTTGAAAGACCTAGATACAACTGTTCAAAAGTTATGGCCAAGGTTAAATTTTTTTAAATAAAAGTCAAACGTCAAGGTCAAGGTCAAAGTGGTTGGTATCGAAAGGAAGATCTTGTCACAAGGATTACATATGTGAAGTATGAAAGCCCTTGCACCAACCATTCAAAAGTTATGGCCAAGGTTAAAGTTTTTCAAAAGTAGGTCAAACTCCTAGGTCAAGGTCAAAGGGTCAAAGTGGTTGATATCCAGAGGAATACACATGTGAAGTTTGAAACCCTAAGCACCAGCTGTTCAAATGTTATGGCCAAGGTTAAAGTTTTTCAAAAGTAGGTCAAACTCCAAGGTCAAGGTCAAAAGGTCAAAGTTGTTGGTATGCAAAGGAAGGCCTTGTCACAAAGAATACACATGTGAAGTTTGAAACCCCAAGCACCAACTGTTGAGAAGTTATGGCCAAGGTTAAAGTCTCATAAAATTTTGCAAAAGTGGGTCAAACTCCAAGGTCAAGGTCATAAGGTCAAATATGATGGTACCCAAAGAAAGGTCTTGTCACAAGGAATACACATGTGAAATATGAAAGCCATAGCTCCAACCAATCAAAAGTTATGGGCAAGGTTAAAGTTGACAACAGACAAACGGACAAACAGACAAACAGATAAACAGACAAATAGACAAACAGACAGACAGGACAAAAACAATATACCCCCGGGATCTTTCGATCCAGGGGCATAAAAATCATGGTATCAGCAATTTAAGTAATTTCCACTTTAGGATTACATGTATATAGGAAATACCATATTCTGAGGAGACATCTTTATTTTTAAGGCATGTGTCATCTGACCTTAAAGTATTGAGGCTTGAGGAATGTGGTTGTTACTGTGGTATAATTTCTTTTACACATACATATTAGTTTCTTTTACATTAATGTTAGTATAATATTTAGTTACTTTAATATTACTTTAGTGTTCATTTAAATTTTCATCTACTTCAAGAAAGCAATTATACAGTGTCTGAGCTTTTGCTGTTTTATACAAGAATGATTTAAACCTTGTTCCTCTTTGTCCAATGGTAAAGCTTCTCTCTTCTCCCTGTCAGTGTCTACTTTTGATTTGCTACGCTTTTCACGATTGGCCTCCATCACAGATTTCTTAGCTCTGAATACTTTCTCTTCTTGGAGTTTTTCTTCAATTAATGTCTGCGAAAACATAACAATACAACAGAAAAAATCACACATTGTTTAACTTGTGTAAAGATACCACGTATAGCATTTGCATGAATGATCAATCCATTAAATTGTTCTACAATTATATGAATCCTCTTTTATTTCTACCTATAATACCAAAGTAAATTAGTTTCTTTTAGTTTGTATTTGACCTATTCCTCTTAGCTTTATAAAAGTACCCTTGACATAGTCCATCTTTTCCCTGCATCTAGAAAGAGCTAGGTTCACTTTATGCATATAATGGCCCTGGAGATATACCGATTTATTGACTAATACTTTATGTTCCATTTTAAACATCAAGATAAAGTAGAGACTTAGTGCTTTCATTTCCTGTTAAAAATTTTCTCCTTAAAGCCAAGGTCTTGGAAAACAGGCTTCATGGAATTGCAATGTTCTTGAATTTTTAGGAAAACAAGTATATTTAGGTACTTTTCCAGAAGAGAAATAATATGAGCGCACCCTCTGATCTAAAAAATAAAACATGTTCTGTAATCCTCAGAAATAGTTCTATCATTTAATAGTTGCATATTTTGGATCAGAGGTTGCGCTCTATATTAAATATCGAAATTTAGCTTTAAAAATTGGCTGTTTTTGTAGAATTTTTTAGGATATGAGGAAAATGATGCATTTCATGACGTCATAATGCATTAACTAGCCAGAAAATCGCGTCATTTTTGATAGATACGCAGTCACCAAAGGTCTAAATGATATTTAATGCATTGTCAACTAAAACCAAGCAGTTTCAGTTTTTCTGAATTTCACAGGGCCAAAAAAGGCCCTAAGTGAACCTTGTTCTTTGTTAATGTACATAATTTCTAAATCTCCCTAAATTAAGTTGAGTCAAATTTCCTTATCTCGAACTCGATGGGACCAAGAAAAAACTTCAAGACATCTGAGGATTCAAGAAATCAGGGGTAAAATACTTAAAGAATAAGTGATTGGGACTTCTAAATCACTTCGACATATCCATGGTTTTCAACATATCAGAGTTTGAAATATTTAAGTTCAACTGTAATTTAAAATCTGTCCTAGGTAATCTCTAATCTGGACTTCTATATCCTTACCCTGGCTAAGTCAATCTTTTCTCTGGTCCCTGTAATCTGGACTTTTCTAGATCTGTATCCTTACCTTGGCTAAGTCAATCTGTTCTCTGGTCCCTGTAATCTGGACTTCTCTATATCCTTACCTTGGCTAAGTCAATCTGTTCTCTGGTCCCTGTAATCTGGACTTCTCTATATCCTTCCTTGGTTAAGTCAATCTGTTCTCTGGTCCCTGTAATCTGGACTTCTCTATATCCTTACCTTGGCTAAGTCAATCTGTTCTCTGGTCCCTGTAATCTGGACTTCTCTATATCCTTACCTTGGCTAAGTCAATCTGTTCTCTGGTCCCTGTAATCTGGACTTCTCTATCCACATCCCTATATTCATCCTTGGTACGATCAATGTACACCTTTGCATTAGCTGATCTAGAGATGCTTCTGATTGTTTCTCCACCCCTTCCTAAATGTATTTTGTAAAAAATGATGACATCAGAATGCTGCAGGTGTTAATGAAATACAACCAGTTACAAAGCCAAAATGCTATATAATGTTTTTGTTCGTGACTTGAGATGAAAACTATAAATTAAACAGAAATTTCTTATAAGATGTAATTTTATTTCAATTTTTTTTGGTGAGAAAATTACAATTAAATTATTTCCCTAATACCATTTTCTTTAATTTTAATTCTGTAGGTTTTGAATTTCAAACAACAGAATTTAGTCCCAATGAAATCATTTTTCGATCTCAATTTTTTTTTTCTCTTCACCAAAAATGTGTAGTTCCACTATTTATGTATATCCTTCACTTGTTTTATCACATTTGAACTATAATAAGTATCATCCCTTGCAGATTTACTGAAAAGGAATCTAATTTAGAGAAAACAGAACTTTTCCTAATAATCTCTCTAAGAATTAACAACCTAGCACACATCCATTGTATATATAGCAATGTAAAAATGACCTGCCTATGATTTACAACCTACCAATTGATGTGTCGAAAATTAAGAACCTACCAAGATCATCTCAAAAATTAACAACCTACATATGACCCTGCAGAGAATAAGCAACTTATCAACATCTGATGATAAAAGTACAACCTACCAATGATCCTGCCTAGAGCACTGGATGGTACAAACATCTGATGATAAATATACAACCTACCAATGATTCTGCCTAGAGCACTGGACAGCACAAATATCTGACGATAAATGTACAACCTACCAATGATCCTACCCAGAGCACTGGATGGTATAAATATCTGATGATAAATGTACAACCTATCAATGATCCTACCCAGAGCACTGGACAGTACAAACATCTGATGATAAATGTACAACCTACCAATAATTCTGCTCAGAGCACTTGACGGTACAAACATCTGATGATAAATGTACAACCTACCAATGATCCTGCCTAGAGCACTGGATGGTACAAACATCTGCTCGGTCAGCATGACAGGCATGTTGGCCACAAACTCTCTGATGATGAGCTCGGCTTTCTGAGCAGACTCGGCTGTACCCCTGATGACTATAGTACGCTTATCATCGTCTTCTTTAAACCTGTTGTTGTCGTCTTTGAAATTTATCCTTGTACCTGTTGTCTTTTGGATCTTCAAAGTTAACATTAGTAATTATGGAAAGTTTGTTGTATATCAAAGATTACTCTCAAGATTTTTAATTTCACCTCACTGTTCTTTCATGTCATAGATACAAAAAAAAACTTTATGATGAAAACAAATTCTTTAATTTCCATGAATCTTCAAAACTTAGATTTGAAATACTTAATTAGGACCCTGTCTACCAATGATGACCCTTTACCCCCCTCCACCCCCCCCCCCCTTTGATGCAGACCTCCAGTTCTATGATGGTTTATAATTTACAAACATCCTCCAGTTCTTTGATGGTTTGTTTACCTACCTCCTTAATGTTGGACCCCTGTCTGCCGATGATCCCCCCGGCTGCTTTGGCGGGGACCTCCAGTTCTATGACCGTTTGTTTAGATGTAGCAGTCTGTCTTTTCTCTTCCTCCTCCTCACTGTCATCCTCTATATATAAAGAACAAAGAAGAATTTGTCATCTGTCTTGAAAAAAAGAGAATTTATTTCAAAAAATGCATAAGATTCTCTATTCTTTGTCTGCTAATTGGGATTTATCCATTAAATATATAATATTTTGTTGTACTTATTGACAAAATTAGAAATTATTCACAATTGATTTCGATGTGCATCCTATGTAAATTTCACACTAATTTTGCTCAGGACCCATAATTTTAATCAATGCACAGCTATGTTAAGGCTTCCCGAAGCTTTAAAATGTGCTCAAAACATAATATGCCATTGCGAGGTCGGTATTGGTTTTAATTTATAAGTATTGAACTTAGGTACTTCCAATTTATATAGAGGGTTTCCTCGGCTCAATATTAACATATTTGTTATGATATCATATGACTTTGTTGATCACGTGATGGTCATTTATAATTTTTTGAAGTGTTTCATATAAATCGCTTCGGCGCAGCTGATTAACACAATAATTATTTTAAATTAACATTCTGTCATATAAATAAACTCATCGTATCCTTGTGTATCCGAAATGTGCTTGGGAAAAGTAATAGTATTACTTAGATACAAAATATTTCCTGAGAAATTCAACTTACCTACAAATTTGAGGGTATTTTCCACACAATACTGTAATCTGTATTAAAACAAAGCCAACACACATTTTTCCCAAGCAAGATTCAGTTAGAGAACAACCTCTTCTTACAGATTTCCACAAAAATTAAGGATTAATCCTCATTAATCACCTGCGCCAGACTCTTTTATACACACAAAATAAATTCTACATCCAACCACGAGTATAAAACAGAATACATTTCAAAAGTATATTTTTCATAAGCATTTTGAACATGCTGAATTTCAATCAAGGGTAGGTAGGCGGTGTATTTTTAAAATATTCGGACATATAAGACTTAAAAAACCTTTAACAACCCGTGAATTTTGCAATAGCCATCTAGCATTTTACATGCAGTTTGAAATAAAGTGTAAAGTTCATGACACTCTCCCCGTTATAACACCTCAAGTTTGCAGTGACCTGACGTCATTTTCCATTATGACATCATATTTTGGTAGTTCAGAGATGTGAAGGCACAGAGTGCACTGTGATATGCTACGGGAAGCCTTAACCTACCTGCGTGTGCATCTCAACAGATGCAGCAACATCAGAAAAGCATATGTATTGTTTTCATTTGAAACACCTCACAATTATTACTGTTAATGAGCAATTATTGCGGTGGGGGGTGGGGGGTGTAAGGTCGAGCACTGGCAAAATCCAGGATTTCGCCATTTAAGTTTTTTTTTTTTGCTAGTCAGATTTTTTTTGGAGGTTGGCCCCCCTCCCTCAGTTCTGAACGTCAAGATAGAAGATCAATTTGAAGCAAATAAAGGATGTCCAGAAAATATGTTGAATTTTTCCATTCCATGGATTAGTTTTTCTGGGGCTCATTCTCGAAAGGTTTAAGTCACCTGAGTGGCGCAGTGGTTAGAGCATTTGCTCTAGAATCTCAGGTGTAAGGAGTTGATCCTTACATCGCAGGTTCAATTCCCATGAGACTGTATAAACCTATGTCCCGTGTCACAGGAGTTGCTGACATGAAAAAGACCCTTCACTGCTCAATGGCCAAGAGTGCCAAATATAGATCTAAATTTACAGCCCTCCACGAGCAAGTGGTGGCATCTCCATATGAGTGAAAAATTCTTGAGAAGAACATTAAACAACAAGTAAAAGTTTCCCTGTATTCACTATATGAACCACAAGCATTAACATGTTGTGCATATACTAGAATACACATATTCTTAGATTTATATATTTTTATTTAGAGTTGATATTAGTGTAATAAAATAAAAAAAAAATCATTGATAGGAGTTAATATGAAATTTCAAACAAAAACAAACCTACCTTCAGAACTGGACAGCAGTTTATACAACAAGTAAGCAGTACTCGCCACACTCACAGCACCAGCTGTCACTAAGATTTTACTCAGGGTCTTCATAATGTCAATCAAAGTTTACATCTCCAAGTTGAAAAGCTGTCAAATACACGTCACATTCGAAATCTTTTTTTTTAATATGTGTCGTAAAAAATAGCATTCCTGATAAAATGAGAAAATAGATGTGAAAAATATTTTTATTTTGCAAAAGGAGTTATCTAGTATTTATACTTAATTTGTAGGGAAGCTACCTGTGGAATTTTAGAGAATGTATCAAAAATATATCCAGAACTCTAATGATAAAATTAGATTGCTGTCTGTATTGTCAACCGGCGTTCACGTGTTAAATCTGTTGCAGTGACTCATTTTTTGTCATTTTTTTTAAATGCATACCTTAAGTTACCAAATCTTTTGAAATAAATTCAAATGCACAACATCTCCGTTGGCATTGCTGGCCATGCTTCTATTTTCATTTCAGAATTTCTGTATCTCGATCTCGACCGATTTGATCGGTCCTGTAAAATATCATTTTTTTTTTCTTTTCTTCAAGTAATTGAAATTGGTTCCAAAGTGCTTGTAGGTCTATTTTCTGTTACGATTTAACATTGTTAGAGAGAGAGAGAGAGAGGGGAGGAGGGAGGGACGAGATTCTCCTTTATTTGTATTTAATTCAGTGTCGACTTTCATATGAAACAACAAATTGTTTGACTTTTACTTTAATAAAGGCAATTATGGCTATGTTGATAATTTGGACAGCTAGAGCTTTATGTTTCATGTATATGCATACACATTATTTCTCTTTTTTTTTTTTTTTTTTTTTTTTTGCTTACTAGGTAGCGAGTTTTAAAATTAATGAATAAAACATCTGTGTTACTACAACATAACAACCAAAGAGATACTAATAAACTGGTTAACTGGTAAACTACAATAATTCTTCTTCCTCTTCCTTAGATACTTAGCTTGGCTTTTTAAAGAGCATTTTATTGTCAATATCATCAATTAAAATTTCACAAGAAACGATAAAATATCTTCAAGCGATTCCTTTTCCAATTAAATTACCTTTACAGTGGGCATTTACATTGAAGTTTTTCCTCCATATGTATTTTTATTCCAAAATTTCATTATTTTAGAACAATTCATTTTAAAATCGAAGATAAAGGTATATGTGTCGTTCTTGTCCCACGTGCAACACAATACCGGATGCTCAACATCTTTGATCCGCCCTTAAGGACTTGCAAAACGTCATTTTTAAGAATGGAAATACGAACTATATTTTCTGTTTATAAAATTCAAATTTCTAGTAAGCATGCACATGAAAATGTAATTTTTTCCAAAGCAAAAATAAGACTATATCGATTTATTTCTTTATTTAACAAAGTCAAATTGACAATAAATTAACATTTACACAGAGGCAATAATAGTGGAAGGATGTCTTCATTCAACATGATGTCATATGATGCAGCCCTCTGAAAAAGAAATTACTTTAAATTTTACAATTTACTTCAGAACTCAGTATAAAAACAGGTATATATATAATCTTCAAAATAACATGAAATTATAATGCTTTAAAATCATCTAGTAATCTTTACAACTTAATTCTCACATTTAAACAATAAATAAAATAAAACAGATAGTACATGAAAAAGTGGGTAGGAAAACATCGTCTCAAGCCACGGTCCGGAGTCCGCATATAGCTATCTACCAGAATGGGCGAGGATCGTACATTTTGACCGTGGTTTGCGACGATGGTAGGAAAATAGTTCTTCTTCTTTCTTAATTTTTTTTTTTTTTTTTTTTTTTTTTTTTTAAAGATGTGTGCTTTTCTAGCTTTAATCTAGCTTTAATCATACGAATGTATATTTAAAATATTTTACATTGATTAAAAAGAATGATAAAAAAAAGTCCCTATCTAGTGAAATATAGAACTATTTTCTACATTTTATGATGAACGTTAAAAAAACATGAATTCTAATTCAAATTATCTTTAAAAGTCTGATGATATTAGTTAAAATTTATCCTTTTATGTAACATATATGTACATATTATCAAGCCGGGATGAAAATCGAAAATCGAAAAATGAAAGTTTATGCAACGCCAACCCTCTCCTTCCGCCCTCATCTTTCCATTCCAAAACATATTTTAACTATTCCGTAACATTCCATGCTGAATTTTGAATTCTGAAATACATTATACTTTTCTGTGTTATACTACTAAATCACTGGAACAGCACTTGATCTAACAATAGATCCACCCCTATCTCATATCACCTCCCCCAGTACAGCACGTGATGTAAAAAAGGATCCACACCTTTGTTGTACTATTTACGACCGGTACATACCTTGATGTTACCATAGAGTCGCCCCTAGCTATACTATATTGTACACACTTAACAGCGGCACATCACTGCTACAGATCCGCCTTTATGTTGTACACTAACCACTGGTAAAGCACTTTCCATAGATCCTAAATTGTACTATTTACCACCAATACAGCACTTTCTATTAATTCCACCACCGGCACAACACTTTATTTAACAATAGATCCGCCCCCACATTGACTGGTAGAGCACTTGCTATAGATCCGCCCCTATATTGTACACTTACCTCCGGTACAGCACTTGATGTAACAACATAGAATGATCCCCGTACAACAGATGAGGAGTCCCAGACCACACATCACGGCGGTCACAATGATGGCGGTAACTTCAGTACTGAAACATAGGTAGAAAAGATTATATATCAGAGACCGACAAGGCACAGCCGACCGCTGGGGATTGTACGCTATAAAAACAATTCAAATTTCTAAAATTATTCAGAGTTTAAGAATTTTATATTTCAAATATAATATAATATAATATATAATATGATAATATAATAAAATATTTAAAATTCAAGATTTTAAAAACTTCAAAATTTCTTATTTTAAAATTAAAATTTTGGGTGAAGAATCTAAAATTACAAATCATGAAACAAGTTTTAAATTGTTAGATTCTTGCATAAAATGTTATAAATCCACACTTTCTTAGAATATTTTGAACAAATTCCCTTTTCTACAACAAGGAATGGTAATTGATGACCCGTGTTTGACAGATTACCTGCATGGTTACACCTTGGTGATCGGTACATGTAATACTTACTCATATTGGTTCTGCCTGGACGAACCATCGGTCACTTCTGTTTGACCATCTACAATTAAATATAGACTTAGCAAATATAACCCGGCAGATAGAGCAAGTAAGGACACACGGTCAAATGATAAGCAGGCATTGGCTAAAGTACAACTATACTGAGCGGGTATATATACTCTACACTCAAACTGTACAGGAGTGGTTTGGTGGTGTGTGTGTGAGGGGGTGGGGGAGGGGATCGGTTACCTGCATGCATATATATTCTAATAATTCATATGACCGGGCGAGGTACATGGTTAGGTAATAACGGGGTTAGGTTATCTGCATATTTAAATGTTTAGGAGATTGTTTGGTACATCTGCCGGGGATGGGGGTATGACTCGGGATTGTGTGATTTTTTTGTCTTGGGGGGGGGGGGGGGGAGATGAGTTCATATAATTCATGTGTAGATTTGTGGAGAGTAAGGAGCATGAGCGTTAGCTTCCAGATGAAAGTCAGACGGGTTAATGGGGGGGGGGGTATTGAGTGAAGCGAATTATTTGTTTATTTTGACGAATGCGGGAGGTTACTTACGGATGAGTATAAGATGAATTATAAGGAGACAGATAGATGAAGCAGATACTGGGATCATTTCCTCCCGATTACGTCATCGTCCTGTAAAATAACAAAATAAACTTTACAAATAAACAATAGAAATGCCATAAAATCTTTGTTTAATACAAAGAACAGCTCAATGGTAATTGATTAATTATTTTAATTCCAGTGCTAAATAGTAAAATATGGCTAATTCCAGCTCTTGAAATAAGGGGGGTAGAGGATATTTTCCACTGAAATTGGGCTATAAAGCATCACCATATTCTGAAATAGACTTGGATATGAATAAATGTTTCTTAAATCTTTTCTTATGTTTTATGCATATAAAAATTCAGCATATATATTAGTAAAATATAATGTTTCAGTTGTAAAGGACTTGGAAACTGCTGAAAAAATAAGCATTTTTGTCGTTTTTTGTATATAAACATATGTCCCCCCCCCCCCCCCGTGAAACACAAAAAGCTTTGGTATGAATTTGTGAAATGACAGTCCATATTACCCGTTAAAAGGTATTTTTGTTTCAAGGGGTGGAAAGATGTTTTAAAAATATTTTCCGTTTTCCGTTGATTTCTATAGTAAAAAAACACGAGTTTTACCAAAATTTTAGAGTTATCTCTCGTTGTTTTCCCAAAGAAGTAATGTTTTATGAAAATCCATATAAATATCAATATAAATATTAAAAATCATTCGAATATCTTAACTTTTGAAAATTGACTTGGAGGTAGGCGGTAGAACAATACTATCGATCGCAGTTCTTTATATCTGCATAAGTTATTAGTAAAATATAAAATATTGTAATGTTGGTCCGCGCCTTACATTTATGGCAGAGCCTACTTCTAGAGAATCTTTTTATACAGAACTTTATTGTTATCATTACACATATATTTTAAAATTCCTGTTCAAATATTGCGTCCGAAAAAAATGAAAAATTACGAGCCAAAGGCACACCTTGGTTGAACAATTTCGTTGATTGCTTTTAAACGTTTCGGAATCCCAAAAAACTGTACCCATGTATTAATTCTATGACAGTTGACTCATATAAAAATTACATATTTCAATTGCAAAAATCCTACAGTCACCTAAACCAACGTTTTAAAATCGCACTAAGATTAGTCGGTGTGGGGGGTTTTTTTATATAAAAGGTTTACTTTTAAGACTATATTTTCATTTTTCAATTAGAATACTGTGTAAATTTGACCAAAAAAGAAAATAGACTATGAAAAATAGGTCGGACAGACCAGGGAATTTGATACGGTTGGGGGTTGAATTCTGTCCTCTGTGTTCAATTTTGAACATATGTTGTAACATTGTACTTTTTATTTGTCTCGAAAGTTGTACGGACATTTTAAAGTAGACGACTAACGAAAGGTGTAAAAAGAGGCCAACATCATTTTTTTGTTTGTTTGGTGTCTTTCATTCTTGTTTTGGTTCAAAACATTTAAATAAATACGTGTACGTTAAAGTGTTACAAAATTGGTACCCAGATGTCTTTCACCATGTTTTTTAGCTTAACACAGACATGTCTATAGGTAAGGTAAATCTTACATGCATGTACCCGAGAACAGTCCCTTCCCGACTTTTCCTGAAACGGAAGGTGTAGATTCATGCTATGAGACCCCTGACCTTTACTACTTTTCTTTATTGTTCATATTTTAATGGCATATTTGTGATATAATCCATATCATCAGACTGAAAACTACCAAAAATTATAAGAATTTCTTCATAACTACATAAAGTTTAATTTGGATATTATGTTAACACAGAATGTGTTTTAGGTGATGTTTAAGAATGGTAGTTAGGATTAGATCATGTATACCTTTCAAAAAAAATTAATTACAAAGGGAAATTCATCAAAAGACAGGGGTCTATATCCGGGGGGGGGGGGGGTTGATGCTCTCAATGGAGCCCCCCTCCCCCCCCCCCCCAAAAAAAAAAACCAAACAAACAGAAAGGCATTAAAAACTAATAAGCCTCACGAACTTTGAGTTTGTAAACTTGAAGTGTTTTGCAGACTTTATAATATATAAGATTTAAAACAGAATCAAATACAAGTGGACATTGTTCTGTGATTAAGGACATATGTACTCAACTGTTGATTTAAAAAAAAACGAGGAAGTAATCACAGATTTTAGAGAAAACAAATAAAATAAATATAAACAGGGATTAACATGGTCTAATGGAAACTGCAAATGGAATATTATAATAGATTTGAAGGATAACCCCCACACACACACACACACACACACACCCCACCGCCACCACCACCACCAAAAAGAGGAAAAAATTATACTACCTGTTTAGAGAAATCCACTTCACCCTTTAGGTATGTTAGTAGTGTGTAGATCATTTAAATTTAAAACATTCTAAACGTCCGTTATCTGTTTGCGTGCACTGGGGTCGGGGTATCGATCTATTGATTTAAATGCCTCCATGTTATTGACAATACCCCCAAATAACCTTGTTACCAAATACCGACAGCAAACCAGGATATTGGCGTGATTTAAATGACTTTTTGATCTTCGTTTATTTAGGAAAGGTACAAATCGCCTTTTATAATCTACACGTCTTTTTTTCTTTTTCTATATAGACACATTACATATTTTTTTAATCATCATTTAATCATCATATATTATTCCTTGTTGACATCTTGTCTGTGTTCCCTATAAAACGTCTAGTTTTACTTCTTTACTTTCATGCTTCAACATTGTATTAAAGGTTTGTTAATATCTGATGAGATGGGAATATTTCAAGCAACCCTTCAATTTTTAAAGAGAGAAGAGGGTCAATTTCTGAGATAGCTATTTAATTTCGTGTGGAATTTTGTATGTTTTGTGAAAGCAAACACTCCTCCATCGATTTTCAGATCTGGGTTTGTACACACTTGTATATTTTGCTGTGGAACTTTACAACCCTCACTTTCAAATATCTATACCCGCCAAATGACAGACCATGAAAACACACTTGACACTCGCCCTAACAAAAAATATTATAGGTAACTATTAGTTTACTATAGTATCAAAGACTGATTTTTTACTATAGTAAATCAATGTATTTTTACTATGGATTTCAGATTGTTATATATTTCATATTTCTTGTTCCTCAATTCATACATACACATATTTTATACTGAATGGAGCTATTATTTGTATATTCACATATTATTTCCGAATTTTACATTACTGTTTTAGAATTGAAGAGATTTTAAGTTTTGAAGTCTGAAAAAAAATTCCAGAGTAAAGTTTCATAGTAAATCAAAGTATCAAAGTTTTTTTTTATCATTGTTAACTATTAACTATAGTTAACTTAACTATAGTAAATTTTTGTAAGGACAGTGACAAATATATTTGAGCCATGTTTGATTCTTGACCGATATCATCTTTTTTTCTGCATAAAAATGACGTCTTTTCCCTGTTAGCTATGTTATTCTGTACAATACACGGTATGTTTAGATTTCTTTATTGCCCCAGAATAAACAACATGCTTAGTTTGATGTGAGGGTCGTGGAGCCCTGTATTAACCAAACCAACTAAAACTGACAGTGAACTTTACCTTCATGGGAAAATTTTATGTATTTTACAAATCCATTCATAACACACTCACAAGAAGTTAGATATGTAGACATCTCTTAAAAGACCAGAGTTTACAACCCTTGCGTTTGTTATTTGCCATCAACTCAAATCCATAACATTTAGATAAAGAAGTTATTCAATTGAATAAAAATCCACCAACCATCTTTATTCTTATTTAATTCAAAAAGTCTCAAAATGAAGCTGAAATATGAAGTCTTTTCATGCAACAATTTTCATTTTATGCATCTCAATGTGATTCAAGGTTCTTTGAAGTTTTAGAAACAGTCTTTTAAAATGTTGATGTTTTTACCCTTTAAAGCTATGTTAAAATACAGATTTAAAGAAATTGACTTTTCCTTTAATTTAGCATTAGATACATGTACCTATGCTAATTAGCATGATATGAAATTAGAGACGATTTTTAGTGTTTTGCAATGACAGGAAACAGTTTATAAACTATGCATTATAAAATAATTGAAGTAGGCAGAAGAAACTAATTAAAGTACTGTATAAGTTTAAAAATCATGCAATTTTCTTCAAATGCCTGGATACCTATAGTTTTTTTTTATCCTAAAATGTTTTTGTGGATCCATTTCCAATTAGAAAATGCATTGTAGGTGTCTTTATTCGCATTTCCTGAAAATTTACTTAAGATTTATTCATTTTTTCTATATAATATGATTAACTTTAATGATGAAGTTTATTTATCGTTGGTAAATTCACATTGCTTTGAGAATTTAGAGACATTTCTGTGAACATGTTCAATTATTCAATGCCTAATTTTCAGAACCTGAGGATCCGACTACCTTAAAATATATTGCGAACTTCACGGAATTTAACGAATTACGTTTATATTGAATTGGGAAACTCGTCCGTCCTGGCACTTCGTTATAAGCATGTTTTACTATAACTGTTTATGAGATCTTCTTTAAATATATGCCCTTTTTATTATACAGAAAAATGGTTTAATATATTATACGTACACTGTACAAAACCTTATATGTTTTGAAGAGTGTCTTTAATTTGTATTAATTAGGCTTCCTATAATTTTTTTTCTATTCTTATCTACATTTTGTGTTACCTAATTTTCATCAGTAAAATATCTCATTTAAAACCTCTAGTGTAGTAAACGTCCTCAAATTATCGATGGAATTTAACAACGTGTATTATGATTCAGTTTCCTTTATAACAATTTTAAGGTCAGGGGACACATTCCTCAAAAATATATTTTAATTTTTCCCAAGAATTTTTGATTGAAATGTTGCTACTTAAAGACGTTTCCTCACCAAAACGGGGTACATTACCAAGTATTTGTGCAAGATACCGGAGGATGACAATTCCTATATAATCCTGTATTGGAAATCTATCACGATTTTGGGTTTATATATTTTTCAGACATTTTGAAAGTAGTTTAGAAAAATCACTGAATAATGCAATCGAGAGATTTGTGCAAAAAATCTGACCTATTATTGTTGTATAGGACACCACTCTGGGTTATATCTTTTATACGGATTATTAGGCCATTATTTTCACACTGAATTGTCTACGGATTTTTCCGTTTACCCGATAATGAGAAAGAGTACACGGCGGGTGTAACCGGTCTACAAGGGATGCTCATTTACTCATGGCACCTGATACAACCTACGTTTTCTGTTTATTTGTTTGTTTGTTGTTTAACGTCTCTCTCGAGAATTTTTCACTCATATTGAGACGCCACCACTTGCCGGTGGAGAGCTGCTAATTTTGACCTATACTCGGCACTCACGGCCATTGAGCAGTGAGGGATCTTTTTCGTGCCAGCATCTACTGCGACACTGGACCTCGGTTTATACGGTCTCATCCGAAGAACCGGTCTCCACCTCCCACAGTGGGATTCGAACCCGCGACGTAAAGATTAACTCCTTACACCGCGACTCTAGAGCAGACGCTCTACCTCTGCGCCACACGCCTCCGTTTTCTGAGGTCCGTTTTTAGTCTGCTTACATTTTGTATTAATTGGACTTTGTTATCTTTACTTTTCATCAAACACTAGGAAAGACGCACGGAGGTTCTAGAGAGGTCATATACCGCGCTAATTAAACCACAGGCACTTGGGGACTGGACCCAACCCCTCCCCCTTCCCCTTCCCTTTTTCTTTTTTAAATCTGAGGACTCGACAGATGCACTACTTGATACCGATAATGTACCCCTTTTCTCAATATGCTGTTTTTAAATATATCGTTTTCGACTGAGGCACTTGGTGGCTGCCCGCCACTCTCGCCCTTCCACTTCTGTTCCTTTTTTTAAATCTGGGGTCGACACACCTTTTTCCTATTTTTGTATTCTGATATGCACTACCTGATATCGATAATGCAATCCTTTTGTCTCCATAAGCTGTTTTTAAATATATCGTTTCCGACTGATACATAAAAAAGAGAGAAGGCTTGCAACTCTTTTTGTCATTCGCCTCACCTCCAGCCCCAAGTGCCTGTGCGCTAAAGAATCAAACACATTGCCTCAGTCATATATCCAAAGAGTATTGGGATGGTCAGTGATGACGACTGAGAATACAAGGGTCTCAGATGCTTATATTTTTATGGTATTTTTCTCAAGGAATAATTAAGGTAGTAAACAATAGATAGGCCAAATGTTTCCTAAAATTCAATTGTTTTCAAACGTTGAAATGTTGTTCTAGGATACAAAATCTCTCTTTTTATGTAATTTGAAAGAAATCCAACCGCACAATATTTGCCAACATAGCCGGAAATATCTCTATCAGCCCCCTGTAAGAAGATTCTGAAATCAGACATTGCACTTTAGAATATGCATTTTTTTTAAAAGTTACCGATTGATCTATTGCAAATTTGAGTGATTCTTCTTATAAATACTACCTTTCTGTAACTGAAATTCAGTAAAATTATATTGATACTGGTATGTTTGCGTAAAATGTGATAACAAATTAGATACATAGCCCAAGAATTGAAAATTCACATGTAAGTTTGCTACACTTTAAGTTCTCTTAAGAGAAAATGTATAATCCAATTTTTACAAAACAATCAACAGAATGATTGAAATAGAACATAGATTAAAATGTGTAAAAACGAGGAACATTGAACCGGCAGTTTCAGATATTTTGGCGATTGTAAAAAAAATATTCAATGCCAAAAAAATTGAAAGAATCAATAGATGACGTCACAATATTTGACCTCTTAATATGACCATGGCCTTTTTTGTGTATAGATAAAGAATTGAGACTCCTTAAAAATATATCACAGTGAAAAATTCACTGTTCAAGAAAGAACTTTATTTTGGACTTTACTTTTCAATTTTTAAGTTGTGTCATATTTTATTTCTCACGATATGTTTCGCGAATCTAATTGTTTAATTGACCAGTGACACTTTTCGGACTCTTGATCTGTTGTTACAAAGAGACAGAGTGCTATGTCTCAAGAACTGTTAATCTCTAAAAACAACACTGTGTAATTATCTGGGGGTTTTTTTATGTCCAAACATCAAAGCGTCATTGAGTATATTTAATTACTCTATACCTGTGAATCTTTCAATCATTTTACTTAATGTCAACACCTGTCATTTACTTACTCATTATGTACATTCTTATAAATAGTCATGTATAATTTCAATCTTTAGTCTGGAATATACGAAGGCCAGTCTCGGCCACGTCCGACTCGTCAGGACTCTGAGTCCGGGGCCACTTCGGCCAAATCCGACTCGATCATTTATAATATGTCTGTTTGTTGATTCATGTAAACTGTTGCCATCGTTGAGTCTCGTCTAATAAATACGGAATCCTTCATCATTTGTTTTATCTCTGGAATTGCATATTGGTGGACCTTCGGGAATACGGCACACCTATACTTCGTTTTTACCGGCCACACAGCGCCTCTACCTATACCTTGTACCCTCTACGCCAACATTCCCTCACCCCGTTCGTTCTGCAGACAACGGATGCAGTTCCAGACGAATTCCTAAGTACTCTCCAAATCTACACGGTCACAAATACGTCCAAACATCAGGTCTCTACTAAAAATGGATCAAAAGTTACTTTGCATTTAATAACAGACTGTCATATTGCATGTAGATGGCATAAACACATCCTAAAATGTAGGCTCTCGAATGTCCAGTATATAGGATTCTCTAATTTTGGGCAAATTATGGCGAAAAACATGTCATAACTTATTAATTTTCTTACAAAGATCATTAATTATCGACATAAGACTGATATTTTTTTCTTTTTTTCTAGTGTACTTGTAAAAAATGAGATAAAACGAATTTCATGGGTGTTTTGTACTACTTTAATGTTAACAAAAAGGTCAACAAGGCTATCCTCGGAAAAAACAGTTTTCTTAAAACAAAAATCTTTGACATCTTTGAATGAGTTGTCAAAGAACGATCACTCATGCGCTTATGATAATTATTGGATGACATAAAAGACAGGAAGTGCATTCTCAAAACACTGTGTATATATTCTGTAATGAAATGCATTCAATGGATATGTGTAGAAAGTATATATGTGATCATGAGTTTATCCTTGAAGGACAGCTATTCATTTCTAAAGTCAAAGGTCTTAATATGTTTTGCTCGCCTAAAATCTGAACACGTAAGAGCAAATGCCAAAAGAGAAAGTCTTGTAGACACGGTAAGGGAAATCATCCTACCATCCTTCATATTTACATGTATCCTCAGAAATGAAAACAAACAGAATTCAAGTGATGATGATGGCAAAGAAGCAAAAATTGTTACAGTGTCTGCCATAGAAGCTGCGAAGCGGACAAATATTAAAAAGATGAAATTGGATTACTTGCTCATTTGAAGAAATAGTTGTTTTTAAAAAAAAATATTTGTTTTAATGAAAACAAAGATTTAATTTTATGTACAGTACGAAAATAAATAGTGCGAATTAACAGCTTTCATATACCGATCCCGATTACATTAATACAAAGAAGATGACGCAATTGCGACTTCTATCAGTTTACTAAAAATAGGCTATAAGCAGAGATCGCATTTATCAAAATCGTGATTAAATGTAGTTTCTAGTGTAATTTTGATAAAATAGAAAATAATTAAAACTTTGGATCAAATCATATCAAACACCCGTATAGGTCCGCAGTAAATCATGTCACCTTTCAAAAAGCATAGTTCATATAATCGCCCGCTTTCTGGCGGCCGATAATAAGAATTGCTAATTGTGCAAATCTAAAACCTGCAGAATCTAATGGTCATGTGACTTGTATCCATTCTTACTTTCAAAAAAAAAAAAAGAAAGAAAAAAAAGCTTCGTCATATTTTATGATTTAACTATAAACAATAAAAATAGCATAACATAGTTCAAATTTAATTACAACAAAAAATGTTGTACAGCAGTTATATGAATACTTTGATAATTTTAAATCTTCCAAAAGCTGTTAGGGACACAGGCCTTTTTCTATAAAGTGCTAATGGTTGTCCTTGTCAGTTCACATGCGTGGTCAGTAAAGGACATAACACTGATCGATCTGACAGGTAGGCCTGTATAAGACCGACGCTCCCTTACAAAACAACCTCTTGTAAATTCGATTACCCACAAGATACGAGTAGAGATGATCCATAGCTGGGCAGAAATTAACAAGGAGTGTGGTGTAAGTATAATGTTCTTCATCTCTAAGATTCAGTCCTAAAGTTGAGCTTGGGAGATTTTAAATGAATTAACCAAGACTGTCGGTGTGGAGTTCGGTTTCGTGAAGTGTATAATTTCTTATACTTTTTTAGTGTTGTCCATAAAGTTCGTGGACAATGACATTTTTGTCAGAATGAATGGTTCTAGACATTTTATATTGTTTACCAAGGTATCTGAAATCCAAGTTAGAAAATTTGTTTTCATTGTTTGAAACTAGTGTTTTTTGTAAAAGTCGAAGTTTTTATAGGACGCATCCATAGTTAATATAGCATTTTACTTTGAAATAAAAGGGCTTTGATTAAAATGATTATTTGCTTACAAGTCAAAGTTAAATGTAAAACTCTGTCGCAAATAAAGCGCCATTCTTATATTCTGATACCTTAAGTATCGTTTACCAAGACAGATGGTAAACATAATATAAGACCAAAAAAAACCCGCAAGTAATATGCTTCAAAAATGGAGAGCAAAGGCGACGTCGGACTATCGAACGGAATGTGTTCAGCGCCTACTCATTAAATTATGTTTTAATATGATGGAAAGGATGTCAAAGACAAAACATTTATTCAAAGAACTTTAAAGTGATTTAATAAATTCAGTTTATTGATTTGAGTTTTGTACATGTTCTTTTAGTTTCTAAATTTTGAGAGACACAGCAAGAAGTGGAAAACAACTCTTAATTGATGAAAATAGTATAACAATATTCAAGACGTTGTTACATGTATTAGTCCGGCCGCTATAACAGACTGGGCTGTGCAGTCTTTGTAAGTGTTCACACTGAAGACGCTCGCATGTTTGTTTGTTATTTAACGTCCCTCTCGAGAATTTTTCATTCATATGGAGACGCTTGTAAATAATCGTGTGTTCATTGATTTAAATTTTATGAATTAAATCAATTATGTTCTAAACTGTATATAAATTGGATTGTATTGTTTATTACCAAGAACCATACAGTTCATAGGTTTAAAGTATATACATAAATCAATTTGTACACTATATATATAACATTTCATTATCATTTGTACATTAAGTAAAGCAGGATTATAATAAAAGATCTTACATACTAATCATATTTAGTACACGAAGCAGACAAAAGCACCATAGTAAAAAGTTGGTAATAGTAAAAGTGAGGATAATCTCGTTATATCAATGTGAGTTAACTTCTGCTCTCAATCTTGTACATTTATAAAGATATTTTCCTAGTTTACATAACTCTGTTACATTTTTTGTCGACAACAATTGAACAAGTTTAAAGGTAGATGATTTTTGGTGATAATATTTCTTAATATACTCTTTTCTAACATCGGAAAAAACTAACAAACCAGAATAAAATGATACTCGTCTTCAACTTGTGACATATTATGTACACACTGGGCAGGGTCACATAAAAAAGAAGTGTGTGTCTATGAACATATTGTACAAATTCAAAATCCATTTTTAACGTTATCATGAAATTAGCTTTACGTCAGGATGGGCCACAAAGACTTTTTTACACCCATAACATTCCTAAAATAGTGTGTTTTATTCAAATTTTTATATATTATCCAAATCATGGTCTATATTTAAATATTTCACGTTTGTCAGTGCGGTCAATACGAAAAATAAAGCATTTGTCAAGGAACTTAAAGGTGCTTGGACACAGATTTGAAGTTAATATTTTCTCAAATTTTCTTTATAATTTCATGATTTATATGTTGCTATTGCATTCCATACTAAAATATAATAAAAATCTTATTTCAACTCGAAGTTATTGAAACTTCAAATTTCTTGACGTGTTGGATTGACACATCCTTGCGCTTTCACAAATTTTAATTTTATTCTTAATACTTATGAAAAGTGGCAATTTTGTTGTGTATTAATGAAAAATATTAAAATTATAATCCAGAAAATTCAAAGTAGAAATGTTCGAAAGCAAAACCCACTCACAGTATTGTCAGTCCGTGCTCAGTGGTGTGTGCAGACTTTAACAATTGAACACACCCGGTGAATCGTAAACATTAACAATAACAGAGCTCGTGCCCTGTTTACAAAACCAGTTTTCGTTTCACGGGTGTATTCAATTTGTTAAACTCTGTACACAACACTGAGCACGGGCTGACGATATTAGTAAGGGGGTTTGCTTTCGCACATTTCTACTCTGAATTTTCTGGATTATAGATGTAATGTTTTTCATTAATACACAACAAAATCGCGTCTTTTCTTAAATATTAAGGATAAAGATAATTTTTGTGAAAGTGCAAGGATGTGTTAATCCAACGCGTCCAAGAATTCGTAGTTCCAATAATTTCCAGATAAAGTAGGTTTTAAATAATATTTTCGTGTGAAATGCTATTTCAATATATAAGTCGTGATATTATACAGAAAATTTGAGAAAATATTAACTTCAAATCTGTGTCTAAGCACCTTTAATGGACATTCCTCGAACACTCACTTCTTGATGAACAACATCATATTTAAAGTCAATATGGCGATAATAGTTCATGATTGAAAAAAAGGTCGAGGCAAAACCGTCTCTACCCCTCATTTGCTGACTGACTTTTTTCAGACTAATTGTTAGGTAATTATTTACACATTGAATTGTCGACAGATTTTTCCGTTATTTCCCGATCATGACAAGGTGCACACGGCGGGTCGGCAGGGGATGCTTAATCCTCCATGGTACCTGATACATGTACCACCTCTGATGTCTTAGAGGTCCGTGATTGCTCTGTTCCTATTTTGTAATGTTTAATGGACTTCTGAGCTCGAATACTGTTTGTATTACCACATATTTCATTACATTTGTTTTATTTTTAGCTCACCTGAGCTGAAAGCGCAAGTGAGCTTTTTTATCACATGTTGTCCGGCGTATGTCTGTCTGTCTGTCCGTCTGTCTGTAAACTTTTCATTTTTTCTTCTGCAGAACCATCGGGCTAATATCACCAAAAATTGCCACAATGCATCCTTTAGTGAAATTCAAGTTTCTTCAAATGAACGGCTGGGTCCTCTTTCAAGTGAAGATAATCAAGAAATAGTGAATGTTTGGAAGCATCTTTTAAAAATCTTCCCAAGAACCACTGGGCCAAGAAATTGAAACTTATGTGAAACCTTCAATGTATACATGTAGTGTAGATTCAAATTTGTTCAAATCATGAATCCCTGGATGAGTGGGGCAACAGTGGGGGATCAATTTTTTACATAGGTATATATAGGATTGATTGATTGATTGTATGTTGATTTACGTCCCGTTTGAGAATTTCGTCACCATATACCGGTGAAGGTCTTCAAATTTAGACCTTTACTCGGCACTCAGGGCCATTGAACAGTGAGGGTTCTTTATCGCGCCAACGCCTACCGTGACGGGGTCTCGGTTTTTAAAGTCTCATCCGAAGAGGGAAAAAAAATCTTCAAAAATCTTCTTCTCAAGAACAGGAAAGCCGTGATTTGTCATATTGATATGAAAGCATCCTCAATTAGTGTACACTTAAGTTTGTTCAACTCATGACCCCTGATGGCAGGTTTGATCGACAAAGGTGATCAAAGTTTTACATAAAATCTTATAATAGAAAAAATCTGCTGATGAAGAACAGCTGGGATATATTGATTCAGGTGGGCGTTGTGACCCATGGGCCTCTTGTTTCACTATTCAATCACTTCCAATGTTTCATATGTACATTTGTATTGTAAAATTATCTGTTAAATTTCAGCTACATTTCAAAAAAAAAAAACATGGCAACTGAATTCTAAACACATTTCAGGTTCCACAAAGATGGCCACTGTGAGGCTAAACTCGCTGATCATACTCCTTGTGGCTAATCACGTGATTATTACGTCACCCGTTGTAAGTACTAACAGGGTTCTTCTGGCTATTGGTCTAGCTGGCGCCTCCCTTTATTCATCTAAAAGTAAGTCACTAATCGATTGATTTATATCCACATCACTGCCAATTATTATACCTCTATTTTGCACTAAGAGTGCTGATTCCCTGAAAATCACCGTACAGAGAATGATTTCCTGCAAAAAGTTTAGTCAGATTGATGAACTGTAACTCACCTATTTTGGAACACTTGGCAAAAAAAAGTTCCGATATGTTCCAAATGAAATCTTAAGTATCCATAACGCAGCTCATTTAAAACTACATATAAGGAAGTAAGGCCGAATAAACAGATTAATGTTTGCAGATTCATTTATACTATATTCAATTTATACATTTAATGCCTTTTGATTGAATTTAGTAATTTATCTTATCTACATTTCGGGTACCGATATTTCGTTTGTTTGTTTATTGTTTAACGTTCCTCTCGAGAATTTTTCACTCATATGGAGACGCCACCACTTGCCGTTTGAGAGCTGCAAATTTTGACCTATACTTTTTCGTGCCAGCACCTACTGTGACACGGACCTCGGTTTATACGGTCTCATCCGAAGGACCGGTCTCCACGTCCCACAATGGAATTCGAACCCACGAGGTAAGGATCAACTTCTTACTCCGCGACTCTAGAGCGAACGCTCTAACCACTGCGCCACGCGGAAGACCCAATATTTCGTTGCGCACCTTATAATTACAAAAAGCAGACTAATGTCGGCTCTACCTTATTGTATCGGTATCATAAATCAGTAATCAGTGAGGGAGTTGGCAATTTCCCTCGAGCAAGCCTATTTTCATTGGCTTTGCCTGGAAAAAATAGGCTTGCTCTTGGGAAACTGGAATCTTGCCGACTCCCTAAATGATATACTTTAATTGTATATATGTTGTTTCTTCAATAGATATGGGACTCAAACTTTGCGTCATTCCTGAATTGTCATCCAAAAAATTACTTTGCTAAAAGTCCTATTGATTCCATAAACAAGTACTGTGCTGTTTACTTCATAAATATGCTAGTTTTCCTTGATGAAAATATTTATGGTTAAGGTATATAAGTTTCTCATCAAACTCTTGGAATTCCGATAAACACTTATTGTGCTCTTTCTCTATACAACCCTTTTTTCTAAATATTTTCTAAAAATCAAGCATTATTTTAAATGTTACATATATAAATACTAGTGTTTGACTAAACTTAAGGATGTTACATATATAAATATTTATTTAGTGTTTGACTAAATTTAAGGATGTATTGACTATTTCCCGGAACTTCTCTGATTTTATCTATGAAAAAAAGCATGGTTTTTTACTCAATACTGAACTTATTCCTGTTCGCTCCTTGGGAAGCATAGGGCCGCAACCACACCGCACCAGCGGACTTTGTTTTGGGCTATATTTTTTAATTTGGACCAGGTAAAACCTGCCTCTTTTGCCCCCATTTCCAGCGGACTCTGTTTTGGGCTATATTTTTTAATTCGGCCCCGGTAAAACCTGCCTTTTTTTTTGCCTCTATTTCCAGTGGACTCTGTTTTGGGCTATATTTTTTAATTGGGCCCAGGTAAAACCTGCCACGTTTGACTCCATTTCCACGGATCCAAGGTTTGCCTTGGTCGTCTAACCTTTTTTACCCAATAACCTCTTATTTTCTATTCACATTTTGATTCTATGTAGTTTTGATAGTCTTAACAAAAACTAAGAAAAGTTGAATTCCAGAACATGACTTTTTCAGAGAAAAAAACGTTTTCTCATTGTTCATAAAATATCCAAAGTAGTATGGTTTCCCACCAAATTATCAAGGCCTTATTTATCAATATCATGCTCAATAACTCAATTTTTCTATTTCGTATTTTCTTTCAAATAATGAATACATCGAATAAAAGTACCAAAACTGACATGTTTAATTCTCGCTGTCTCAGCAGAATACATCCTTTATAAATTTTCTTTTTCCTCAGTTCTAGATTATTACTGGTCCCCGGAAGATCTTGGATTGTTGACTTTCATCGTAGCACTCTTGTTATTACCAGCCAGACAAGAAAGTAAGTAGGTAGTTACCAGTAACCTTCTGAATGTACCCAAAACCAAGCAATAACAAGGTCACCGCAAAGTGGAGCATCCCCTCACAAAAGAGCATATCTATAAATCAAGGCAGCATTCGACATCAATCCCAATTCAAATTACGTCACTTTCATTATTTTTGCAATAACATTTTTCACCTCATAAAATTTAAAAGGTTGGCATATTTGTTTTAGAGAGACATTGTCTATCCTAGATTAAACTCTGCAATTTTTAAAAAAAAATTAGTAGGTAAATTATTATAGTTATTAAAAACGTTATTATTTACATATACATTGCTATTTCTTTTTGTGATGGGAATTTCAGTTTGTGATCCGGGATGGAAGTACTACCGCGGCCACTGCTACATCCGGGTAGAAGGACTTTTCAATCAACCTACTGCGCAGGTGCGTTTTAATAATAATGAGAATTCCGGGGAATCCCATTTTTATTTGAAATTGAAAATCGACTGTAATTTTGTAAAATGAATACCAAGATGAAACATTCAGAAGAAAGATGTTCCATGAAGTGTACTTTCTTAAGCTTTGATACATTAGGAATCTTTATTTCATTATAATACAACTGATATTGTTATTTAGTATCTCCGAACGATGCAATCAACTAGACATTTTAAAAAAAAATTCCGGGGGGGGATGGGTTTTGTTTGGGTTTTTTTTTCAAAAATGTGTTCAAAATGTTCTTTTAGGTTATTCTCGTTGACTAACTGATTTTCAGATCTTGATATTTTATTGTTGAATTCAAGTTTACATGCATAGCAACATATGCAAATTGCAAGGGCATGCACTTGATATATGGACAGCTATGGGACTGAACAAAACATCGAGATATCCAGGGTTACGATATAACAAAGCGTATTTGCATAAGGGAAGATTAGCGACTTCGACATATCCATTGTATCCTACATATCTTTTTCAAGAAAACGAAGTTTGACTGTAAAATTAAACAATACTGGAATTAATTCAATTTTCTTCTGAAAAGATTTATCAAAAATACATACGAACTGTTTTCTCTTTTTAGTGGCAGCCTTTTACAGGGTTCGTGTCAGTGTTGTTTCAGGACTGTATAATATAACCTGTTTTAGGGAAGTTTGTTTTTTTAACAATACTGACAGTATAACTTAAATGTATTTTTTCTTCAGACAGAAGAGATATCTATAGATACAACTTATCTTACGTTTCAGTTAATTTTCAGGCATCACCAGTTGCGAATTTTACTTTTTTTTTCATAAAAATGTTAATATTTTTAGGCATTCTGTAAGGTAAAATAAATATAGCAACTTTCACATCAACCTGTGACGTAAAAGATCGACCATCTAAGAATCATGTTAAAATAAATAAAAGACTTGTCGTAGATAGTGCATTATAACCATGTTGTCTTAGTATATATATGTTTAACTCATGACCCCTGGGGGTAGTTTGATCCACAAAGGGTGATCAAAGTTTTACATAAAAACATAATAGAAAAAAAATCTGCTGATGAAGAACAGCTGTTGTCGTAGATATTTGAGACAAGTGCATGGCATATGTTCTAGAAGACTGTATAGCAGTGTTAACTATTTACAGATGGCATGTATTGTGAAAGGATGAATTATAGCAATATTATCAATGAGATTGGAGAAGAAGGCGTGCAGAATGCCTATAGCTTCAGATATGTAAAAATCATATTCATTTTGTAAAAGTTTTCATTATTAATATTTTTGAAATTAACTTCTTAGATGAAAATTTTCTCGCAAAAATTATTCTGTAATTGAAAAATTATGTGGTATTCGTAGGGTTCGAACCCTAGCAATGATCCTGAGTATCATTTTCATTTCATACTAACACGCTAACCACTACGCTTCACAGCTCTTTATAGAAATAGGCATTTAAGTCTTGTTTGTGATCTGACCCAAGACGAAATGGACTTCAAGTATCTCTCGGAAAGTGTATTTTAAAGGTATAGTGGGTGTTTGCTCCATGTTTTTGTTAACCCAAAATGTATATTTTTACCTAAACTTTGAGGATAAACTTTAAAAAAGAATGGAGCAAAGACACACTTATGTCGAAAAAATTGTGTTATAATCTGGGTACAGTCCACTAATTGTTTTCCCATAGGCGGCAATGTTAACGTTTCTTCACATAGCAATGTCCCTAATTTTCGTTCAGCAGTGAGTGACCCCTCAAATCAAAGCACATCAAGTTGTCTTTCCTTGGTTAAAATCTCGAGGTGGCATGTCAGATTCGTTTTCCGGCAAAATGCGTCTGTCTGCGTTAACCTCTGAAAAGGAAAGTGAAAGTAGGGGAATTCCAGACTTCTCACTGGTGTTATAATACATAAAATAATTCTGCTAATCTTATTGATAAATTACATCTGCCAAGCTTTTTTGCAAGGGAACATACTCCTTATCAACAAGTATGAGGCTCAGTTTAATACATTATCACAGTTTTTTTTATTCAGGTCTGCAAATTAAGGAACTTGTAATTTTTTCTGCACTACTTTCTTCCCCTACAGATTCTAAAAATAATTAGAGGTATGTACCCATCTGAGACAAAATCCTTTGTCCTCTTTAGTGTGTGTATGGTATTTTAAAGGTAAAAAAATTCTATCTTCGTGAGATTTTTTGCAAATTGTGAAGATTTTACATTAAGTATACTTTAATGTTAGATGAAATATCAAGAACATCCTGTTATTACAGAGATTAATTTTTCATCTTTATGTTTGTCGCACTATAGGCACTTTGCTTGCCTTGTTCGCCCCTCTCCTTTACCGGAGGCCTTTGCTGTGGAAGGCTATATTGAAACAATATTGTCGACGTTTTGTAGGCCTGAGGTTTGGATGGCTAAACTCTGAAAAGATTACGAGACTTGTCTTTTGAAAGGCATTTTTAAATAATAGTTTAATATTTATAAAAGGCCTGTGCTGTTCCAATGCTGTACAGTTAAATTGATAATAACAGGTGACCTCTATTGTGAATTGGTGTATTATAATAAAATTGACAATATTTACAGGCAGCTTGTAATGCAGAAGGCGCTTACTTAACGGAAATAACTGACGCAGAGGAAAATCAATTTATCTTAGAAAATATACTAAACACTGTCAGTAAGTATTTACAACTCTCATTATATAATACTATCAGTAAATATTTAGTATATAATAAAGGCTTATTTAACAGTCTTATAAAGTATTTTACAGTGTAAGTAACTATTTATACTGTCAGTATGAATTACAGTCAGAATAAGTATATAGGGTCGTCTAACAAAGTATTTAATAATGTCACTGAGTATCATACAATGCTAGTAGGTATTTACGTTATCAGTAAGTATCTGACACTGTCGGTAAGTATTTAAGAATGGTCGTAAGTATTTCAGTGTAATTAAGTTTTTAAGGATAAATAACATAAAGAAACTATTCTTTCAGAAATCATAAATATTCCTCATAGATTTCTATTCAAATAGATAACCTAAATTATGTTTGCCAGATAATGTTATAGAATTTTGTCAGTGTTAAAAAACTGTTCTAAATTTTGGATAGGATTACATAGAAAAGGAAACAAAGTCGCATATCTAAACAAGAAAGAAAACGTACGATTTCTTTATATTTTAGGGATTTACTATTTATGTCATTTCTATTCAAAATCAGTCAAGAAATATATATAAATCCTTGTATCATTTTTTTTTTTGTGTTATATATCCTTGATAGTGTAAGAAAGAATTGCACAGTGTCATAAAGTATTTATTTAACAATTTCAGTAAGTATTTAACACTGTATTTAGAGTAGTGTCAGTTCATCTATTAACATTGCCTGTATGTATTCAACACTGTTAGTAAAAACAATGTGATGCTGTCAGTAAGAATTTACAGTGTCAGCAAGTAATTAATAGTGTTAGTTTATAACCGTGTCAGTATTTTACTGTGTGAGTTAGCATTGTATAATATCAGTTAGAATTTCACTGTGTCATTTAGAATTAAATCGTGTCACTTAGTATTGAACAGTATTATTAAGTGTAAAATCGTGTCAGTAATTAAAAACAGTGTCAGTGTTTAACAATGCCAGCAAGTATTTAAGAGTGTCAGTAAATATTGACAGTTTTATTTAGTAAATAGCAGTGTTATTTAATATTTGACAGTTACAGTGAGTATTTACAGTGTCAGTTAGTATTTTACAGCGTCAGAAGTGTTTGACAGTGTCAGTAACTATTTAACAGAGTCAGTAAATATTTAACCACATCAGTAAGTATGGAATAGTGAAATTAAGTATAAACAGTTTTAGTATGTATTTAACAGAGTTAGTATCTATTTTCCATTGCCATTTAGTATTTTACAATCTATGTAAGTATTTTTTGCTCTCGGTAAGTATATATTTATATTAGCTGTCAATTTTTAAAAATGTGTGAGTAAGCATTTTCAAAGTATTTTACAAGTAACAGTGTTAGTCATGATAAGGCGACCAATACGATATTTATTTTAAGGTTGTTCTTACTGGTGCATCCTGAGAACATTTTACTATAAGGAGACCAATGCAGTGTATATTTGTAGCTTTCTCTAACATTTATGTCTGTACAACTAGAATGTAACGATTAAGAGACAAAAATGTATATTTGAAAGTTACTCATACATTTATTGTTGTATCACGTTTAGAGTTAAAGGTTATAGCGATTAATACTGTTCTTATTTAAGGTTGTTCTAACATATATGACTGCACAACGTGGATTGGAGGTAACGACAAGGCGACTAATACCGTGTACATATGGGAAACCTCCGGACTGCCCGTTATCTACGCAAACTGGATCCCGGGAAACCCAAATAACGTGGTTATCAAGGACTGTATGGATATCTTCTACACGGGTTTTTGGAATGACCGGCCATGTACGAGACAGGAGGGATACATATGTGAAAAAAATCTGTAAAATTATTTTTGTCAATAAAATTATCTGATAAGGATAAAATATGTGATAATTCCTCTGAATTACATTTGTTTATTATTTAATTACAGGGGTAAAGACAGAGTATTTTTTTTTAATATTCATGCAATAAAATATACCAATTATTTTCTAATGGTTAAACATGTTGAAGTGACTCAAGGCAAGTTCTCCGGTAAAACCGCTTCAAGGACCAGTCAATAGAATTTACGATAAAACATTTGCAGGCTTTTTTTTTTTTTTTTTTTTTTTACAAAACTTCTCTAAGAATTTTCTTAAGAAAATTCCTAAGAATAATCTTAGAAATATTGTAGGATGATCCTAAGTCAAATTTAGGCATATAAATCAAAGCTGTCTTAGTGTCGTCTTTAGCTAAGACGTCTTAAGTTCAATTTTCTTTAAACCCTGGAAAGTAACACATAAATCTTAAAACATCCCCTCTTCCGACCATTCAATTAGAGCGTGCTAGTCCGCCATGTACAACAATTTCAGCTCGATTAGGTTTGTCAATCTCTTGATCTGAGCGAAATATTCTTAGGTATTTGTAAGTGCCTGTTTTTCACATACTGAGGTCGAATTTTCTCTAACCTGACATACAGTACCGACCAGACACAACCTAACACCAGCACCCCGGGTTCGCTTTCTGGGTTCGCTCGGGGACCGCTACGGGTCCGCTTTCAGAAATTTTGGATACGCCTTGGTTGCGCTCCGGGTTCGCTCTGCGTTCGCTCGGGGTCAGCTCTGGGTCCGCTAGAGCGAACCCGGCGTTCGCTTTCTGGGTTCGCTTTACGCACTCAAGCGTGAAGCGGACCCCCCTTTAATCTTGCCGCGAGTAAGCCCCGCCCCTTGTATATCCCAAATACTGTAGTGAAATCGATCATTGTTGTTTTGGTGGCGATCGATACATGATCATATACAGTGGCTGCAACGTTATTGTTGACAACATATACACGAACGATTCCGCACGATTAAACCTGTTACGCGAACGATCCTTCACGTTCACGATTCTTTATGTTACACGATCATTCACGATTGTTAACGCAAACGCACGATTTTTTACGCAAAATAGTTAAAAATATATAGGAGTGGATATTTTTAAAACGAAATAAAGCTTAATTAATTGATATTTTAGATTAAAAATAATTATGGTGAAATTCATCGACTTTGGAAAACTGAAAAAATATTTAGAAATGGATATTTTTGAAACCACATGTACATATATAAGACTTAATACATGTAGTTATTTTAGATTACAAATAATTATCTATGTAATTCTCCGACTTTGGAAAATTGTTTTTTTATTTCAAATCTTTTTGATACGTAAAGATGTAATTTATGATTGAATGCTGCTTGTTCTATCATATGATATAGGTGGGCCGTGAGTTTTGATTCAATTGAATATTATTATATGCTGTAAGGGGGTATAAGATTTTTAAAAAATGGCCTAAAAATGATTTTAAAATATACCCATCTTTCCATTGATGAATTTCAAAAATCAGCAATTTTTTTTATTCATTCATTGCCGAAATTATTAAAAAAAATAATAATAATAATGAGCATCAGGGATTAAAAGTAACCCCGACATCAGCTCAGTACATTTGCCGACTAAATATTTATGTAAGTATTGGGATTTTTTTTAATGTACATTTTTGATGTATTGATATAAAACAATCAAGACCACATTTAGCAGTTAATATAATAAACATCAGAGAAAAAATCGTTAAATATCTTAAATACGCTTTATCATAAAAAGTTACGCTAATTTAAGAGAATATAATACTGTACGACTTATTACATGTATATTGCTTATTTACTACCGATAATTAGTTCGTTCAATAATGTAAATCGCGCTTCATTCTTCTTCCCCTTTTATTTCAGTTAAAAAACAACAAAGAAGCTAATTAAAGCTTTACATTATTTTTCTTGTAAAAGATAAATCAAGATAATACTACAGTTGTTTACGATAGGACATTTATTTATTTATTTATTTATTTATTTATTTATTTATTTATTTATTTATTTATTTATTTCATTTTCAATGAAGAAGATCAATAATTTTAATGTTGATCTGGATTTAAACAAAATGTAAATTAGAATTATCAGAATAAATAATTGAATGAAAGCACATACATGTACATATACATAATCTTGTACAGTAACTTGACATGATGAAATGCAATGATTTGTCAAAAACATTCTTTCTTTCTTTCTTTTTTAAATATTTTTTTTAGTAACAATTGCAATAACTATTATTTTCTTTTTTTTTTTTTCTTTTATACATGAAAGTACCTTTTGTCTGGTAAATTTACGAAATGTTAATGGATTTTAAAAATAAAAAAGAAAGAAAATAAATATGTAAAAATAACATGCTACCTGGATAATTAAAATATAAATATATATTTTTTATAATCATGTTATTAATAGTTACACACTTTACATTAACACGCTTTGCTTGTACAATATTTTATTTACATCGAATAACAAACTGGCACGCTGATTGGTCGACGTGCTGATTGGTTTCTTATCGCTAATCCTGATTGACAGCTCTATTACGATACACCGAACGCGCGTTCGCTCTCTGGGTTCGCTACTGAATTTGGGGTTCGCTTTCGGCGTTCGCTCTGGGTCCGCTGTGGGTTCGCTCGGGGTGCGCTCCAGGTTCGCTCGGGGTCAGCTATAGCGAACCCCGAGCGATCTCGAAGCGAACCCAGAAAGCGAACCCGGGGTACGCTCTGGGTTCGCTTTCTGTTAGGTTGTGTCTGGTCGGTATTGTAGCGAAGTAACCCATGGACTTCCGATCAATGAACTGTCATTCATGCTTTTGAAATGCATGGGTTAATGAGTCGTTATGTAGTGTATATTTGTATCTGCAACTCTATTTTTTTGAGAATTTCCAGCAAGAGCAATGAAAATGCGTGATGTTTTTTTTTTTTTTTTTTTTTTTTTTTTTTTTTTTTTTTTTTAGGAAATATTGGCATTATATCGGGAAAAAAAAATGATTTTTTTCCCGGAATATTAGTGCAATACTTCCGATTAACAGCTACAAACCCTTGAAAATCCAATTTATTGTCAAATGTTTTGTTAAACATGCAATTTTTAATTTCTGTTAAGAGGGCTCAAAATCAACTTCCGTTAATGGAATGAAAAGCATCAAACCGTTAAATTACTGATTTGGCAAAGTTGAAGATGTCCCAATTTTTTAAGTACAAAGTTATAATCTGTATATACATGTAATTTCCCTCTAAAATTAGGATGTTGCATTTCTTTTGCGTTTCAGTAAATATATATATATATATATATATATATATATATATATATATATATATATATATATATATATATATATATATATATATATATATATATATAGCTTGTTAAATTAGATGCTTTTTAATTATACTGACTCTTCTCAGATTGCTATGGCACCCCCAACTACAATTTGAAAATAAAAAAGGACATTACATACAAGAACAATTTTTTTAGCGTAATAGAAACATTTTTATTTTAGGGTTTTCTGGATGCTTAAATCACATGACTGCACGTTTCATTAATTGACCTCTTGCACTTGTAACAGCACTTATCTGTTTATAACAATCCACAAGGCAGTTAGTGTGACCCAGATTTCATTGAAGTTTTGTTTTTTTTATCCCGGCTTCATAAAAACACAGAAAAAATCAGTTCAGGATGTTTATTGATGTGTACATGAACTTGATTGTTTTCTGCATTTTAAAGAATTCTAAAGGATTGGGTAAGTTTAGTATGTAAAAAGGAGTTTATATTCGTTTCTAAAAATGTAAATGTTAAGAATAAATCCTTAATTTTTCTTTTTTGTTCAATTAAATTGGCGCCTACAGTTCCCACGTATTTTTTTTTACTCTCATAACAACCTCATTTTGTGATCCGGGAAGAAATTTGATAAAACTATTGAAATAATTAAACTTATTGTTTAATGTAAAATTCCCGCTATTTAAAATGTCATTTCTTTATACATTGCGTTTCACATATCGGAAGACGAGGTAGGGCAGGGCCACAACAGGGAGTCATAGTTTACCATAAGGATTAGATAGATATCTAGATAGATAGATATTTTTGAAATCTTCTTTTCTATAACAGCTATGCCATTATTAGTCATATTAATATAGATGTATTCCCAAGTAGTGTAAATTCAAGTTTGTTCAAATCATGACACCCGGGAATAGGGCGGGGCCACAGTAGGGGTTCAGAGTTTAACACATAACATTAGATTAAATGGTAAAGGAGTATTTGAGTAAAAGACTTAAAAGACTTCAAACAGTGGAATGACATGACAAGCCAAAGGGTAAATAAGACAAAGCTTTAGGAAAGTCTGGCATTCAAGAGCTAGATGAAGAAGTTGAATAAGCAATAAAGAAGTTAAAGGAAAGAGCAAAATAAAAAAAACGGACAAGTATCCTAGGGAATTAATGTTAAGTTTATGGTGTAGTAAATCTGAAGATGATTGAGACACCCGGTTTTTATCTATCAATATTAACCTAGGGGAGAAACACGGTGCAAGTAGTACCCAGTCCCCGTCTCTAAATAAGAGAAAAAATTTCGTACGGTATGATTTACTCTCAGACAGAGCCAGTATAGACATAGACAAAGGAAAACCTATATATCCCTTGTTAAAACCTGATCAAACACGTTTCATAGGAAATATCTCAAGAACAACTGAGCCATTATTAGTCATATTAATGCAGAAACAACCTTAGGTATTGTAGAATAAAGTTTGTTCAAATTATGATGCCCCTTGGAATTGGAGTTTGGGCAAAATAGAGGGTCAAAATTTTGATTGAAAATAAAAAAATCTTCTGCTCAAGAACAGCAAAGCCACGTTTAGTCATATAATGATCGAAGCATCCTGAGATAGTGTAGTGTCAAATTTAGGGTGGGTAGGGTGAGGCCTCAGTGCGCGATCAGAGTTTTACAAATTTACAAATCTTTAGAATTATTCTGCTAAGGAATAGTTAAGTCATGATTAGTAATATTGATATGGAAGTATCCTGAGGTAGTGTAAATTTACGCTTAACAACCCCCCTTTAAACTTATCAATACTGAACTGATTTTTGCTTTGTCCCACCCGATGTGCTCAGATGAGCGACGTCGCCCATGGGCCTGTTGATTTTTTTCTTAGGCTGAATTGCGGCCAACACATGAGCTGTTGGTTTATTTATTTGCTCTCTACAAACTGATTCCTTCGAACATAGTAACTGATCTTTCCCCCTCCCCTTCTTTCCATTTTAACAAGAGAATCTAGCTCTGCGGAAACATGCCGTCCAGTCCTCAAATCATCGAATAGCATGGGAAGCCAATAAGGCCGTGGACGGGGACAAGAGTACCTCCGTGTATCATAATTCATGTGCAGTGACTCAGACCCGTCAGTCTAATGCTTCCTGGTATGTAGACCTGGAGAAGGTAGTGGGAATCCATCATGTCACGATTTACTACAGAAAGGAACAAGACTGGGGTAAGAGTTGGAACATTACAAGCATCTCAAAATCTACACAAAAACAAAGGGGTCATTTTCTTTCTCCTGGAAAGGGAATCTGATGCTATTCAACAATAAGCGATAAAAATAAAATTATTAAAACATTATGAATTGAATGAATAGGAATAAAAAATATAGTCTCATAACTTTTTTATTTTTTTTTTAAGTTTAATGTATATAACAACTGATAGTTAAGTGCATGAGAAAACCAAAAACGTACCTTTTTAGGTGAAATATGATAAAAGTGAAATATCGTTTATTTAAAAAAGAACTTTGCAGAAATAAAATGAAAGAAACAGAATGTCTGTGAGGCAAGGCTCACTAGTGACACAATCGCTCTGATGTGAATATACACTTCCATGTGAATATACACAAGTTCAGTTAAAGAAATAGAGGAAGTAGACATGGGATTCGTACAAAAATGAATGCCACGATATGACATACATGTACAAAAACAAAGGGTGTGCTTAAATTTCAAGCATCTGCCATGTGTAGTTGCTGAGAAAACTGTGACGAAAAATTGTTTCTGAAATTTTGTACGGACAGACGTGATAAACGTGATAAACGTGAAGTTGACATCGGATTCGTACAAAAATGAATCCCACCATATGACATGCCCAAACACAGTTTCTGCCAAAATCTCAAGCATGTGCCTGCATAATGCCATGAATAGTTGCTGAGATAAAAGAGAGACACACACACACACAGACACACAAGGGTAAAACAGAAAAAAGGCTCTGTAATATTTGTTTATCTTTGTACTTCTTTGCAGAAACCCATTATAGAGGAAGATTTGCAGGATTTTCCCTGTACGTATCTAACAGCACAGACCGACATCACGGCAGTCTTTGTTATCATGACCAACAGAACAGACCAGGATACCCGACCCCCACCATGACACTGCAGTGTAACACGTGGGGAAGATATGTCATCATTTACAATGAAAGAAATCCGGAATTCACATATCCTACATTTTATTCAAACATGGCCATCTTAGAATTGTGTGAGGTTGAAGTTTACGGTATTTATCTATTTGTTTTTACAATATCTCTTTTTGACCCATTTACTCTTTATTTACCATTTTTCATTTTTTTTCATTTTTGGGAAAACAAATCTATATTTCGGAAAAGGGAAAAAAAGGTTTAAAGTATTATTGCTATTGTATTAAAGCATAATAGTGTATTTTTAATATAGATTCAGTGGAGTTTTCTTTATATGACGGTGAAGTTAAATCGAATGGCTTTAGAATGTTAGAATTGTAATAGTATTACCTCAAAGAAAGGAAATGTTTCGATACTATATTGTGTTTGAACGCACTTTGTATTTTACTCCAGGTTGTCCTAACACTCTACAGAAGGAAGGGGAGTGCGTGGATTGTCCCTCCACGTGTAAAGACGGTCACTGTAATGAAACAAGGGGCACCTGCTTGTCCTGTTCTAAGGGCTTTAGTGGTGATTACTGCAATGAAAGTAAGGTTTATAAATTGTACACCTCATTTATCAATTACAAAAACATCAAAAACAATTTTAACCATTTTCGTATGCCTGAGTTAGAAAAAAAAACACTATAAATGTATCATTTCAAACAGCTTGTGGACCAGGTAGTCATGGACATCGCTGTTCTGGTGATTGTGGATTTTGCAGAGACGGAGAACCATGTGATCACGTAACAGGATTTTGTTTAAATGGATGCGCAAATGGAATGCGAGGAGATAAATGTAAAGATGGTAGGTTCTAATCGTATTAACTGTTCAATAGGTGACGGTTTCAGATTCTTGTTCTATCCAATTCAAGATGATTAAATTAGAAAAATACATAATCATAATTTCGTTATATAAAGCTTTAAAAAAAAGTTCCTGTAATTTAAAATGGATTGAATATCTTAATAGTTCTGAAATCGTTAATATTTACAAACTTTTAGAATTTAACATCTTTTGTGCGCGAGTATCATTAACAATAGTGGTACAGTGAAACTTGGCTTATCTGTATATTTATTCCAACATCTTGTTCAATACGATATAAACCTTAAGTCCTTTTCTGTAACTTCTATTGTTTAAAATATTGTCTAATCCGAAATATGGTCTTATCCAGCCAATTTCTATGGAACTAGGGGTCCCCGGATTAGACAAATTTTTACTGTAATGTTAATAGATGTTCCATGTTTTTATATTCTTTCTGTAATAACATTAGCATCATGTTTACGGATAACGTATCTTTTGGCGTCTAATACCGATAAAAACTTTTAGCTTTAAAAAGTAAATTGAATTGTGATTATTTTTAGAAAGATATTCATAGAGAATGACTTCAGTTTTTAGAAAAAGGGAATACTTTTTTGATATGCATAACAAATACAAATTCTTTTTTTGTTTATAATGATCATAACCTACATGTTTTTGATGAAATAATTGGAGATAACGAACAGTATTCGAGCTCAAAAGTCCATTAAACATTACAAAGTAAACATAAACCTCTATCACATCAGAGAGCATCCCTGCTGACCGGTCACACCCGCCGTGTGCTCCTTGTCATGATCGGGAAATAGCGGGAAAATCCGTCGAAATTTAAGTGTGTAAATAATGGCCTAACAATTAGTAGGAAAAAAGTCGGTCAGCGTTTGACTTAATGATAGATTGTATTTGCTGACAAGGTCATTGTATCGACCATAGAATTTACGAAATGATGCCTTTAAACGAGACTGCTGATATTCTTTTTACATCAACTTAGTTTGCCAATAACTTACCTCGTTTAGAAATTGTTCTTACGTAGAGCATGCTCTGGCGTATCGAATCAACTGAGAGATATAAACTCCGTATGCAGGTGATAAGGGTATATTGCTGCACAGATAAGGGAAGTTGACGATTGAAAAGTAAAAGTCATCACGTTTATCATAAAGCTTGGTTGTTAGATTCCATTAACGTCTTTTTTCTAATAAAATATCCAAATATGAAACAGATGATTTTCTCAGCTTTCGACTACTGTACGCAAATTCTAACTTACAAGGTAAGCTAAAAAAAGTTCATATGTAATACTTACTTCTCTTCATATATAGTCTGTCAACCTGGCACGTATGGACCAAATTGTACAAAAGAATGTGGGATTTTCTGTAAAAGATCACGTGTTTGTCATCACGTGACAGGAAAATGTCAAAATGGATGTAAACAAGGCTTCAGTGGAGATACGTGCGAAGATGGTAAGATATCCTCGTAGTATTTCTAGATTAATTTAAAAAAGGTCCTTTATGTGGACAAGACCCAAACTTTTCAATTTTAAATACATATAATAAATTGATTTGAATTTAACCCAAACTTTTCAATTTTAAATACATATAATAAATTGATTTGAATTTAACGATTTCAACATTACGAATGAACGTCGAAAACTCTATAAAGTACATAATTATGAACATAAATATTGTAATAAATGATTAATAGTTCAATTTCATGGTAATTTCTTTAAATTCCAACCATTAAATTAATAAGTGAAAAAATAAATCAATACTTCCGCTTCCGGACAGAAAAATTATTTATAATCACATTTTAATATTTGCAGCTGAAGGATTACCTGTCAGTGTTGATTTTATATATGGTTTACTAGTAATGATCATAGCTGTTTTCGTCATGAATGTTGTATTCTTCACTGTGTTCTTGGTTAGGAGGTGAGTCGCTTTTGTGCCTTCATTTTTATGGACTAACCCATTAACATATGATCGCAATATTGTAGTAAATTAAGAATATCTTAATATAAAATTATCAGAGGTTAAGGAAGGTTTACGTTGCATATGACCATAAAAATGACAGCGGGAAAAATTCTATAAAATGCGACAAAATACATGTATTTGTTGACGTAGGATAAAATTTGTATTAAGACACTTTTGTTAATAAACCAAACCCACTGATAATGAACTTCCTTCAATTTGTAATCAGTTAAGGACTTTATCTTTGCAGATTTAGAAAGAAAACTAACCACATCGTAACAATAAATTTTAAACATCCAAAATATACATTTGACAACAAGGCGTTCAAGGACGAAGGTGAAGTTTACTACAGTGAACAACTGCAGGAGCTCAATGGTCTCGTTACAAATATCTACGATGGATATGAAAACACTTCATAAAGCTTTCAAAAAGCATTCATGGAACATTCATGCTCCTTGACAAAGAGTTTATTTCAGTGTATTATAAAAAGTCTGCCTCTCCATGATTTGTATATCTTTTGAGACTATTAATGAAATCATTTATAAATAATTGATTAATTATTATATTATTGATGATACAATAATATATCAGTTGTTAAAAAGCATAAGAATATATGGAAATCTTGTAAGCTTTTAAAAATTTCACATTTTTTTGTGATTCCAATTATCCCTTTTAGATATTTATACGGTTCACATTTTGTTAAAATAACGAATTTTCCCCCTTCCACACACAAACACACAATACATAAATTATCTGTTTTTAAATCAAAAGAATGGGGGAAAAGGTACAAATTAATGGTCACTAAATATCTGAAAAGGTCACTGAATGGCAGTGCTCTGCCATTGTTTTATCTTTCGGTAGCCTTGTAGTCAACATTTAGCTAACTGAATGGCTGAATTTTATCTTGTGGAGCAAGTCGATTTTATCAAGATAACTATTTTTAAAATTGTTTTATGCATTGCCTTTCTTATGATATAATATGTCTTCAATATTCTTTTCAATGAAATGAATTGCTAACATCAACTCCCAAACTGCTTTTTGATTTTAGAAAAAGGTTTCAAGAAGAAAAAGAAAATTATTTATGATATTAAAAACATGAAAAGACAAAAATTCACTTTAATTATACATGTATATTGACTAAGGTGTTGAAAGCTTGAGTCCAGTGGTTAAAGTCATGTAATAGTAAATATTTAAATAATTGATTTTTTTATATTTGCTACACTGCTGACAAAAAGGATGAAAAATATGAACGTTCACCATGTGATTTTTCAATCATTTATTCATTCAGGCTATGGAGGAAGTATTAAATTTTCATTTGCATATTTGAATGAATTACAAAATTTGTGTGCACAGCATATACTTTTGCTTTAAATCATAAATGAGCAATTCTGCAGAATTAATTTTACTTGAATGCATTTTTGAAAGACAATTTCGTAAGGATGTTGTTGTTTCAAAAACAGCATTTTTCGTACCTGGTTGCTCTTTAAAAATATAGATAACACCCCTAAATTCTCCATTGCACTATATAAAAAGCAGGGAGATAGATACATTATCGTGGAATTTTGACAACACCTTCTAACTCTGAATCCCCTTGGTATTCATACTGGTATAATGTTTATTTATATTTGTAAAAACAAAGCAACAGTTTTCCTTTGAAATGATAAAGCAATAAATAAATATTAATTAATTATTAGTAATGAAAAAAGAAAATGTAGGAAAGATCGTTTTTTCTCTTCAGATTTTTAGGTCACCTGAGTCACTCAGGTGACCTATTGCTATCCGTTCTCGTCCGTCGGCGTGCATCGTGCGTTAACATTTGAACATTTTTAGCTTCTTCTCTGAAACCGCTGAACCAATTTCAACCAAATTTGGCATATAGCATCTATGGGTGAAGGAGAACAAAAATTGTGAATTTCATGGTCCCTGCCCCCCTGGGGCCTGAGGGGTGGGGCTAAAACCACCAAAAATAATGCAATCTTTAAAAATCTTCTTCTTTACTCCTGGACATCAAGCAGTCAAACTGTTAGCATCATTGTAATAAGCATTGAGCCCTCTACCAAAATTGTGAAATTCATGACCCCAGGGTCAGGGGTTCTGGCCCCAGGGTGGGGCTATATAGATCATATAGTGAAAGTGCATTATTTCTTTGAAAATCTTCTTCTCTGCTCCTGGGTATTAAATAAGGTAACTAAGTACATAGTTATGATGAGCAAGAGTGCCTCTTCCAAAATTGTGAAATTCACGGCCCCAGGGTCAGGGGTTCTGGTGTTAGGGCGGGGCTTTATTGATTATATAGTGAAAATGCATTAATTCTTTGAAAATCTTCTTCTCTGCTCCTGGGTATTAAATAAAGTAACTAAGTACATAGTTATGATGAGCAAGAGTGCCTCTTTCAAAATTGTGAAATTCATGGCCCCAGGGTCAGGGGTTCTGGCCCCAGGGTGGGGCTATATAGATCATATAGTAAAAGTGCATTATTTCTTTGAAAATCTTCTTCTCTGCTCCTGGGTATTAAATAAGGTAACTAAGTACATAGTTATGATGAGCAAGAGTGCCTCTTCCAAAATTGTGAAATTCATGGCCCCAGGGTTAGGGATTCTGGTGTAAGGGCGGGGCTCTATTGATTATATAGTGAAAATGTATTAATTCTTTGAAAATCTTCTCTGCCCCTGGGTATTAAATAAAGTAACTAAGTACATAGTTATGATGAGCAAGAGTGCCTCTTCCAAAATTGTGAAATTCATGGCCCCAGGGTCAGGGGTTCTGGTGTTAGGGCGGGGTTTTATAGATTATATAGTGAAAAAGCATTAATTCTTTGAAAATCTTCTTCTCTGCTCCTGGGTATTAAATAAAGTAACTAAGTACATAGTTATGATGAGCAAGAGTGCCTCTTCCAAAATTGTGAATGTCATGGCCCCAGGGTCAGGGGTTCTGCTGTTAGGGCGGGGCTCTATCAACTATATAGTGAAAATGCATTAATTCTTTGAAAATCTTCTTCTCTGCTCCTGGGTATTATTTAAACAAACTAAGTGCATGGTTATGATGCATAAGGATGCCTTTTCAAAAATTGTGAATTTCATGGCCCCAGGGTCAGGGGTTCTGGTGTTAGGATGGGGCTCTACTGATTATATAGTGAAAATGCATTGATTCTTTGAAAATCTTCTTCTCTGCTACTGGAGATTATTTAAACAAACTAAGTGCATGGTTATGATGCATAAGGATGCCTTTTTAAAAATTGTGAATTTCATGGCCCCAGGGTCAGGGGTTCCGGTGTTAGGGTGGGGCTCTATTGATTATATAGTGAAAATGCATTGATTCTATGAAAATCTTCTTCTCTGCTACTGGAGATTATTTAAACAAACTAAGTGCATGATTATGATAGGCAAGGATGCCTCTTCCAAAATTTTTAAATACATGGCCTCATTTTTTTGGGGTTCTTGAGGGGGGGGGGGAGGGGGGCTCTATTGATTATATAGTGAAAATGCATTAATTCTATTAATTAATCATTAACTAATCCTGTCTGCTCCTTAGTATTGAGCTGATAAATAAATTGCTTAGCTATGATGAAGATGGGAGCTTCGAACAGAATTTTTAAATTTTGTGGTCCTAGGGTCAGGGGTTCTGGCATAACGAGGAAGGGGGGGGGGGCTTTTGATAATATAGTGGAAAAGTGTTAATTCTTTGAAGTCCATAGTTATGATGATGAGGGTAACTCTTCCAAATTTGTAAATTTCTTGTCAATGACCTTTGGTCTTGGGTTCTGGTGTTAGGGTAAGGCTTTGTTGAATCTGTAGTGAAAATGCATTGTACCTGTGAAATTCTTCTCTGCTTCTGGGCATATCGAAAGCAAACTGAGTAAAAGTTTAAATGATATAAGTAAGCGTATTTCTACCAGATTTTTGAACATCTGGACAATTTGTCTAAGCATTCTGGTCCTGGACAGGGCTCTATTAATTTGTATTCTACTGAGAGAAGTTATTCCCCTTTTCCATTCACCTTTGATAATTAATCACTGTAAATAATGTATTTGAAAGATTAATAGAATAAGATTATTATGCAAGAATGTTTATCGTATAATTCAAAAAGTACTTTCTTAGTTTTAATAATCAGGCAGACCTGTAAGTAATAGATAAATAAAAATGAGGCAAAAATAACTTACCTTATTAAAAGTTCTTCAAAGACCCTAAGAGAGGTCAATGCTAAAGGTCTTAATATGGGTTTAAAAATAGTACAGAAGCACTAATAGTTTGTTAATAGTCTGCATGGTGATAATATTAAGTGGGGGACAGATTAGAACTTAAAGTTATGAGTTGATGCTGAATACTAGACTAATTATTTTGTTGATCCTGATCTTCCTACTTCTCTTGCTTTAGGGCAACAAAGCTTCATCTGTCAGTGTATTAAACTTCTAAATTGTTGTATTATACTCAGGTGACCGTTAAGGACCTTGGGCCTCTTGGGTTTTTTTTTTTGCTACGTCATTTTGCAGACACCTACATATATCCAAAAATGTAGGATGTCAAGCCTGAATTTGTGTCCGGTTTTTTTATTATTATTATTTATTTTTTTATTTTTTTATTTTTTTTTTATTTATTTTTTTTTTTTTGTTTTGTTTTTTTTTTTTTTTTTTGTTTTTTTTTTTTTTTTTTTTTTTTTTGTTTTTTTTTTTTTTTTTTTTTTTGTTTGGTTAGTTTTTTTGTTTTTGTGTAGTGAAAAACAAAAAGTTTTGACAATCATGCTGTTAAAACGAACTAAAAAATCTTGTCAACTGACAGCGTTTTTGGTTTTTATGATTTGAGATTTGTAACCGTTAAATGCCTTTTAACAGGGAAAAGACCAAGATGCACAAAATCTCAATTATAATACTTTCTACATGTTTGATATCTCTCATCTTCATTACTGGTAAGCAAAATTATTTCAAAAAAAGTCTTTTATTGAGAAAGCAAATAATGTGAAATGAACTGTAATAACTATTTGATCTTTCATTATTTATGAAGTGATGCCGAACATTGTTCGTTTACCTATATGTAGCTAGACAAGTAGAAATCTATAATAGATTTTGTTTGTATTCCTATTACCATTAAATTATTTAGAACAATTCATTAGATTTATTACGCCATATATATTTGCAAAATGATGTGAAAAAATAAATAGAATCTTAACTTTCAGAATAATTTTGTAAAACAAATAAAATAAAATGAAATATTAAAATATTCTCCAAACTTCCTCTTCATCACAAAAAAATTACTTATAATGTTGCATATTTTCTTTAAAAAGTAGAAATTAAATTTTAACACACATATTTATTTCAAAATATTGTTATTGTTCTCTTTTTTAGCAATCAGTTTTGGTTACTAAATTCCTGACTTGACTTTATCCTTAAATACTATTTTTGTTTTAAGATCAAAAACAATGAAAGTGATATGTGATGATTTGCAATGATGACATATGCGTTTTACACTAAATATTACAAATGACTTTAATAGAACCTTTTTTCTGTATACCTAGAAATCAATTTTAAAAATATTCCTAATCAATTTTCAATTATAGATGTATTATTGATGCATTCATATAATTTTTCGGAAAATTTACTTGAAATTTGATAAATCTACAAATATAATATGATTAACTACATCGAAAAAAAAACATGGGCATACTTTGTAAAATCAGTGACATTTGTGTACGATTTCTTTTACTTAATTTCTGATTCTCAGAACTTGAGGAACGTGCTACCATGAAAGGACTAAACAGAATCGGAAAGATGTCAAAATATTTACGTACCAATCAGACGATCCACTTAAAACCTTCAAAATTTTTATAAGGAGAACATCGGTATCGGGTATCGTGTACTTTCTGAACTCTGAAGTATATAACACAATCTCATTATTAACCCATTATTTAAAACTAAGAAAATACTAAAAGATGAACACAAGTTAAAAAAAGAGAGAACAAATTATTTCTGATAATTTGTCTCCCACAAGTTAAGGGAAAAAAGAAGATGATTAAATTCAACTTAAGTACCCTTCGTGTAGAATCAGAGTGAGTTTTAATAAAGAAGCTTTAGTGATGCCCAGTCACAGGATTTGACTGTTTCCAAGTTCCTTTTTTTGTTTAAAATGCAGTTGTATTTGATATTAAAAAAGTCTAGTTTTTGATTTGAAATTTATCGTGAGGAATGGTTGAATTACTTTCCTTTTATTTTCATAAAATTGACTTCTGGAAAAAGAAATATTTATATTTTCCAAAAATCTTTGTTGTTTTTGAGAATCATATCTGATTTACATGATTTGTACAATACAGTGTACAAAACAGGCTTAGAAGCATGGTATATTGCAATTATACTAAATGTGCATTTTGATACTTGGCCCCGAACTTTTGCCTGCATTAATTTCTTAAATATTCTATGACATTTTTTTTTAAATATTATTATTTATTTTATATTTTCCTCTAAGCAACTCTTTTTAAGTATTGATTTATCTTTTTTTAAAAAAAAAAAAAAAAAAAATAACGGTAAAGTGTAAGCTGAAGGAAAAACACTGAATTAACAACCTTTGTTGTACCGAGCAGTAATAATCATTTATTTAAATATTTATTGCTCTGCTAAATATGAAAATTTGTGAAATATTGGAAAAAAAATTAACATCGCAAATGTTTTAGAACGCTGGCACCTCAACAATTGAGAACGGTATATTTCATACCTCTTGAAGCTCCGTTTAATTTCACAATTTATGTTTTCGAATTGACTTGATTAATACGAGGGTTGTTCGGAAAGTTCGTGGACTATGCCAGTCTTCGTTATACTATCTTCAAGAAATTAAAGATGAGCACATTACCATTTGTAAAAATATTTAATTTCTTGATGTATAAAGTTTCATTTCATGTGCTTTAATAGAATTCATGTTGTTTAATTTTAAAATCAAAACGTTTTGTAACCACGGAGCGAACTCAACAACACTGTAACGTCAAAAACATACCGACATAATGTTCTTAAAAATACTATCCCTATACATTCCACCGATATTGCCCAATACCAGTGCACTCACTAAAAACGTTTCTCTATCACTTGAAATATATTTTGCTAGTTATTGCTCTAGTAGCATCATTTTGATTGTCAATGTTATATTTTTTTTCCACTGTACAAGTGTGCTTTCACAAGATCAGAATCTGTGAAACGCCAAACTCTTAGCGTAACGTTACTAACTTTTAAATGTTTCGATCAGATTTTTACAGATAATCCATTTTCTCACAGATCACCGTCGTCTAAGCCAAGTAGTCTATCATTCAAATACCACTTGTATCATGTACACACACATGCATGGCTTGCTTTTGACATATTTCCTATTCCTCTGGCATTTTCTGAGTTTTTTTCTGGAGTTTTCCAAAGTATAACACAAAATTGTGTGGTTAAATGCTGCTCCGTCACGTTCTAAGGCGTCATCTTTCTTGCCTTTTTCAATGAGGACTACCTATCTTCTGAAACTGGTTTCTTTTCAACTAAGCAAAATATTATGTAATAATTTGGAATCGGAAACGATGAAACAATTCTTAACTTGAAACGTTGAATTTTTCCTTTTTTGTGTCATTTTACAGAAGATATGACTTCAGACATTTATTTAGTGTTTTGATTGTAAATTACAAAGTTTTGACCTGCTCCAGGGTCCGATTTTCGCATTTTTTGAGTCTAAATAAGTTTAAAATAAACCACGATATTTAAAAAAAAAATAATACACATCATTTGAATTTACTGTAGAAATATATCTTCCAAATTTGGATATAATATGACGTTAAGCAAAAACGTTGTGACGGTAGTCCACGAACTTTCCGAACAACGAACTAATTTGTAAGTAAATGCTTTAATTATTGTCATGATTTTTTTCTCTATAACGGGTGTTTCGATTATAAATATACGAGGGTTGTTTGAAACTTCGCGGACACATTGATTTACGGACACTTTATTGTGTACTTTTGAAAAATGAAGTATGTCTGATTAAAATCTTATATTTTGTTTATTAGTACATGTATGTAAAAAAAAATCAGGCCCGTATACTATAATTTGGAATATATACAATAAATTTTTAAATGCAGTCAAAGGATTCACATACCAAAACCTTGGGGTAACGTGACAACTGTTAAGCTTTTACACAGTTCTAAATATCTTTCTTTTTTTTTTCTTTTTTTTTTTTTACTTTTCATGTTTTTTCCTACTTAAAAATTGAATAACTATAACAGGCCATTTTACTTTTTTTCGCGAAAATCTTCTTCTTTTTTTTTTGGCCTATCGGATGATAGTGATATCTTTAAATCAATATCAAAAACTATATAGGTATGAAAAAATGCAAACCCATATGTGCAAGTCTGTGCGATATGCGAGGCATTGGTTATCGCAGGAGTTAATCATCAAAAGTATCAATCCTTCCATTCTTACAAAGCTACTACTATTTGAATACTTTGGTCCAAGGTACGTGAAGGCAATTCCTTGCAGCATCGAAAACAGTAATGTTTCTTTCGGGTATTTTCCTGTCTGCACAGACAATTTTTGAATAGCTCGATGCTCCAAGACGTTCAATGACGTTGCCTTTCTTGAATTTGTTTTTAAGCATTTATCAATTTTAATTAGCAATAAAACTGTTATAACCCCTTCAGTTTAATTCAAATTTACGCCAAATGACTTTTCATGAATATTGTAGAGACAGGTGAATTATCAGAAATATATATTTATGCGCTACAACAGTGCGAGGTTTTATTTTTAAAATGTGTATGCATTGTAAAAGTGCGAAAAAGGGATATGCTCCGTGAAACAAATTTTAATCTAAATGATAAAGTTTTATATTTTTCAAGGATCATCTGCAAACACCAAATATTTCCATATTAATTGGAAAATACGTATAACTTTGATCTGCATATTATAACTTGTTTCATGCAAATAGAGCGCTCACAATAGAACTTGTCTTCGAACTTTTCTAACAGCCCTCGTATATGCTTTTTTAGTTTGATTGACAATTATGTAATTGGTAATTTAAGTGACCCTCACACTCAATGTTTTATAACTTTACTTAACAAAACCTTTTTATAACCCTTTCATATAAAAGGCTAAAATCTGATTGGTTTACATACACTGAACAATTTGAAATATCATTTAAATATTATAAAATGACATAATTGACGAAAATTAAATTACTTTGTTTGGTTGTTCCTTACTCCTGTATCAGGCTTAATTTTTTATAGGAGGCATAGATCGAAATATGTTGAATGTATGATTTGATTATTAAATCATATGTTTTGTCAGTTATGCTGACTCTTATTAGATTGCTTTCGGTTATGCGCAGTTACAATTTTAAAATAGAAAAGCAAACCATTATTTTATAAATCGTAATTAAACTAATTTTTTAAAACAGATTTTTTTCTGGTTGTTTTAATCACGCCACTGCAACGGCCTCTTACACTTATACCGATGCGTATCTATTTATAACTTAGTGTGGCCTAGATTCATTGACATTTCTGTTTTATATCTCAGATTCTCAGGAACACATGGAAAACCCTCTTCAGTATGTTAAGTGTTGTCTACGCTTATGTGATTGTTTTCGGCATTTTAAGGGATTCCGATGGATTGGGTAAGTTTTGGATGTGGTAAGGAGTATCTTTCTTTCTTAAATTAAAGAAATAATTCTTCAGAAGAATTCTTTCGATTGACTCATACTGGAAGTTTTTTTTTTACCGTTTCTGGTTTAAGGATAAGTAGATTAAACATCAAAAAAAATAAAAAAAAAAAAAAAACTTACCTGCCTCATTTAAGAACCATGGCTGTTTTTATATGCCCGTAATCGAAGGTTCGGGGGCATAAAGTTTTTGTCCTGTCCGTTCGTCTAGCTGTTTGTCTGTTATTCTGTCTGTCCACAAAAACTTTAACCTTGTCCATTTTGATTTGTTGGCACTATGGCTTTTATATTTTACATGATATATCTTGTGACAAGATCTTTCTTGCGGTACCATCACATTTGACCTCTTGACCTGGACCTTGGAATTTGACCAACTTTTGCAAAGTTTTATTAAACTTAACTATGACTATAACTGTTGAACAATTAGTACTAGCGCTTTCGTTCTTCAAATCTGTATTCCGTGTGGTAAGACCTCATGGGGTATAATATGTTTGACCTTGACCTTGGAGTGTGACCCACATTTTCAAAACTTTAACCTTGGCAATAACTTTGAAACGGTAAGTAATAGGGCTTTCATATTTCACGGGTGTATTTCTTGTGACAAGACCTTCCATTGTATATCAACAACTTTGACCTTGAAGTTTGACCTAATTTCGAAAAACTTACACCTTGGTCATAATTTTTGAACAGACGGTGCTAGGGTTTTCATCTATCACAGGTGTTTTCCTTATTACATGATATTCCCCTGGGCACCAGTAATCTTGACCTTGATGTTTGATTTTTTCTTTAAAAAAAACTCTAACCTTTGCCATTATATTTCAACGGTTGGTGCTGAGGCTTTTATATTTCACAGTTATTAGTCCCCTACCGGTGAAACCGGAGGGGACTATAGGTTTTCTCTAAGACTGTCCGTCCGTCTGTCTGTCTAGCTGTCTGTCTTTCTGTCCGTCTGCCTGTCCCTTTGTCAGTCTGTCCCACTTGGTTTTCAGCATTTTTTTTCTAAACGCTTGCATATATTGAGCTGATATTTGGTATGTGAGTTTATCTTGATAAGTTACAGACCAAGTCTGCATTTCCTTCCGCTTCAATGATTTTTGACGGAATAACGACCTTTTCAAATTGTCAGGGTTTTCCGCAATTTTTTTCTACACGCTTGCATATATTGAGCTGAGTATGGTATGTGACTTTACCTTTATGAGTTATAGATCAAGCTTGCATTTCGTTCTGCTTCATTGATTTTTTATGGAATTATGGCATTTTCTATTTTTAAAGGGAACCAGACTAAACTTGCCGGTAGGGGACTAGTATTGCTAATGCAATACTATCAGAATGCTTGTTTACCTTGTGACAAGACCTGTCTTCGAGTAACATTTTCTGTCTCTTGAACCTGACCTTTGAGTTTGACTTGCATTTGAGAAACTTTAACCTTCGCCATAAAATGCCATACGCGTGCAACATTAATTCACAAACACATCTTTTTTTAACAAATGTTGTATATATTGAATTTCAAATAAGATTTTAAAGAAAATATTACAAGTTTACAAATAACTGTAAGCCAATAGCGTAGGACAGTAAAAATTTTATACTGGAAAAATAAATCTGCCCCATTGGTAAAAGTGTTATTCAGTATTTAAGAGTTAGTTGTATCTGTTATAAATGATTTCTCACGTGGCTAAATGCTTTGAAGTAGTTGCTTTAAAAGAACACTTATAGTCATTTATTTGGTGAAAAATATCTGACACAGTTCATAAAGTAGGATACACCAATCAACACACACACAATGAATTCAAAACAACATTAGGTTTCCAGTACAAATTTGAATCTTTTCAGAAGTAAATGATAAATACAAAAGAAATCAATGTATAACTTTGATTTCAAAATAATAAACTTTTTTTTTATTTTAAAACTGATAACACTTAACAGTTGGTATATTTATTTTTACTCTTCCAACAAAAAAATAACCCTTTTAAACGCAGTTACTGATCCTATGAAGTAAAATGCAATAATTGTTTTCCAGAAAATCTAGCTCTGCGGAAACATGCCGTCCAGTCCTCAACTCATCGAATAGCATGGGGAGCCAGTAAAGCCGTGGACGGGGATAAGAGGTCCATATTATAATTCATGTGGTGTGACTCAGACCGGTCAGTCTAATGCTTCCTGGTATGTAGACAGGGATTTATCAGGACCTTCTCAGGGGCCGAAATTCGGCCCCATTCCCCATTGAAAATGAGTTCAATTTTTCCCAATTGGGCAGTATTTTTTCCCAATTGGTGAACAATGTTTTTTTTATTTAATTATCTTGGAAAAAACTTAGTAAAATTGTCAGATTGTCTGTAATTTTCCTCTATTTATCTCATTTAGCAAAGTTACAGTCATAACAAGTTTAAAAACACTGTAAGTAAACATCGCCGACTTTTAATCCGAATTTCCTCCGTTTTTTTTTTTTTTTTTTTTTTGAAAATGATGATATTGTGCAATAATACATGTATAGATTTTTTAAGTTATCTCCACCTATTCAATTGATCTACGAGTGAATGGTAAGAACTGTAGGCATATATTTCAGAGAGAAACATATATTTTCAATGCATTTTTACAAATTAAAAGGGGACTTTGAGAAAATGTGTACTTAATATCATTTTTTGCAGGAGGTTTATAATCTCCAGAAACAGATTTTAATCACCTAAATTGGAGTCTGATACACAGATGTTCTACCCAAGTTGTATAAATACTCTATACTCACTGAAATCAAATTTAGTTTTATTAGTCTATTATTGATAATTGATCTTGTATATGATGAAGTTGGATAATATTTAATTGTCTGTTTGGTTGCCCAAAATTAGAGTTCATGCTGAAATGTTAAATGAATTACACCTGAATACATGACCTAAGCAAGATTCTTTAATTTTTCCCAATTTCAGCAAATACCCGATAATATTTTCCCAATTCCCTAAAAATGGCGTTTCCCAAAATAGGCTGATAAATCCCTGGTAGATCTGGAGAAGGTAGTGGGGACCCATCATGTCACGATTTACTACAGATTCGAGGAAAACTGGGGTAAGAGTTTAAGCTTTATCAATTTACAATTTACTATACTTCAGAGGAAAACTAGGGTAAGAGTTGAGTTTAAACATTACCACCATTTCAATATCCACCACAGAGTAAAGTAATACATAGGAATGACTTCATATATAGATCGTCGTTTTTTTTTTGTTTTGTTTTGTTTTTTGTTTTTTTTTTTTTTGATTTTTTGTTTTGTTTTTTGTGTGTGTGTGTTTTTTTTTTTTTGTTTGTTTTGTTTTGTTTTGTTTTTTTTTTGATATGGAACGTAAAAGTATGCATCAATTAGCGACGGAAATAAAATGTATTTAAAAGAATGTCATGTCTTCATGGAATAGGAAGGGAAAATATCATTGTGTTATATTTTTTTAGTGTTTTGAAATTTTGATTTGTGTAACAAATAGATAAAATACCCTTAGACTGATATTTGAGTGCACACTTACACAAGAAAACAAAATATTATGTACCTTACTGATGACATTTGCTATTCTAGTGTTTGTAATTTTTTTTAGACGTCATGTAGAAATAAAATGAAAGGGAAATTAGTTTTTCATGTTTAAGTGCACTGCACATTTTGATAATATCTGCCCTTTTTTCAGATATACACTATAGTGGAAGATTTGCAGGATTTTTCCTCTACATATCTGACGACACGGCATCACGGCAAGCTCTGTTATCACGAGATACAGAACAGACCAGGAACCCCCAGCCATATCATCATACTGGAATGTAGCATGTGGGGGAGATATGTTATCATTTACAATGAAAGAAATCCTGAACTCACGTATCCGCAATTTTATTCAAACATCGCCATCTTAGAACTCTGTGAGGTTGAAGTATACGGTATTTATTTATTTATTATAGAACATATATATATATATATATATATATATATATATATATATATATATATATATATATATATATATATATATATATATATATATATATATATATATATCAAGAGGCCCATGGGCCACATCGCTCACCTTAGCACTGTAGCTAGGAAAAAAGCAGAAATCAGTTAAAAAATGAAAAGTTTCATATATAGGTGGTCTCAAACTACACCTAAAAGGGGGGTCATGATTTGAAAACCTAGAATCTACACTACCTGAGGATGCTTCCATATCAATATGACCAATTATTGATTTGATATTTTTGAGAAGATTTTTGAAGATTTTTTCCTAAAATATATTCCCTTGTCAAACTTTGATTATCCATTGTTCCCCCCGCCCTACTCCCGGGGATCATGATTTGATAAACTTGAATCTAAACTACTTGAGGATGCTTCCATATACATATGACCAATCATGGCTTTGCTGTTCTTGAGAAGAAGATTTTTCAGGATTTTCCCTTGTGTTCCTGTGAAGAACTTTGATTGTTCATTTTGGTCCCATCCTACTCCCGAGGGTCATGATTTGAACAAATTTGAATCTACACTATGTAATAAAAATTTCAGTTTCAAATTTTCTGGCCCAGTGTTTTTTATTAGAAGAATACCAGGTATTCCTAAAGACTTTTTCCTATATATTCTTTTATAAAAACTTGATCCCCCATTGTGGCCCCACCCTACCCCAAAGGGTCATGACTTAAACAAACCTTAATCTACACTATCTGAGCATGTTTCCATATCAATTTGACTAATCATGGCTTTGCTGTTCTTGAGAATATTTTGACTTTTTTCCTATATATTCCTTTGTAAAACTTTGATCCCCATTGTGACCCTACCCTGCCTCAACGGATTATGATTTGAAAAAAAAATAATCTACACTATATTATAAAAGTTCCACATGAGTTTCTACTTTTCTGGCCCAGTGGTTCTTAAGATTTTTTAAATAATGCCACTAAATTTTCACTTATTCATAATTATCTCCCCTAGAAAGAGGGCGTGGCCCTTCATTTGAACAAAATTGAAATTCCTTTGCCCAAGGATGCTTTGTAGCAAGTTTGGTTGAAATTGACTCAGTGATTGTGGAAAAGGAGTCGAAAATATTAAACGTTTACAGACGGACGTCGGGCAAAATATGAACAGAAAAGCTCACTTGAGCTTTAGGCTCAGGTGAGCTAAACCTACAAACAAAACAAATCTGTTAACAGGCAATAAAACACGATCCACTGGAAATTCCAGAGGTTGAATCAGATTAAGCTAAATAGCTATAATACTCCAAAAGGATTAAATCCCAGTTCTTTTGATTAGTACATATAACACAGAGAATGGAAGTAAGATGATATTTATTGTCAATATGAATCTGGTTGAAAAGGGCAATTTTGTTTTCAGCTGTCCATTAAATAATGGTTTTAAAACTCATTAACCGTCCACCAAATAAAATTTATTTGATTTTCTTTAAAAAATGGAGTTAATATAATTTTTTAATACATGTAGTTGTTACACCTGACATTTAAAGAAAATATCCTTAACTTATTAATGTACTTGACAACTGTATCCAAAACACTATCTTTCCAAATATGTTTCGCAAAAATTACTGTAAAACTAATAGATTTGTAGAATTTTCTTTTTCTGCAAATGATGTTTCAGGAAAAGTATGATTTTAATTATCTTGCAAAATAAAACAAAATTGTCTTCTGTATGTGAGGTATTCGTAGCAATTATTTTTCTTTAGGCTGTCCGAACACTATGCAGAGTGAAGGAGAGTGTCTGAATTGTCCCTCCACTTGTGAGGACGGAGTCTGCAACGCAACGACGGGGATGTGTTTCACTTGTCCGTCTGGGTTCACTGGTGATTACTGCAACGAAAGTGAGATTTGTTAATTATACATCTCTTATGCATGGGCCTTTATCACGTTTTATTATCTCTGAGATGGAAACCATTTCAATTATATAATTTCAAACAGCTTGTGGACTTGGTACTCACGGACATCGATGTTCTGGTTTTGCAGAGACGGAGAACCATGTGATCATATGACAGGCTATTGTTTAAATGGATGCGCTTATGGAATGCGTGGAGATTAATGTACAGACGGTGAGTTCTAATCGTTCATAAGGGTAACAATATTCGATTTTTCTACATTGTAGCTATTCTAGATTAGTGAGATAGAAATACAGATATTTATGAATCCAGGAATATATATGCTTTGAAGAAATTCCTTTAGATGGCGAATCAAAGTTTTACATAGGAATATTTAGGAAAACATCTTCAAAAATCCTCTTTTCAAGAACAGAAAAGGCATTATGGTCATATTAATATGGAAGCATCCTCAGATAGTGTAGATTCCAGTTTGTTCATATCATGACCCCTGGTGATAGCGTTGGGCCACAATGGGGGTTCAAAGTTTTACATTGGAATATATAGGAAAAATAATCTTCCCAAGAACAACAAAGCCATGAGTAGTCTATTGATATGGACATATCCTCTGGCATCCAAATTTGTTCAAATCATGATCCCCGGGGTAGAGTGTGGCCACAATGGGGGCTCAAAGTTTTACATAGGAATATATAGAGAAAAAAAATTCAAAAATCTTTTTCTCAAGAACAACAGAGCATCTTCAGATAGTGTAGATTCAAGTTTCTTGAAATCTTGACCCAGGGGGTTGGGTGGGGCCACAATGTACTATCAAAGTTTAACATATGGATGTATAGAAAAAAATTCTCAATTTTTTTTTTCTCAAGAACATCATAGCTATGTTTAGTCACATTGATATGGAAGTACCTTGAGGTATTGTAGATTCAAGTTTGTTCTAATCATGACCCTGAGGGTAGGGTGAGGCTGAGGCTACGTCTATAAAAATCAGGACCCCGGTGGGGGGATGGGGTCTTAAAGGAAGAAAAGTTTTACATAATATTGTATAATAGAATAAATCTGTTGATGAAAAACAGCAATGCCCACGGGTCTCTTGTTTTAAATATTTTCTCAGATTTTGATTACTGCATGCAAAGTGAGCTTACAAAGTAAGTTCATATATTACTTATTTCAATTACTTCTTTTACTTCATATATAGTCTGTCAACCTGGAACGTACGGACAAAATTGTACACAGGAGTGAGGGATTTTCTGTAAAAGATCACGTGTTTGTCATCACGTGACAGGAAAATGTCAGAATGGACGTAAACAAGGCTTCAGTGGAGATACATACGAAGAGAGTAAGATATATTCATAGTATTCCTGAATTCACTTAGATAAAGGTCTTTCAGGTGCAGAAGATCCAAACCTATCAATTTAGGATATACGTATATCATATATTGATTTGAAAATCACATATTTTCCTTTCAATATTTAGGAAAAAGAGAGTTTTCAATTTTCATTGTTACGTATGAATGTCAGTTACTTCGTATATTACATTCCAAACGATTTCTTCACATCGCAACTTCATACTAAATAAAAAAAGATAAAGTTTAAATAAATACTTCTGCTACCAGCTAGACAAAGTTATAATCATTTCTTTATATTTGCAGTTGAAGGATTACCTTTTAGTGTTGATTTTATGCACGCTCTGTTTGGAATGTTCCTAGCTGTCATCTTTATAAATATTGTATACTTCACGATGTTCTTAGTTAAGAGGTGAGTCTCTTTAGTTCTTACATATTTAAGTACATACGCAAGCTAGTTTTGACCCTTATAGTCTCATTCATTGTATAATTTAAGAGTTCCAGTAATTGAAGGACCTTTGTGCAGCTTTTGTAATGATTTTTACCTTCTCCTAATAAGGTTTTAGGAAATACCATCTACTTGTATATGCTAAACTATACTTTTGCTTATTTTTCCTTGAATATCACAAGAATTTTCTATTAAAAAAATGCATGAAGGTTTATTTCTTTATTGATAAACTAAACCCTCTTATCCTTACGATTTAAAATCATTAAAGGACTTTATCTTTGCAGATTTAGAAAGAAAATTGACAACATCGTAACTATAAATTTCAAACATCCAATATATAGATTTGACAACAAGAGGTTCAAGGACAAAGATGAAGATCGCTACAATGAACGGCTGCAGGAGTTCAATGGTCTCGTTGAAAATATTTACGAAGGATATGAAAACACTTCATAAAGGCTTTATGTAATGGACATCCTGGAGCTTCTTACGAACAGTTTGTTTCAGTGTATTATAGACAGTGTGTCAATCCATGTTTATATCTCTGTAGAGACTGTTGATTTAAACGGCACAACAATATCATTGGTGATACGATACGATATCGGTGATGAAAAGCATTTAGGTATAAATGAATCCTCATAGCTTTAATATTTGAAATGCATATTAGCATTTTAAGTTGCTGAAATATTTTCGATGTACCTAAACTTGATGTGGTTTTTGTATGTCCAGAAATTATTGAACTGCGTAATGATATTTTTGTTTTACTGACCCTTTAAATACAGTTGTAATATCAAAACAATTGAATACTTTACTTACTTGGACATATTTTAACTTGCCAACGGAGCTTTTTTTTTAATGTCAAGGGTGAAATATACATTATGTAGCTTACTATCTTTGTTAAGCTATTGGTCAGGTACATGGCTTCAAATCATCTTTAAAAGGTGTTAATTCACTAAGGGATTGATTTCATGCCATTCTAATCAAATAAAGTAATAACATAAATACAAAACAATTGGAAAAAAAATTTCTCATTTTACACGGTACATAACATGCATAAATTATTTATATATTTTATTAAAAAAAAAAGACCTAGAAAGGGAGACAATTTTAATATTTTTTGTTGTTGATGTGGGGAGATGTAGATGTCGATTTCATGCGTAAAAATACTTGACTAATAAAGTTGCCTTAAAAAATAAAGATTATGTACCAGCGTCATCGGTTTAAGCACAGGTTGCATAGCCCTGTCCGACGTTGCACTTGATTTATAACAACATAGTAAAAAGAAATATATTTTAATCAAATTACATTATTTTTCTATTTCTTTTAGTGTTGTTGAAAAATCGTATATACTAATTTCAAATCAATGAACTAAATACACCAATAATTTCCAGTTTTTATTAATTATATTGTGTCTGACATTGTTTGAACAATAATTAACATAATTTTATGTTTAGACGCTGCTAACTCTGATGGCTGACGTCGCTTTGCCTAACATTTTTTTCATACACAATTTTTACGATTCTGACTATCTGTGGTACTAAATATTCAGAAAATGGCGAAAGTCGCTTTTTGCGACACATAAAACTTTTATTAAGCTTTGACTTGTTTTAAAATAAGAAAATAATCTTTATATAACGAAAACTTTCTTTGAAAAATTATTTTTTTACTGGTCAGTGCGCATTGTGATCTGAAAAGAATTAATCATAATACAAATATCAAGTTCAAACGATTTCAACCCAAATATAATGACTTAAGAGTTTCATAACAAATATTTCGGTATACAAAAAGAATAGCTGCAGAACTGTAGCGTTACGGTTTTATATTTTAGTCGTTGACCATAACACTACAGATCCCGTTATGCAAAAAAATGTGTAATTTACGGCGCAAGATTTTTTGCACACTTTGGGGATGTATTTCGCCATTTTCCAGCATTTGTCAATCAACTACTTTCACTTCCTAATTCTAGACATATTCTGTAACAAATTTGTATATTTTATCCATCTCTTTCCCCTTTCTATTCGTGTACAGACAAATAAACTCGCTTGTTGTGAATTTTATGCCATCCAACAACAAATTCACAACACATCATATATATTAAATTAAAACTCGTGGAAATCAAAAGTATTTACTTGCTAAGAGAATATTCAAAAATTTTAATGAAACACATAAACAAATTGATTGACCTGTTCACGTCCTTCAGAAAGAAATCACAAAATACACTAATTTTGAACATTTTCTTTCATCTAAAATATTTATGTGCCATGTTTTCTTCAAATTATTTAGAATTATATCTAAGGTTAACAAAAACATATTTAATCATGGTTGACCGCATAAAATTTTACAAAACAGTCTTTTGAACATGTAAACCCCAATTTTGGAGAGTTTAACAATCATTACAACGATTACACTCCAATAAAAATAATATAGTTATCTATAGTTAATCATAGTTTACCTTAGTTTAATATATTTAACTAAAGTAAATCAGTTTCAAAGGTATCACTATGTTAAATTAAAGTTTTCAAATTTATAACTATTGTGTCATAGTGATCATTAAAGTTAATCAAAGTTTTCAAGGTTATCACTATAGTAAATCAAGGTTTCCAAATTTATTACTATAGGAAATCAAAGTTTTCATAGTGACCACTATAGCATTTCAAAGTTTTTAAAGTTAACTTTATAGTGTCATGGTGGTAACTATAGTAAAACATTAGTAATGTAAGAGGTAAAAATAACGATCGATCTCAAAAGATCCACAAACAATACAAATATGTGAAGCGGGCATAAAACTCGGACCTCTGGAAATTCAACAGGTGGAACAGATGCTAGGGGTAAGAATTCCCTGTTGACCTGTCTCATCCGCCATGAGCTCTTTTTATAGATCAGGTATAGAAAAGGTAAACGGAACATTCCGGTGTCAAATTCTGTATAAAAACAAACATATAACAATTGGTATAAAACACTCAGCCAAATTACGACCCAATGATAGATTATAATTATGTTATATTTGCTAACAAGGTCATTAAAATGATATTTTACCTGTTCTCTGTATTACTAAATAAACAAGTTTTTTTTAATTAAATACACAGCAGTATCTTAATTGTTATACATCTTGTAATACATATGTACGTGTTAGACTACAGATATTTTAATCTTGCAGTGTGTCTATTCTGGAAAAGGCAGGATTGCTGGGTACAGTTGTGGAATGTGAAGAAGACGGATTACTTACGGTGCATCCCCTTTTCATAAAAACCTCAACAAGTCATTAAATAGAAAATATGCACACACTTAAAACTAATTTCACTTATCGACATGTGCGATGTGCCTGTGAAGTTTATGAAATCATGAATTTAAGTAACTTGACCGCGTCTTTCAGTACTGTATCCGTACTTTGATTATTAAAAGAATGATAATAATATATAAAGTATTCATTTATTGATTTTCTTCTCTCTTTGCTGTTCAAAATGATCATTCTTTAATTGAATTAAATTAGTTTTTGATGTTGTAGGATGTTCTACTTCACACACTTAATCAGATGCTTTAAAAAGATTCACGTTGTATTATTCCTTTATATTCAGATTTTATAACTACATGTACAATCAATTACATTTTCAGTGTCTCTTTATCAATCAAACCAATCGTGATATTTATTTTGTAACAATTTTGTGTACAGTCACTAGTAAGAAAAACATGGAGAAGCTGTACTGTTCTACTTGGATTTGCCAGTGAACCCAAAAATGTTCAAATTTGTGTTAACACTTTAATTTATATATACAAGTGGTCAATATGGAAAACAAGCAACAGTATTAAGTATGAAGATACAAAAAATACTCTGTACTACTTCATTCCTCCAAAAAGCATTCTCGAAAGAAATAAAATTAACACTCCAGCTTAAAATTAACTTCAATGTATATTTTCCCATTTATTCATTATTGCAACACATTTAAGAATCACACCGGATAGCATATACGAACAAGAAATTCGGAACCACCCTAACAAAAAAGAACTATAGTTAACTATAGTTTACTATAGTTAACTATAGTTTACTATAGTATCATAGTTTTTATCATTTTAGTAAATCAAAGTGTTTTTACGATGGATTTCAAAGCGTTATATTTTTGTTCTTCAATTCATACCTGCACATTTTTTGTATTGAATTGAAATATTATTTGTATATTCACACATTATTTCCAGATTTTACATTACTGTTATCGAATTTTAAAGATTTTAAGCTTTGACATCTCAAAAAAAGTTCCACAGTAAAGTTTCATAGTAAATCAAAGTGTCAAAGTTTTCACTATAGTTAACTATAGTAAACTATAGTTAACTATAGTTAATTTTTGTTAGGGTAAATTGAATCCGATAGATACATGTATTCTTTGTTTTGTTATACAATTTAATTAATATACCTGTTTTTAATGTATGATATGAATAAATATATGAGATATTGTATTTAGATATAAAGCACCCTGCGTGATGCTGTAGGGTTTACTATTATATTTTGTTATAGAGGGAGCTTAGTCAGGGCCCCATCCCTGGTAGCTGTCCTATATATCACCTTTAATGTTATAGGCCTGGGAAATAAATGTGAAATAAAAAATCTTCTCTCGACGATATTTAGAGGGAAAATTGTTTTCACGATTTAATAACCACTGAGTATTCTACTTTCTAATAGTTTAAAGTTCCCATGCCAGTGGCTCACACCACTGTTTAAGGTTAATCCTCTCGAACAATAAGCAGGTAAACTCTTTCTTTAAAATGAATACTTATCCTCTTGAACAAAATCATGATTCTTGAGTCCATGATCTAGGATTCGGATATGGTACATTTGGTCATATTAAGTAAACCTAACACGTAGATTTTACTTGATAAAGTCGAGAAATGTTCTAAAAAGCATAAGATTTATTGACAAACAAGTGATTTAATATTATTTTGCAGGGTCGTCAAAAGGTTTGTGGAAAGGAAATACCCCTCCTAAACGCAATGACTGCTTTAGTTAAATGGAACCACGTTGGTGGAATATAATTTTTTTCTTCAAAATTTAAATAACAAAATGTGGCAGCAATACTTTGAACAAATAAACAATTTGAATTTATTTTGTTTTAAATTTTATATTTTCTATTTTATAAATGGAGTGTCGTCACACCAAACTCATTCCAAACCCCCCTTGTCTTCTTGGCGGTCTTGGTTTGCCGCGTTTATATTTACCGATCATGATATAATATGATATTAGGTGATACGATTAAACCATTATGTGTGAAAAATGAATATACTAAAGCAGTATTTTTTTTTTGGCTAATGACTTCTCTTTGCAATGATAAGACGACAACTATCTCTATCATTCCACATTTATTCTTTTTTATCTTTCTTTTGGAATATAAAAAATGCACTTATGTTTAACTTTCATTGAATAAAAACAATGTTTTATCCAACAAAAACCGGACCTTGTATAAAATGTGTAGTTGCTGAGGAAGTTGTAGATTTCATGTGATCTATAAATAAAAAAAAACATTTATAACTTGATTACTATAAAGAGAAAACAGAAAAAGACAACATAAGGACTTTAATTGATAATTTCAAAAATGTGAGATAATACGTAGTTGATACCTGGGCACGGCTGTATGTTACATGCCTCAGATTCCAGGTCCTTGCCAGGACACGGTAGTCCTCCATGAGAAGGTGGCGGATTTTTACATTCCCTTACTCTGATATGTATTCCTCCACCACATGACATGTCACAAGGCCGGAAGCGACCTCAATGACCCCAAATTCCATCAACTAAGAAAATATAGATTTTTGTTTAAAATTCAAACTTCATTTGCGCTGAAATTTGAAAGCAAGTTAATAAGACAGATTAGAATGCAAATAAAATAATCAATTTTCAACAAAGAAGAAACAAGATGTGTCTGTGAAACACTGATGCCCCCATATGGCAATTCATAGCGAAGGATTAAGTTTCTCAAATGCAAGTCAAACTCCCAAGGTCAAACAAAATCAAAATTGTTGGTACCCAAGGTATGGTATTGTCACAAGACATACACCTGTGATATTATCAAGGTTAAAGTTTTTTCCAAAGAAGCTTAAACTCCAAGTTCAAAGGGTCAAAATTGTTGGGACTAATGGGAAGGACTTGTCACAATAAATACAGTGTACATTTTGAAATATGAAAACTCTAACATCAACCGATCAAAAGTTTTGGCCAAGATTATTATTTTTTTTAAAAGTAGGTCAAACTCCTAGATCAAAGTCAGGGTCTTTTCACAAAGAATACACCTGTGAAATATGAAAGCCCTAGTACCAACCGTTTAAAAGTTATGACAAAATTTAAAACTTTAAAAAGTGGGTCCACTGAAAGGGTCAAAATTGTTGGTACCCGAGGGAAACTCCTGTCACAAGAAATACACATGTGTAATATGAAATCCCTAGCTCCAATCATTTAAAACGTATGGCTAAGGTTCAAGTTTCTGTAAACTAGGTCAAACTCTAAGGACAAGGTCAATAGATCAAAAATATTTATATCAAAGGAAAGGACTTATCACAAGGTATACACATGTGAAGTATGAAAGCACCAACCATTCAAAGGTTATGACCAAGGTTTAAGTGTGGTAAAATTCTGCAAAAATGGGTCACACTCCAAGGTCAAGAGTTAAATATGTTGGTACACAGAAGAAAGGGCTTGTCAGAAGGGATACACATGTACACATGTAAAATATGAAAGCCATAGATCCAACCAATCAAAAATTATGGCCAAAGTTAAGGTTTTTGCGGACAAACAGACATACAGACAGACAGATGGACAGGGCAAAATCTATATGCCCCTGAATCTTCGATTACGGAGGCATAAAAGAGAGACGCATTTTTTTCATTAAAAATTACAATTTTGATTCAAATATGATAACCTGGCAAGAAAAGTAAATATATAATCATTTAACTAAGTATAATACATACAGAGAAAACAAATCGTATGCTAATACTTGTTTTCATATCCGTCAACTAATAGTGTAGGAGAGAAGCTTTTGAAAATTGTCTGCAGAAAAACATAAATAAGAAACCTGGACACGCTGTGAGGTTGCAAAGTATGCCTTCCGTTGAGTTTCCTGAACAGTCCTGACCCCCATATTGAGGATGTGGCTCAGAGCAGGTGCGCGTTCTGAGCCGTAAACCTTGACCACAACTACCACTACAATGTTCACTGAAGTTTGACCATGCTGACCATCCTCCATCGACTAATTAATATTGAACGGAATTGTTAAAAGCAGTCATAATAAAATACAGCATTTTTTTTTAAAAATATCATTATTAGTATTTTTTTTCTTTTTTGCTTTTAAAAAGTGTTTTATAAGGTAAGATGAATTTCATGTTATAAATTTTTAATATATCGGGTAGCAGTCAATTCATTTCCAACATGACAACTTTTCATTGTCCATTACATGTAATTGCCACTTGGTAAATCTTACAGGTTAACATACATGTACATATCACAAAGATGGAAAAAAAATGTATCCTCTCTCTTTCTCTCATGAGCCTTTAAAAACTAACGTCTTAGTTTCATAAATTTGATTTCATACTTGGACAGTGAAATATGTTACATCCTATCGCTTCAAGGGAATTGCCAATGCAAGACAGACCACCATTGGCTGGGGCCGGATTTGTACAGTCTCTGAATCTCAGTTTCCAGCCTCCACCACACGATTTATCACAAGTACTGAATCCTCCCCATGAAGTCCAAGATCCATTAACTATTGAATACCAAAGATTATGTATTTTATAATATTTATTTAAAATATAGTTTAGAACAAGTGAAAGTTTGTTTTTAGCAATATGAATGGAATTTTCGTTTAATTGTTGTTTACATATTTCTCAAACTTTCTAATAAAAAAATACCCTATCAGTATGGGGTTTTTTTTATCTGTATAATGTATGTTTAAATTTTTACATACTCGAAACTTTGGCAGAACTGAGAGTTTTGGCTTGCAAGAATGAAAATAGCGATTACCGGTAGGTTTTTCATATTTCATGTAAAATAATACTATTCATTTTGAGTATTTTTTCTGATCACAATGTACACAGTCGACAGGGCCCAATAATATACAGTACCTGGCCATAAGTCTGTGATGATAAAAATGGCTGCCAAAATATCAAAATTCAGAAAGCCATTTTTTTTTCTTTCCATAGAGTGTATACAATAATTAAATGACGTCATTTTATAAAAGTGACGTATTATCTGTCAAATAGTTAGCAATTGACAAGATGGCTACTAAAGGTAAACAAATCTCTACCCCTATGAAAAATGCAATAATAAGTATGATAGTGGATATACCCAACAGGACATTGCTACTATTCTTTCTGTGAGCCAGTCTGGGATTTCCAAGTTTCTTAAGCGATACCAGTGAAAATAAGCATCGAAGCGGACGCCCTAGAAAAACTGATGTACGAGGTGATCGTAAGCTACTTCAACGTGTGAAACTCAGCAGACGGCAAATTTTGTCGGAAATAACTGATGAAGTGAACTTAAAATTACCAAGTTCCATCTCTTCACGGGCGGTAAGAAGACGTTTGCGATTTTTTAACTTTACGAGAAGGAAAACAAGGAAGACTCTGATAATTCAGTCTGTAAACAGCACTCGCCGTGTAAATTGGTGTCGAGGTAAATTACACTGGACAGTGAAAGGTAATTGGAAAAAGGTGATTCTCAGCAACGAAACTCAGGTTGTGATTGTTCAGAATAAGAGAGTTTACATCTGGAGAAGAACGAACGAAGTATGGCGACCTGGAGTGTCTTGGCGTCCGTGGAAACGGAAAGTACTCGGTGATGTTTTTGGGATCTATTACTTATGAAGGAGTCGGAACATTTACAGAAGTAGATAGGATTATCAATTCCCCCAAAACATAAACATTTTGGGTACAGATTTAGGACCTGTTATTATGCGTCATTTACCGAATGGTGACTATGTATATATTCCAGGACGACAATACACTGGTTCACTCATCTAACGCCTGAAAATTATGGAAAACCGGAATGAAATTAAATGTCCAACTTGGCCATCACAATCTACAGATATCAATGTAATTGAAAATGTGTGGAGAACCATAAATAGGTACAAAATTCATAATCGTAAAGACCTTATCATGAAAGTAAAGGAAATATTGCGGTCACTGCCTCAGCACTATATTCAGAGCCTGTACGCTTCAATTCCAAGGCGAATTCGACAAGTTAGTAAATCTAAGGGTCATGCAACTAAATGATAGAGATAAAAGCCTTAGGGTAAGTACTTAATATGTATGGAGTTTTTTTTCATTTTTGCATTTTTTTTATGTTGTTCACGTTACCGTACGTTACGTCAGCCATTTTATGACAGACTTATGGCCAGGTACTCTAAAACCTGCTTATTTTTAGTGTTTAACATCGAATAACAGTGAATGCTTGATCCAAACTTTTAGATTGATGGAGTTTGGAAAGTTGTCTATCCAAAAAAAAATCTCCGGTATTTTGTAATACTTTATACAGGGTTATTTTCACACTGTCACTGATGAAATAATTTTTACCTTTTTTAATTTGCTCAGAAAGGACAATAATATAAGGGGGAAAACGGCCCTTTAAAACTAGCCCATTTACGACACGCGCAAAAGGACTTAAAATATTATAGTGTATTAGGGGATATGAATGTCGTCGTATGCAGAACTCTGTTGAGAAATGAAACAAATACGCTTAAACAGTCACATTTCAAACTTCTTTATTTTAAAGGGATTCTTATTTATCATGAGTATCTGATATAAATAAATTATCTTTGTTGTATCCGACAAATCAAGCGCAATGTAAACAAACATTTCTCTGTATGTACTTACCTGGACATGCCTCTGACCCGCAGTCACTAGACTCCTGTAATACTACATTACTACAACATCCTCTACAGGTCCTATATCTGTGTTGTGTACCATTACCATCACAGGTAACATTACAGGCTGTCCACTCGCTCCAAAGAGATAAAGTCTGATGATAATGAGAGACTCCAGATGCTGGGATAAAGCAAAAAGATTTAGCAAGAATATTCAAAGTATATTCAGAAAATACTGTACGTTTAGGAAACTTATTTCAATCATAAATGTTAATAAAGTTAGTATCAGGTCATCCTCATTAACATTTTAAATTGAAATGTATTCTTTTCTTCTATATTTAAAGATGTAATTCAAACACACATAAGTACACAATGTGCCATTTGTTTGTTCGAGGTATTTGTTTTGTTTTTTTTAAACTATGTTCAATCTCCTCTCGGTCATCGCACGCTTTCTATGTGCAGTAATTTGTATTGATTAAATAATGGCCGTCAGTTGAGCTTCTGTGTCGGCCAGTTTACTCCCATGATATCCGATACAACCTTGCATAAACATCCGCCATAAAGTAGTCCATGTCATTTTTCTGAACTTATCTAATTTGGTAATTGACAAAAGAAAATGCAAATATATGTCTTTTAACTAAATTTGAATATTATATTTTTTGATCAGCAGATAATAATTTCAAAGAACAAGGTACAGTTTCAATACAAATCTGGCCCTGTATTTTTACTCTCTCTATCAAATGTTTCTATCTGAAATCTGAGTATTTTTCTAAAATATGAAAGTCATGAAAGAAATTAAAATTCATGCTTTCTGAAATGTTAAAACTCCATGCACTATGATCAAACAAATTGTTTTTCTCATTTGACTTCCTAGTGTTAATTGTGACGTCATAAACTTGTGCATTTTCCCGTATTTTCTTAAAAAGTTGCAGAAGACATCAATTTTCAGTGAAATTATCTTTCAGATAATATAGACCACATGTATCGCCCACAAAGATTTTGAGAAATATGATTTTTCAAAGAATTTTACACAACATATCAGAATATTGAAGTGGGCGACGGCTGTGGACAGTATTTTCTGAAGGAAAATATCCCCTGAAATGAGTCATTTTGAGCCATTTTCTGCTTAAAGCTTGGAAAAATACGAAATTAATGATGCCATATTTGCAGAATGATCCTCCTTCATGCCATATTCTTTCATGGATTATAACACTCATATACTCAACTCATATATATGCTAATTTCAAAACTTTTTGAAAACATAAATTTTTTAGGGCATAATAAAGCCAAAACCGTACCTTCTTCTTTGGAATGGGTAAATTGTCAAAGAAAAAACTTGGAGCTGTGCATCAATTTACACTACCTTATTTCAGATGGAAATTTCTGGAGTTGAAATTTAAAACTTTGGAATATAAAACACCCATTAAGTTGTGAAAATAAAAAAAAGATATGTTGAATTATGAAATTAAGTACAAAAACTCTATCAACAATTATGTGTCTGGAAAAAAAATGCTTAAAAGATGTGTATCAACTGCTCATTCCAATCAGAGAAAAAAAAGACAATGTAGTGTCTGATGAGGGTAACAAAGGAAAAGGGCGCGTTTGGAAGTTTGCACCAATTTTACAATTTAAGACCCCCACTCTTCAACTCCCATGAGTACTTTCAGTACTTTGTTTTTTGTTGTTTGGTTTTTTTTTTTTTTTTTTTTTTTTTTTTTTTTTTTTTTTTTTGTTTTGTTTGTTTTTGGTTTTGTTTATTTTATTTTTTTGTTACTGGTGCTTTTTTTAATTCAAAGAACATTGTAAAAAATTAATAACCAGGCTTTTTGATATCATAGACAACCCGCTTCTTCAGCTACTAGATGTGTCAGTGTGACTGCCTCCCACCGACAGACAAATTTAAGTTATGTAAAAGTCCAAGCGTGTGGAGTTAATAATGGGTGGAAATAGTGCAAACGTGAAAAAAAAACCCATCGTATTAATTCTCCTGTTTTCTTGAATCAATATTGATTATACCACAACATACCTAAACTTTGCGAAATGTTGATATGTTGATTAATACATGCAAAGCAAAAAAGGCCAAAACCAGTGAATAATATACAATTTTGGACTCTTTCGAGAGTCCATAATTGTTTTATTATATAGTCCGGATTTGAATAAATAAGACATTGAAGGCTGCATGATGATACCACTTCCATTTACGAACGTTTGTCGTAGAAAAATTTTCAAAAAATGTCCAGATTACAAATTATATCTTCCCTGTTTTCCTTTTGCTGTTTGTAACACATCGTAATGTTTAGAAAATAACCCTGCGATAGGCTTGGCTAATGTTTTTCCTGCTCATTAACACAGCTGGTTCCGGCCGTTGCAACCATTGTTTACAACGTTGTTTGAGGTGTTGATTGTAAACGTCACAATGCCTCTGCACGCGCACCGACCCTCCGGTGAATACGGCTTCAAAACCAGTGAATATGTAGTGTTATGAACTGTTTGCATTTGTATAGATTATATAGACACTATAAATAGACTATATAATAATTATAATTAACATATTGAAGGGCCATATATTTCCGTAAAAAATGGTAATTCAATACGAAACTCATCTAAATGTCATTATCTACAACCAAAAATATATTAATATAGAAAAACAAGGAATTAGAACAGTTCAACGTTTATGGACAATAACTTGATTTTCAACGTTTATGGACAATAACTTGATTTGTAAGTCGTCAATATCAGGAGACATGTAACAAATCAGCACATAAACTAATAATACAGACACAAAGGTAAAACAAATGTAATTATAAGAACTTTTCAAAGTCTAAAGACCATTACTTTTGAAAATGGGCCAATATCAATACGCATACCAAACATAAGTTCATTATCTTTAAGCATAGAAAATAAAATCCATACACACAAGTAATCTGAAATTGAATATTAAGAGGATACTGGAGTTTCTCATTGTTAACATCTATTAAGTCTTTAAAAATCGGGTCTTCCAAACAACTATTCCTATTCTAAGGAGTCTCTATTATGATCCTTTCAAAGCCGATCTAAGAAGCAGAAGTTATCCAATCACTTCTACAGAGAAGAAAAAAATCTGGCATTTGCATTCCACTTGACATTTAGATATATCGACCAGGGTTTATCAATTAAACTAGTTACTTTAATGTCGCCATCTTTTCCATCGTCAACTTTTCTTATTTACATGTAGTTAGAATGTAGTGATATTCCACTATCACCTCCATATGGTGTTTATGTCTCCGAGCGTATTCGATACTCAAGAGCATGTCGAGTACAACCAATTTTAAAACCGAAACAGGCTACAGTCAGATAATTTGATGTAACAGGAATTTCAACAACGTCGGTTAAAGTCGGAATTTCGTGAATTGACTTAATATTTGCCTCGGTAGCAAATATAACCTATCATTGGATTATTGAGTCGTATTTTGGCTGCCGTGTTTCATACAAATTGCTAGGCTTTTGTTTTATTTATTTGTTTGTTTAACGTCCCTTATTCACTCATATTGAGAGGCCACCACTTACGGTGGATGGAAGCCACCACTTACGGTGGATGACTGCTAAATTAGATATCTTTTCGATACTTATGTCTTTGGGGCCTGGGTTAATACGGTCTCATGATGGACCGGTCTCCACGTCCACGTGCAACTCCACGTTAGGATCTACTTCTTACTTCGCAAATCTAGAGCAAACGTTCTGCCACTGCGCCACGCGGATGACTGTTAGGTTTTTTTAATGTTAAATTTGAGTATTGAATATTCCGTCTACCTGATCAATATATAAGGTTGACGTAATAAGTTGCTGGTCAAGATGGGATGCTTACTACTCCTAGGCACCTGATTCCAGCTCACCCCTTTGATTTCCAGGGGTCCGTGTTTTATGCCCTCTTCACAAACTGGAATTGTTAGTAAACTTTTATGAGAGCGATCACTGTTCTTTATCTTTTCTTTGTCATTCATTCTAATAGGTAAAACAAAGGAACTTACGGCCTTTTAAGAAGAAGCCGAAAGCTATCTAAGAAGCATGGAGAACAAAGACAAAGAATGTTAGACCATTCCTTTGTTTAATTGGCTACTATAGAATTTTCTTTTCCAAATTTTGAAGAATTACTGCTCCTTTAACTGACTTTACTAAGAAAGGTTTTGCAAATTAGTATGAATTGACGCCATGATGCAAAATTTGCCCTTGCTTAGTGAACTTGAGTGTGTTATGTGACCCATGATTTGTAAACTTGGGTGTATCTAATGTGTCCCCTGCTGAGTGAGTTCAGTAACCTGTATTGTTTTCTTGGCGGCGGTGAGATTTATGGGGATAACAGAAGGTTTTTATTGTTTAAAATGGCACAGCTCAATGACCAAATTTTTAAGCTACTTTTATGGGGTTGGATTGAGTAAATGGAATGACTAGGGTGGGAGGCATATGGTAGAGTTGGGAGGATATGGTACACCATATATGCCATCTTTTCATGTAGATTTAGAGAAAACCTATTTAATGATCCCATGTGGACGTTCATAATGTCTTTATATTACATGTAGATAAAATCATTGTTAACCTTTACCAATCTTGTTCTTTCTTGGTGAACAGAAATCATCCTAAATAAAATTAGTTGTTGGATTGTAAATTTTTAATTTAAACATCACATTCACACTTGAGATCAGCTGTGACAGGACAGAAAATGTATCTATCATCTTAACATACCTATATAGTATTGTCATCCTACTACAATGTACTTCTCTGATACCAGTTGATATTGAAGATAAGAAGCACCTGGGATGTCATTCATATTTAATGACTTTTAAGAAAAAATTAACCTTATTTCAAATCGCATTGCAATATAAAAGAAATTATTATTCGCATATCAATTTTCATTTTTTTAAAATATCAGAATATATTTATAAAATGCACTTTAATTCGGTAGGTTATGTCTACGAGTATATAACGTAATAAAAGCGGCTCAAGTGCTGGAAATTTTCTTATCACCAATCTGAATAACAAAGAGACATAGAGCCAGTTAAAATGATCACATTTTCATTTACGATAGCTGATAGTATAATCAATAACCATATTTTAAGATTTATTCTTGAATTGCTATGATCGAGTTACTCCAAGAAACATTAAAACACTATAATTTGAAAATTGAATATATCTTGTATTTTGCAAACGATTCGTAGTCTTACACTCTATGATGTTGTCACTGCTGCATAACCTGGACTCTACATAAGAGTCTGTAACTATTCAAATCAAATTTATAACATGCAAGAAATGCAAATTTGTTGTTAGAAAAAAATGTTTCTAAATAGTTCAAAACAATTTATGCAATCTGCATACAACGCTCAGTATGCATTTACAAGCAGGATGCCCCAACTCTATTGAAAACAATAGAGAAACATTTTATAAAGTAGACTTTATGTATTTTTTTGGAGACTAGGTCTTCCAACAATCTATTGGAATTCCTATGGGTACCAATTGCGCCCCGTTATTAGCAGACCTTTTTTGTATTCATTTGAAGCAGAATTTGTCCAAAATCTTATACGTGAAAAGAAGAAAACACTTGCATTGGCCTTCAACTCGACATTTAGATATATGGACGACGTATTGTCAATTATCAATGGTTATTTCCATTCTTCTGTCGATACGATATATCCCGGTGAGCTTGAAATAAAAGATACCACAGAGTCTGACACATCTGTTTCATATTTGGATATTTTACTTGAAAAAGACGTTAATGGTAATCAAACAACCAAGATTTATAATAAAAGTGATGACTTTAACTTTTCAATCGTCAACTTCCCTTACTTATGCAGCAATATACATTCATCACCTGCATACGGGTTTATATCTCTCAGTTGATTCGATACACAAGAGCATGCTCTACGTATGTACAATTTCTTAAACGAGGTAAATTATTGACAAACAAGTTGATGAAACAAGAATATCAGCAGTCTCGTTTAAAGTCATCTTCTCGTAAGTTCTCTGGTCGATACAATGACCTTGTCAGCAAATACAATTTATCATTGCGTCAAATGCTAACTGACGTTTTTCATATTAATTGTTAGGCCATTATTTACACGCTGAATTGTCGACGGATTTTTCCGTTATTTCCCCATCATGACAAGGAGAGCATGGCGGGTGTGATCGGTCTACAGGGTATGCTCACTCCTCCATGGCACCTGATCCCACCTCTGATGTTTTGGAGGTCCGTGTTTGCTCTGCTCCTATTTTGTATTGTTTAATGGACTTTTGAGCTTGAATACTCTTCGTTATCTCCATATATGTCATATGGCTGAAAGCAACATCGTTATAAAAATGAATATCGTGGTTGCCATGGTAACACAACAAAGCCTAACAAAATGTCTGGCTTACTTTGATTGATACTGCCGTCTTATGCTATAACATAGAAAATTGAAACTGCAAGATGTGAATTCTAAAAACTGTGACATATAAAGCACAATATTTAGGAAATTTTTCCTAAATTATAGTTACCATGGAGACAACAAAGTAGTATATTCAAGAAAATATTTCTTACTACCCTAAAAATTTAGCTAGCTTATCCCGAACATAATTATCTCAACCATTTGAAATTATATTAATTTAATAAAAAATTAGTTTAAAAAATATAAACTGACAGAGTTTGAGAAGAAAAGAATATTGTTGCTATGATTACTAAAAATACATTTCGAAGCAATGAAATATGTGGAGATAACGAACAGTATTCAAGCTGAAAAGTCCATAAAACATTACCAAATAGGAGCAGAGCAAACACGGACCTCTAAGACATCAGAGGTGGGATCAGGTGCCATGGAGTAGTGAGCATCCCCAGCCTTATGTCGTAGCTTCTGGCATCTAGTTAAGATACTGAATAGTCTGAACTGAAAATGTTGGTTGTTTATAGATAAAAATTTTAGCTTTAAGGGGATTTACATCCAAAAGTACTTGTAAGATTTTTAATGTATGTTTTAATTTCATACCATTTCCAAAGTCACACATTATTCAGACCTGTTTACTCTTACGATTTCGCCGTATTTTGTACGGATTTTGAGTCCAAAATACGTCTCACGTTTTGCTATTATGAAAATACGGCGATCGGAAATCCGTTTTAGTTTGACGCTTTTTAATCGCTATAAAAAGAGATAGATTTCAAGCACTTAAGTGATGTCGGATTGCCAAAACGCGGTGGTTTGTTAACTATGATTTTCTTTGTTATTAATCCATGTTTGGGTAATCAGAAATGTAGTTGTTCTCTATTAATATATGTAAAATCAATGGAACGTGAAATCTTACTGACAAATGCAAATCTAATAAAAAATACTGAGAGACAGCAATATGGGTAAACAGGTCTGCATTATTTTAAGAAAAAAATTTTGAAATGTACAACTTGGGGCCATCCAATTACTTATAAAATGTAAAATAACAAACAATTTGGGTCTGAAATAATAAATTAAAACTCGAAAGTGTAATAAAGGTAATTATAAGCTGAAAATGTACCAAATAAAAGCGAAAGATCCATGCAGCATATTTTAAAGCTGAACTCGATTTATAAAAGGAAGAGGTTTATCTTCGTTCGCCGTATTAGTCTTCTCTAAATTGAATTCTCCAGCCCGAAGTGCTCATCATTTACTTTTCCATAGGAAAACTTGCCAACAATTGTTAATTATCCGAATTCATTATGTACTTGTACAACTCAGAACAGATATTAAGAAATATATAGAGTTTTTCAGGAATGAAGTAGCTATTAATAATTCATCTGATCTGTGTCAATCTCTGCACAAAGCATACTTCTATATAACAGGTTAATTTCAACCTTTTTAAGTTTATTAATCGGAGAAAATACATGTAATTTAATTAATTTAAATGTTGACACCATTGTTCCAGGTAAAACTTAAATAAAATAATAAACATGATTTAAAAAGATATAAATCTACTCACGACAATTACATTGCGCATACCCATAATTTGATCCTGGGTATGTACACTGACATCCTTCGCCACAACACGAATTCGTTGAGCAGTACCCTGTTACATTTTCTGTCAACACTATCATTGAATGATAAATAATATTCTGTAGTTTTGGTTTGCATGCACTCAAGTATATCATGTATATAGAACTGATAGAGTAAGTATATAAAAATGTCTTAAATATTATCTGATTTTAAAAGGAAATAAAGCAGATCACATTAAAATAATAATAGTAAATAGCATCACAGGTAAAAGTTGCTTGAACATTGATTAAATAATAAATTAGTGTTAACATACCACAAATAGTTATAATAATAACGCACTGCAGACTTGTCATATTCGATTTCTATAAATATATTTTGATAAGATAAGACGCTACTGAGCTCCGATTATTCAGTTATTGTACAGTTATAATAGCTTTTGTGGACACCATTATATAAGTAAAGTGTTTAATCTAATACTTTTAAAAGAATACTAGACTTTGACCCGTGCGTGCACGGGTTGACATTGTTATGAATGCATCAATGTGCATATCGGACATTTACAAAATAGATACATCGACACATTCATATTGAAAGGTACTTTTGAAATAAACAATGAATGTGAATATAATTCTGTTTTTTGTTTGTTTGTTTGTTTTTGTTTTTGTTTTGTTTTGTTTTGATTTTGTTTTTGTTTTTGTTTTTTTTGTTCTTAAAATTGGTGCGTAACGGCGTAGCGCAGAATGGGTTTGACCCCCCAGTTAGCTATAAATCAAGTCTTGAGTTGGAATCACGCAAGAGCTTACATAAATTTCACCTTTCCAAACAAATTTAATAAAAGAAATTATGGATATTTATTGAAAATATGACAACAACAAAGAGTTGAGCACTGCTGATACATATCAAGCAAAGTAATGAAAATGAAGAAATGTGCTAAGGTGGTATTTTAATTTACACAATCAGTTATTAAGCTAAAGGTGTAAAAAAATTTGTAACAATTTTAACACTGCAGATCTCAACTTGTTCAAAATATGACCTCAACAATAAAAGAGTTATTAAGCACTGCTAATACATATACTTTATATATACACAGGTAATAGACATGTATATAATCTGTAAAAGCAGAAATGAAAGTGGACAAATGTGCTATACTGGTATTTCTACACAATTTAGCAGATGTGAAGCAAATCCCACCCACCCACCCCCCTCCAAAAAAAAAAAAAAAAAAAAAATACTGGTTGTTCAAGAGATCATAATAAAAATTAAGAATATCAAATGTACTTTATCTAATATATGATATAAGAAAATGCTCTCATGACTGTCTGTTTTGATAAAAATTAATGTAATATCCTTAAATTAGTAATAGTTTGGATCGATTCGATTAAAACAAAAACCTCGGTTTTTGAATAATTTTGATTCAATTTTTGGAAACAATATTTTTGCTTCAGTTGTGTTTAAACCTGTTATAGTTATTGAAAATTCGAAATAAATACAATGTAGTAACCAATTTGAAAGTTTTTTTTTCATCTTTTTTGATTCAACAAATGTAATTTGTTTTACTTTTTAGCTCACCTTAGCTGAAAGCTCGAGTGAGCTTTTCTGGTCACATTTTGTCTGTAGTCAGTCTGTTCGTCTGTCTGTCCGTCTGTAAACTTTTCACATTTTCGACTTCTTCTCCAAAACCACTGGGCCAATTTCAACCAAACTTGGCACAAAGAATCCTTGGGTAAAGGGGATTCAAAATTGTTAAAATGAGCTACCACGCCCTTTTTCAATGGGAGATAAATAAGAAATATTGAAATGTTTTGGTAAATCTTTAAAAATATTCTTCTCAAGAACCATTTGGCCAGGGAAGTTGAAACTTTTGTGGAAGCATCCTCAGGTAGTGTAGATTCTAAATTGTTAAAATCATGACCCCAAGGGGTAGGATGGGGCCTCAATGGGGTTGAAATTTTACATAGTAATTTATAGGAAAAATCTTTAAAAATCTTCTTCTCAAGAACCTTTTGGCCAGGAATGTTGAAACTTATGTGGAAGCATTCTCAATTTTGTCTAAATCTTATCATGACCTTTCATGACCCTTGGGGGGTACGGTGGGGCCACAATGGGGGAGGGGTATCCATGGGAGTATTTATAGGAAATTTTTTTTATGAATTTTCTTTTCCAAAACTATTTGACCAGAGAGGTTTTCTGAAATATAAATTCATATAATGTACATTCAAATTTGATGATGACGATCACAGGGGTGATGATAGGGTACAACCACAATGGGATGGGGGAGGGGGTGACAAAATATTTACTGTAAATTTTACATATGAAAATCTTTGGAGAAAAAAGTTAGAATATGTTTCAAAAATTTAAAATAAAAAACTAAACAGATATATCTGATTTGTTAAAGCTGTTTGGGTTAGAATAATTGACCATTAAAATTAGTTGCCCATGTGAGCGGTGTGGCTCATGGGCCTCTTGTTTATGCTAAGTTTAAAATATATGGGATACAAAAATTATCATTATCTTAGATAAGCCAAGCAAGGGTATCCTAAGTAGGAAAGTAGGAACTTGAAGGTACTTCTTGCTGCTTGCTTCTTGAAGTCTTTTCCGGGAGGGGAGGGGGGGAGGGCGACAACTCTTTTTGGATCATACAGCATCACTTCCATTTTTTAATTGAAATCATACAATGTAATCAGAAACATTTTAAAATAAATGTTTCTGATTTAATTATTCAGAGCATAAATTTTTCCAAAATATTTAATATAGTCTGAGTTTAGCGCAAACTTTAAAGTTTACTGACCTTGACCGATTTTATTATGGGACAGCCAATGAGAATTTAGGAGCGGATCTTGAACTGAATATGGGAATTTTTCTTACTTTATACGTAAATAATGCAGCAAAATAAAATACATACCTCATAAACATTTGTATATCTATTTAGTGATAACAAAAATTAATCTACTGCAGTATTAAACGTTTTCAATCAAAAGTCATTACATCACATGAGAACTGTCATGGCTGCTGAAGAGGACAGCTTGTTTTCACGCTGGTGTATTTTTTCTTGTGGCGATTTAATAAAACATAAGTTTGTTTGCTACGATTAAATATAATTCATTTCATCATTGAATAAATATTTTTACGATCTTAATTTTGTCCCACTTCATAGTTTTGAGATTTACTATGCATGGACTATATTTTACAAACGATCGATATTTTAGCAGCATTGATAGAATGAACTGTACGGGCCGCAAGGGCTGACTTCAGACTACCTATCAAGCGTAGTTACTATGACCTTTACATATTTAGAAGATCTAGCCTAGAACAGGCTGTCCCTTCCATATAACGTACTGAAGATCAATAACAATAATTTACATATTTCACCCACTTTTTTTAAAGTTTAATAAATTTTTGGAGGTGAAGTTATAAATCTCAGCAGTGAAGGTAATAGTAAACATGGCGAACAAATTCAAGTTGCAATCATTTAGACACATTTCAAATTGAAAATATCGGTTTTATTGACGTTATTTAATTATTTCGATTTATTTAAAAGTTAAGAAATGAAAATAATGTAATTGTAATTTTTGGCGGATTCAAAGAATGCTCACTTCACCAAGATGTGATTTTAGGTGGAGTTGTAACACCCCCCCCCCCTTTCCCCTCAAAAAAGCATAAAAGAAAGGAAGGATGAAATAAAATCAGGTAATTACCTTAATATTGCTTCTACGATTATGAGCTTTTTGCGTTGAGATGGCCAGTGACATAAATAACATAATTATAATAAGTGTATCCGAGATGGCGAATGATTCCCCACGTGGCCACAATATCAAATTTGCATGGATAAACTCAGAAACAATGATACATTCATTGGAAATTTGCTATATATTAATGATTTCTTATCTATACTACTATATTAAAATAATAGACTCGAATTTACTATATATTTTGTTCATATATATTTATGATTTCTTATTAGAGAAATTATAAAATAACAAATATATATCTACTTAGTACAAATTACTTTTGTCTTCTCCGATTTGAATATACCAGTCTACGATTTGAACACCCTGATTTAGCGTGAATGTAATGCGCACGCGCAAGATTGTAAAATCCAAAAAATCCGGATGATTTCCGGAATTTTTTTAGGAGTTTTCGTTGATTATTAATTAGCAAAGCTTAATTGAGAAAAAATAAAAACAAATTGGTAATCTTCAAGTACCATTGGTGTTTAAAATATATAAAACAAAAGACAGTACTCTTCCGATTTATCGGTATTAAAGGCCAAAAATTCGAGTCAATTATTTTAATATAGTAGTATAGATGCAACATCACAAAAAAAGCTAAATTTGTATCAGAAGTAATCAATCAATTTGGAAGAAAATCCACAGTTCACATTTTTTAGAAGATTTTGCGTTTATGATGATTATAAAGTTGTTTGCCTGTTAAATACCCTTTTTAAAAATTTTATAAGGAGTAATATAATTTTCAGGGTATCACTATCCTACCCGAACAGTGGCATTAATCTGGTAATCCTAGACAAATATTGGGCTAGATTTTTAGAATATTTAAAAGGCTTTAATGTATTCATTGTGATATTGAACAGTTTGTTTACTAGACGTACATGAGACAAGAAAACCATTTATAAAAGATCAGCCTTAATCCAAATACATGTAAATTACTTTTTGAAAGATTTTTAAAAATATTTTAAATATTATACATTTATTAACTGTGTTCGAGGGCAACTTGCGTTTTGTCGGACCCAGGAACCAATTTTTTTGCCCGAGAACACAGTAAATACATGTTTTGTTATACTGTTTATACTCTATTTACATACAAGCTGGCTTTCATGATGTAAATTTTCTTTACCCGCTTTACCGGGTTAAATAAGATTTAGCTGATCCTGCCCACAGTGTGACTTGAGCGGTCTAATATGTCATCGCCAGGTCCAATATCTCACTCTAAGGTCAAACAATCGATTTTATGCTGACCGCTCAATAAAACATTGGAAATGTTAGACGTTTATAAGCATAAATTCATATAGGAAACAATTCTTAAAGGTATAACAAGTATTTGTTTTAAATCGTAAGAGCAAAAACAAATTTGAAAAAAAAATACGCATCATAATTTCTGATTGACATAGTATAGCTTTACAAATAGATGACTGTTATTTGTAAAGGATCGGTGCGATGTGTTGTACAATATCCCTCCATTAAAGTATTTCACCATCACATGCAAAGGAAGTATACCAAAAGCTGGATGTTCAGGACATGCTTAAAATCGGTCAAGTAAGTGCATTTGGTAGTCAAGTTAAACTGATTTTACAGCGATAACATCACAAGTAAAAGTATGCATTCCTGTGCCCTGCGTTGTGAATTTAAATGACAAGGTATGGTAACAGCCGACTTTGGCCCCTTATTTGATGTAAAAATCAAAACACAGTTAAAATTGTGATAATTTGCAGTTGAGAACTTAAAATGTTGTTTGTTTTGAAATTAGTAATAATTTTGATTCAAAGAGTGCAGGGAGGCCACAAGAGGGTGCCAAAGTTGGACATATTTCCGAATTTTCTCAATTCTGATGGAATTTTGTCAAAGTTGAGATACTTTTCACTTTGGGAAACATAGAGCACAAGTTTGCCTATCCGAGATTTTTATACACAAGAAGCATCTGATACTAGTGCATGAAATATATAAATCTGGTAGATAGGCAAGCTTATGCTTTGTGTTTTCTGAAATAAAATGTGCTATAAAATTGATGAAAATTTGCATAAAAATGAGAAAATTCGGAAATTGACATATTTTGTGACCTTCCTATGACCTTTGTGTACTCCATAACTTAGAATCAATATTCATTTTGTAAGAGGGATGACAACAGGTTAGTAATGATGACCTGTTGCCTCGCTCCTGGAAACACCAGAAATCAGGGGCCAAAAAGGGGTCTTAGCCTATCTTGTCCTTTGTGTGTGACGTTGATTTGATGATCGTGAATTGAGTTGCACGGTAAGTAACCAAGAGTTTGATTGATTAATTAATTGATTTTGTGTTGTTTTACGTCCCGAAATGATGAGTAAGCGTGCTTCTTTTCAAATGTTGAATTTTATGGCCCCTGGTTGGGCGCTGTGATGCAGGGATCTATTTAATATACTGTAAAATGCATTTATTCTCTTAAAATCTCTGCTTGTTGGTACTTAACTGATAAACAAATGTTTGAATCGAAAGTACTAGAAATAGTTAGTGCAACATGGAATTAAAGAAGAAATACAAGACAGTTTTTTCATTGTGTGGTAGCTGTAAGGCAGTTGGCAAGAAAGATATTGTCTATCGCTTATATGGCAAGCCCAAACAGAAGTAAAGCACCACACAATGGTAAAACTGTTTTGTATTTCAACCAATTCATGTGAATTTGTGTATAAAAAATTCAATAAAATAAAAAAAAATCCTACCTACCAACCCTATTTTATTTCAGCATGTAACAGTTAACAAACATATTTTTTTGTTTGGCCTTAAGAAATTGTATGGCTTGGAGTCTTTTTCACTTCTCTATAAAATTTTCTGTCTGGATGATATCCAGCATAATATACACCATGCAGTGAGGATTTTAGTTCACCCGAGCTAAAAACTCGAGTGAACTTTTCTGATCAACTTTTGTTTTGTCTTTTGTCCATCAAACTGTCGATCCATCAGTGAGCTTTTCACATTTTCAACTTCTTCTCAAGAACCACTAATTTTAACCAAGGTTGACACAAAGTAAGGATATTTTAAATTGTACAGAGGAAGCACCCCCCCCCCCTCCCTTCACCCCAAGAGGAAATGATCAACTCTTTCAGATATTATTGATATGATCATTGTTGAGCAACTTATCATTTTGTAACCTGTAGACTTTATTTTAAGAATAATGAATATTTGTTTAAGAGTCCTTTTGTCAAGGTTCAAAGTTCAGTTAAAATTATTTTGTGATACATGTATTTGAGGATTTGAGATATCATGAGTAAAATATTTAAAGAATACTTCCAAATTACTTCGACATATCTATGGTATTCTAGATGCCAAAGTTCAACTGTATGGCTATGCTAAAGTAGTAAATATTATAACTTACAAAAACTTTCTAACATTGAAATATGTTAAATGAAACAAGACAAAAATGAAAAATAAAAATTTACTGATTTCTGGCTGGTCAGTATTTTCATGACTGTAATTTCTAAAATATTGAATGAAACACTTTGAAGCTTTAACTGTAGGTATATGTTAACTAAATATACTATTATAAGGTAATATTATATAAATAGTGCACGTTTTTGAGGGTAACAGTTGAAATTGACACCCCAAGGAAAACCATTGTCAACCGACGCGTCAGCGGAGGTTGACAATGGTTTTCCGAGGGGTGACAATTTCAACTGTTACCCTCAAAAACGTGCACTATTTATTTTATTATACTGAATGTCTTATTGATTTCGGATGTCAAAAGAAAAAATCGGAGATCGTCGTTAAGTTCACGCTTAGAAAGCTTTCAAACTCCCCGCTTCTATTTTTCTCAATAAGAATGCTTCGGAAAAGATTTACCAACCTCTTTATTGTTTGTTTGCTACTCAAAAATCCTTTATCGTCTAAAGTTTGCACTCGCAAGGATGTTTCGTCTGTCGTTTATTGTTTTCAAGTAAGCTACATCGGATACAAGCTTTTATTGACGTCGTTTATTCGGCTTCTTTCAAACGCACAACTGACGCTTTGAGAATTCTACGGTGAACCGTACGCGCATGATTTGAACGCATGTGACATTTTCGTAATGTTACCCGTTGTCAGATGTGTTGCTAACGCTGAGGGTAACATTACGGATTGTTAAATGCGTCTAACCCAATCAGATTTTAGTATTTAACATGAAAGTATAATAATTATAAATGAGAAGTTTTGAACAAACATTACAACTTGCTTGTATGTAAATTGGGGGTAAAAATTGGTTACCGGTAATGGCTATCGCCTTAATTTTCAATGAAATAAAACAAGATTTAGAATGTAGGTAAATAATACTAGTATGTGTCTGTACATATGATATAGCATGTAGAACTTGTACTGAATGTTGATTAGCTAAATCTTGAATGGCTGATATATTGGTTATTTTTGATGAAATTTAGATTATTTGTATGTAAACTGAGTGTACATGCAATATGAAATTATTCATAAGGTATTAAACATGATTAAAACATGTGTATGCAATGCGACATATGATGAATTCATATTGGCTTGTATGGATATAGCTTAACATGTATGTGTATTGTTTTTTTAGGGTCCTGTTCTGCAGATGCCATGAGATGATCTGTCTGTCCATCTGATACATGTATCAATTGTCCTGAGTATATTTTTTTCCTCTTAGCCCAATCTCACTCAACTCATAGAGTGCCAGTAGATGGAGGGTAAAAAGTGACCTTGGACCAATTATCAAGGTCAAAGGTCAGTATCAAAACGCACTATATATCTTTATTTAAAGTCCTTGTCCAGAGCATAATTTTTCTCCCTTGGTATGATCTGGCTTGTGTGCCATGGGATGAAGGGTTTTTAGTGATCTTTAACAAAATTTCTAGGTCAAATGTCAATAAGAAAAAAAGAAGATTCGTAATATCCTTGTCTAAGCACATTTCTCTCCAATGCACTCAACTAAAAGCAGTGTTCTACATGTACAAGAAGGTCATATTCTCAATCATACCTGCTTTAATATTAATCTGGCTTAAAACCTTACTATGTAATGTTCATTATTCGGATTTCATGTCATTAAATTTAAAGACTGAAACTAATTATAATCACTGATATTGGTACATTAAAGGACATTGAGTGATCTTGTAAGATTTCTAAATAATATTCAAGCATATAATTCTTACATCAAATAATAATTTTATATGAAAATATATTGCAGATCGCAGATGATGTGAAGAAAATACAAAGGAAGCTGATGTTGAAAGAAGTATAGAGTATTTAATGAGGTTTTTATGAATGGACTTAGATGTGAAAGACTACTTCATTGTGTACCAAGATATATGATTTTATTTATTTTGATATCATTTTCAAATAATGTTTTTGCACATTAAATGAATTATTAAACATATGATTTGATAATGCTTTTTCCTTTTTATACATTTTCTTGATAGATTATGAAAAGAAAACACAGTTTACCAAGGAAATTAATATATATTTTGATAAAAACCTGCTGTTCTCTTTTCACATTCTAGACAAGAAAGATTTACCATGGAAAATACAGGGATCCTTGAGCTTCCAGTTGCTTGTCAATCATTTTCGAAATTGAAATGCTCAACCAACCCTGTAGTTTCCATGGTATGAAACTATTACACCACAATTACACATTGCTTCCCGTCTCAGAAAAATAAGGGAATCTTGAAGTTTCCTTGTAATTTCCTTTAATGAGACACCAGATAATTCCACCAAGTTTCCATCACACGGAAACCGCTACGCTCCAATTCCATATAGTTTCCTGAGTCATGGAAACTTGAGGAATCACGAGGTTTCCTCTAGTTTCCATTCATGGGAAATCTGAGGATTCCATCGAGTTTCCATTCCATGGAAACCACTACGCTCCGATTCCACAGTTTCCTAATTATGGAAACCAGTGGAATCTTCAGGTTTCCCATTATGGGAAACTACACGGAGGCTCGGGAAACTTCACGTTTCCTGAGGTTTCCGTGGTTCGGGATACCTTATGGAATCGGAGCGTAGTAGTTTCCGTGACACGGAAACTTGACGGAATAACCTGGCATCCGCTGCGGAAACCACTAGGAAACATGATGTAAACATGAGGTTTCCATGTGGTTTCCATATAGTTTCCCATGACGGGAAACTGCTTATTTCACCCAGTGTGTTAGTGCAGGGCTCTATTATATAGCATATAGTATTTACAAATCTGAAATCAACACACGTGCATGCATGTTCGTGCATTGATTTATAATGATTGATTGATTGATTGATTGATTATTATTGTTTAACGCTGAGTCGGCAATATTTCAGCCATATTTCGGCGAGATTTATAATGATTGAATAATAAGGAAATTTGCATTACTAACATATGCTCTGAACTCATCTCCTTTTTTTTGTTAACAACTAAGAAAGTTATTTATTTTAGCAAACTTCCGTGTATGTATTTTCTAGATTTCTCATTTATACATTCTTATAGTGCCTTATAATATATACTAATGTCTTAAATTTCAAAGAATTATACTAAATAGTAAGAGAGATACAGCTTATGAAGTATTAGCTCATCAGATTTTAACACTCATGTATGCATGTTCTTGAATTCAATTTTGATAGTTGCATGATGTAGGAACATATTATACCTATCTAACGTTCTAAATTTTATTCTGTTTGGTTGAAAACACAAGAAGTTATAACCATTAAAGTTTCAGCCAATCAAATTGCAGCACACGTGCATGCTCCTGTTTTCAAGAATTTCCATATAAATTGTATTATAGTACCCTATAATATATACCAGTTCCTTAAATTGGTAGATTTAAGATTTTTCCGGGCTTTTGTAGATCATGACAAGGAGCACACGGCGGGTGTGACCGGTCAGAAGGGGATGCTCACTCCTCAATGGCACCTGATCCCACCTCTAAATTTTGACGTCCGTGTTTGCTCTACTCCAAATTGTATCGTTTCATTGGACTTTCGAGAATGAATACTGTTTGTTATCTTTATATATTATTTAATGCCAATCACATCATATTCAAACAAATTCTACCACCAGATAAAGGGGGAGTTTCGATAAGGCCGCTCAGCGGCCCACTTTTTTTCATAAAAATAAATTTCAATTTATTTTTTTCAAAACTAGTTTAGAATTCAAGATAAATATGTTAACTTCTGTTATTTTTATTTCAAAAGTTAATATGAGATGAATTCACACCGTAGCTGATACATACTTAGATGTACCCTCAAATCCCTTAACATTAGGCTTATGGGAAAATATAAGAGGGTGACATTTATAAATCAATGTTTAGAATATGAAGTGCATGAGGGACACAGGCGTAAATTTGTTCAGTAATTAGATATACTCTGCACACTAATTTCTTGAAATATGATGAGTGTCGCGTGTGCACTTCATATCCAAAAATTGAAAATTGCATAAAATTTGCATATCTAAAATTAGAAGCTCCTTGTTTCTTGATCTGACTGTGTATTAAAATACCAAGCCAAAAGAAGCATATTTTTTTAAATCAAAGAAGATTCTCGATTTTTTTAACAGTAGAAAACATTATTCTATCCTATCTTCATTTCAATACTTTTTTGTCGCCAACGTATAACGTTAACGTCACATTTTTAGCTCACCTCCTCGAAGTTGGGGGAGCTTTTGTAATACCGGCGGCATCCGTATTCCAGGTTAAAGTTTTTGAAGCAGATTTTTTTTTCAAGTTTATCTATGCCCTATATTAATCAGAGTCACCTGATCCAGCGTGTTTCCTTGTCACCAGTCAGGTTTCAGATGCTGAATTTTTAGCCAAAGAATGTCCAGGTAAATGTTTTAAAAGCAGGTTTAAGTTTTCGGAGCAGAGCAGCTGTAAGCACTTGTTGACCAGACTTGCTTCAGGATGCATCTACGGATGCACACTACTAGATTGCTTCAGATGCTGGATATGACCTACATTTCCTTAATGAGTGAGCAGGTTAAAGATTTTGAAGCGGGTATCGTTCTTACGTAACTATAAGCTCTATCGTGACCAAACTTGCACTGATGATGCATCTAGGATTGTTCACTACCAGACATGGTTCAGATGCTGGATCTTTCTTCCATTTTCCGACTGACTGAACAAATATGTATTTTCTTGTAAATAGAAATCCACGCTCCAACTTGCTAGAGAAGCGCCCATATATTTCCGTGTGGTTGATATAGCGAACGTGGATTGTTTTAAGTCTGGATGTCTAGGCGCATATGTCTGCCTGATTAAAGATTAAACACATATCTTTGGCGTTTACACATGTATTTTGAACTGCGCTCTGGTCTGGCAAATCATAAATAATGAATTCTAAAACTCTCTAAATGCTCACTAGAAGTGACTAGAGTTGGTGAAGCAACTTAATTATCTATGGAGAGTTTGGAAGCGAGAGGAAATTAGTCCTGGCTGGGATTTTCTCAGCTATGCTGAAAACATATAATTCTGTTCTGTGTGGGCAAATACTTCTGGGTTTCATAATGAAAAGGAAACACTCTATGTATTATAGATTTTTCCATCATTTGGCTATTCTACGGAAGCCGGTAGGTGCCAGGTAGAAAAATATTTTATCTGGCAGCCGCCAGATAAGTTTCTGGCGGCCGCCAAATAATTATCTGGCGGCCGCCAAATAAGTTTCTGGCGGCCGCCAGATAAAAAGATCTGGCGGCCGCCAGAAAAGTTATCTGGCGGCCGCCAGAAATTATCTGGCGGCCGCCAGATAAGTTATCTGGCGGCCGCCAGATAAAATATTTTTTTCTACCTGGCACCAACCGGCTTCCGTACTATTCACATATTATGTATAATGATAAAATATTTTTCACTGTAATTAATATTATTCATATTATCAAATACATTGCAATTACTGAAGCCGGTAGGTGCTAGGTAAAAAAATGTATTATCTGGCGGCCGCCAGATAAGTTTCTAGCGCCTGCCATTGAAATATCTGGCGACCGCCAGATAAAATTGTAGTGTTTTTGCCAATCAAGTTGTAGCAACCAGTGATGTATCTTAATGTACTTGACTGACAGAGGTACACAGACCAGGTATTTTTGAAGGCGGTGCTTAAAATCTCTACCTTTAACGACATCTACAACTTCTGTTTGTAGTCAAATCTGGGAGTTTCATGCCTTATTAGCAAAGATTAAATCTACACTTTACACAAAATTTCACTTCATAAGGTCTTCACCTCATAACTTTAAATTTATGTTTTATTAGATTACATGTCTACACCACAAGAAACTTATTTGTCGGCTTCTAGTTATCTAGCTAGTTATAGAAAAACTATTTGGCACCCGCCAGATATATTTTTCTAGAGGCCTCCGAATAATTATGTGGCGGCCGCCAGATAAAATATTTTCTTACCTTGCACCTAGAATGTACCGGCTTACGGAGCAATATGATGCTTTTAAATAAACTTTATTCGTGTATGTATATAAAGTTGCATTTATTGTTTAATCTTTTTTTTCCAAAACATTTTATTTAATTTCAATTTTCTGATATTAAGGTATATTTTTATAAAACATGTGGTTGTATAACCTCATTGATGAAAATGTATTGCATATACATGTATATGACTTGTTTACATTTACCTTTCTCATGTCTACATATCTTTTCATTTGCATTTTTCGTATGGGAAAATGTTAAATATTGATTATAAAGTTTATGTATAAGCTGTCGATTAATTATGATGTTAAAACTTTCTATATATGTTTACGTTTTATAAGTTAAATTCATCCTCCTTTAAAGAAAAGTAACATTTAACACACCAGAAAAATATCGCACCTTAAAAAACATTCGCATAAGAGAATTACCATTTTCCGTAAAAAAAAATTGTTGAAATTGGTTAATTTATGCCTTTATTAATATTTATCCTACTTCATTTACGATTTTGACGGTTAAAAAAATCCACTTTCTCCCTATAAAAAAATATACGAAAGGGGGTATACTTGAATTTTCAATTATCACGTGACCGGAAAATGCGTCACATAAATTATTTTCATATTTTTAGGAAGATAAGGAGTTTTTCTACAAAATATTAAAATTTCATAAAATTTCGTGAGGGGCCGAAAAACGGCCTTATCGAAATTCCCCTTTTCAATATTATTTGTTTTAAGAAGTTAAAAGCTGGTGCCTCCAAATGTAATTTTACCCAATTTCATAAATGTTTTTTCTTCAGGAGCTCATTTGAACTTTCGGGGCGTGGTTACAACAATGACCCACATTTCATTTGACTTAATAGTCAATGATGCGTGTGTTCTAGATATCTGTCCCTAGATATTAAGCAAAAATACTAAGCGCATGGAAATGATGAGCAAGCGTACTTCATTTTTAAATGTTAAATTTTATGGGCCCTGGTCGGGCGCTGTGGTGTAAGTGCAAGGATCTATTCAATATACTGTAAAAGGCATTTATTCTCTAAAAATCTCTGCTTGTTGGTATTCCAACTGATAAACAAAGGTGTTAGTGCAAGGCTCTATTATATAGTATAATGTGTGTTGAAAAATCTTCTCTGCCATTGGGCTGCAGCTGGGGTAGGGCTGAACTGATCTTGTATCGAAATCTGCACTCACGTGATAGAAGTTATTCCACTTTGCTTTTCACCTCTAAGATTTAATCACTGTCAATAATGTATATGATAAAATAATTGAATAAAAGAATTATACAGAAATTTCTAATGTACAAAACATGAAGTACATTCAAAATTTTATAATGTTCAGGTACAATTGTAACTAGTTATAATTGCTATGGAGACCGTTTTGGGAAACATCTGTTAGGGTCCATTTTAGATTTAAAAGAATTGCACTGAACACGTTTACTGTACAGCAACATGAATATTTACAAATCTGAAACCAACACAGGTGCATACATGTTCTTGTATTCATTTATAATGATTGAATAATAAGGAAATTTGTATTATTAACATATGCCCTGAACTCATCTTCTTTTTTTTTGTTAACAACTAAGAAAGTTATTTATTTCAGCAAACCTCCGTGTATGTATTTTCTAGATTTCTCATATATACATTCTTATAGTGCCTTATAATACATACAAATGTCTTAAATTTCAAAAAAATATATTGAATACAAAGAGAGATACAGCTTACGAAGCATTAGCTCATCAGATTGTAACACACATATATGCATGTTCTTGAATTCAATTTTGATAGTGGCATAATGTAGGGACATATTATACCTATCTATGTTCTAAATTTTATTCTGTTTGGTTGAAAACACAAGAAGTTATAACCATTTAAAGTTTCAGCCAATCAAATTGCAGCACACGTGCATGCTCCTGTTTTCAAGAATTTCCATATAAATTGTTTTATAGTACCCTACAATATATACCAATTCCTTAAATTGGTTGATTTAAGATTTTTCCGGTTTTTTCGATCATGACAAGGAGCACACGGCGGGTGTGACCGGTCAGAAGGGGATGCTCACTCCTCAATGGCACCTGATCCCACCTCTAAATTTTGACGTCCGTGTTTGCTCTACTCCAAATTGTATCGTTTCATTGGACTTTCGAGAATGAATACTGTTTGTTATCTTTATATATCATTTAATGCCAATCACATCATATTCAACCAAATCCTACCACCAGATAAATTTCAATATTATTTGTTTTAAGAAGTTAAAAGTTGGTGCCTCCAAATCTAATTTTACCCAATTTCATGTTTTCTCTTTAGGAGCTCATTTGAACTTTCGGGGCGTGGTTACAACAAGGACCGATATTTCATTTGACTTAATAGTCAATAATGCATGTGTTCTAGATCTGTACCCGTCCAGTGAGTAAAATTAAAAGAAATGAAAGAATATAATACATTTAAAAATATATTACCTTTATTATATTTATCATAAATAAACTTTGAAATAAATTTCAATGAAAATATAAAAGATTTAATGTTTGATGTTTCATTACAAGACATAGTATCCCTCATTCCAATTCTCTGTCTTAATACTTGTCAAAATAAGTATTCAAATATATTCAATATTTTGTTCACACAGTCAAGGTTTATTTACAATATCGTCAGGTGTAAAGGGCATCCCTTTATTAATTTTCTTTCACTTCTAACAATCCAGTCCCATTTTCATTGATTGTAGTAAATATTCTCCTCCGTGTGACCCTGGTGTTCCCGGATCCATTCCAGAATAGCTGTGTGGATCATCCTGTACTCTTCCTATCAGAAACAAAATACATTTAAGATAAAACTTCACGGGTCCCTTACAGAAGATAACTTACGACTTAGACCAACGATTTAGCTTTTACTTGCATCTTGCGTACCTTATACTTCTGGTAAACATAGATTTTTAAAATATCTTTCCAAAGTCTTATAACATAAGATTATCTGCTTTTTTAAGAAGAATGAAAAGAAGAAAGATGGTTCTTTTGTTTCAGTGGGTCTGTTTTATTGCACATTTCATTTTCTTTTTAATTTGTTTTACTTTTAGTAAGGTAATTCGTTATTAGCTGTTTAAGAGAAACAATATCCAGACTCACCATAGAAGAACACAACTCCGGACGTCTGATTTGTAGCTGTCGGACAGCAGAGAAAATGTCCAACTCTTCATCCATAGACAACTGTTGCACTTCGTTGTATACAGCACAGAAAACCTCACACAGGCCTGCACCATCACTTTAAGGTAAAAAATTATATTTGGTTATGATTTTTAATTTTCTATTTAAAAGTCGTCTATAAAGAATATTAGACTTGTAAATAATGTATATTTAGACGTTTTATTAGAGAAACTAACAATTACAGTATGTGGTAAACTGGTGACGTAAACTTTTGCATTCAATTATTTATCTAGCAATATGTTCCAAGATCACCTGCATGTTGTATTTATGTCTCTAAATTGATTTGATACATATTTTTTTTACACGATCAATTTCTAAATTTCGACAGGATTTTGAAAAATTAGTAACAAAGATATCAACAAGCTCATTTAAAGTCAATAATATCTGAGGTTAATATACATTTCGTTATGGATGTCTTTGTAAAAACAAACTGTGGTAAGGTCAAATGTATCATATTAATTAATCGTTATATAAATTATCATTTTACTAGGCTATAATATAAACGGTTTACCTGCTGACGACAGTGACAGGTCCCTCTGTTTCACTGTCCATTACAAAGGACACCAGCTTTAATAGTTGTGATGTCCCCTGATCTGTTGACATCAAACTACACGTTGGCTCCAAAATTGAAACCAAGTATGATTCATCATTTTGCTGTAAAAAGTATTGTAAAGGATACGGTTACCTCAAGGGTTAATTACAATTAGCTTTTCTAGTTGTCAACAAAAGTATTTCATTCATTATTCCCTGGTATTCAAAAAATCATGACAGGATTTTCTGAAGATTATTGAATACAAGGGATGATATTCTAAATGTTAAATATCTATTCAAAAGGTATATGTTTCTAACAAAACTCGACTGTTATACTGACTCCTTGTAGAATTCCAATAATGGAGTATTTCACGTCCTTTGAATCTTTCTTTTGACAGTAAACAGTAAATGGAGCCACAGTTTTCGATTCATTTATGTCTGGCATCCACTTCTTGCTCTGGAAACAAAAATATCATATATTGACACTTATTCCGTAAGTGTTTAAAAAAGATTTTACCAAAAGACAATGCAAACCAATGCGATTAAACTCTTTTTTTACCGTACGTTCTTCTCTCGGTGTTAACAAGTACTGATAGGATTATATAACATTGTATAATATTATACTTTCATGTAAAACAGTTGAATCTGATTCGTCGAATAACAATTGTTAATTACCCTCTGAATAATGAAGCCACGCCCTCCAGCGTAGCAAAAGTCACCTCTGCTTGACGACGGGTGATATTCCAAAAAATAGTGACTGCGCAAAATTTATGCGTGCAAGGTTCACTGTTATATGTACTTGTATAAAACATTCAGTATAATATAATAAATATTGCATGTAGTTGAGTGTAACATTGAAAATTTTCACCCCTCGAAAACCATTGTCAACTTCGGCTGCGCCTCGGTTGACAATGGTTTTCTTGGGGTGAAAATTTATATAATACCTTTTCTATATCCGATGATTTTTAAAATACTGATTCCTTACTAATATACGATATTACAATACCGATTCTACTTTAGGTAGAGGATCCACACAGATCACAACTTTGCATTCGTGGTCAGTGAGTAGGCGCAGGAAGTCTACAGCGTCCTCTGGCGGGGGATAGTGCGTCACAATGAAGGCTTTGTTGTTTACATACGACTAAAAAAGGAAAGAGTTGTTATCTTTAACACATCTGAAATCTTGAAAAAAATTCTCTCACGTTGTATTTATTCATTTATTGCAAACAAACTGGACTGTAACCAAAGAATATCAATTACTATATCTTTTAACAAACACAAAAGCAGTTTATTTATAAAGTGATCATTCCAAACTATATTTAATACTCATATTCGAAACATTCTGATGTAATGAATCAATATTATACATAGTCGATATGTTTAAACAAGAAATACATACAGGAAGTGTAACTGCATTTATGAAAGCTCCACGCTTCGGTACATTTGAAGACAGGAACAAACTGTATCTATCAACTGGAATAAAGTAACTCCATGTCAAGGGTCTGTTGAACCTTACTCGTATTAAAATTCTCAGAGGTAAAAAAAAAATGCAGTTCGATCAATGTCCTTATCTTAACAAGGGAAAATAAAAAAGTTACTTTCGTTAATTTTGACATGATTTTTTTTTTCAGATTCTCATTGCAAGTTTGAACCACTCTTTATGACTGTCATTAAAATAAAAAAAAGTAATAATAAGCACAATTTATGGTAGAAGATAAACCTTACAACAATTTAGGCGAATAAATGACATACGTGGAAGAATTGGGGATCTTTTTCCATGTCCCGCCTGTATGGCAAGCTTATAATCGGCTTCTGTGTAAGAGGGCCGAACTTTCAACAGAGTCTGCAATTTGAGTAGTACTTGGTATATTACCTGAACTATTTAATGACCTTTATAAATTTCTTACAGTTCTCAATATGATGTTTTTAATAACTTTTTAGTAACATACAAATATTCTTTAATGAAAACAATCAGACTCATTAGCATTTCTTTTAACCAAATGTTGCTTAGAAAAGAATCCGGAGAGGGTTTGAAAAATGAAATGCGTCAGCGATTCTTTTTTCCTTTATAGTTTATGGAATATGAAGATAACGAACAGTATTCAAGCTCAAAGTCCATTAAAACAATAAAATCGGGAGCAGAGCAAACACGGGCCTCCAAAAACATCAGAGTTAGAATCAGGTGCCTTGGAGGTTTGAGAATTCCCTGCACCGGTCACACGCACCGTGTGCTCCTAATCATGAAATAACGGAAAAATCCTACGACAACATGTATTTATAAATTCACATCTTCATATCATCCATATATGAAAAAATCTGAAACTTCTTTCCTTGTTAAGTATGATTGGCTAAATTACCTGAAACTCCCGTCTAAGTTCACTTTGATTGGCTGGTTTATCACTCGTCATCGATTCCATTTTATTGATAAACTGGGATTTTTTTAAGACAGAGGGACATGCCTTAAACATTTGGTTCAGAGCCAGAAATATTGTTTTGTATTGTTCCTGTAAAAAGCATTAGTAACAAACAGATCCATCATAAAAAATAAAAATCATCGGATAGTTATGACCTAAGGTTCAAAGTTTACTTCGTCTTTTTGACATTTTGAGATATTAGATATACACTTGCTAGTTTTTTTTATATAGAGGGCAACTTAACCTTTCAAAAGTATACTTGTCTTCACTCTGCATATCAAAGCAAGAAATTAAATCAATGTGTTTTGAAAAGTTAATAATCACCATTCTGCTAAAATTGCATGGACTCTGATTTTGGAGTGAAAAACAATTAACTTTGTCCTCCAAAAATCATTTTAAATTTTTAGAGATTGTTGTACATGTCGAATAAGTCTAAATTTTGCTCTTTTCATACATTGAGAAGCAAGAGGTTTCAAAAATATATAACTAAAGAAAAATTAGAAATACCGTAATATGTAACAATGTGGAAAGCACATAGCATTATCAAGCTGGTTTAATAACCAGTGCGAATAAATAACCGGTTATTCTCAAACTCTCGTTCTTAATTTTTGCTTCTCATTTTCAGGAGATAAGGCTTTCCAAATGACTTTGAAAAAAAGGAAGGAGAATTTTTAAACCGGTTACTAACGATCATTGGTTATACAACCTGTTTCTCCCATTATACAAACACGGACTGGTACATTTAGGTTCACTTAGAATGTGAAGTAAGGCAGCAAACCAGAATCGTCAGAGTTATAATATAATAATAATGATAAAAATATTATGAACACTTAAAAGAAACATCGCGCAATGGGGATGAAACACAGTTGATTATGGGACAAAATAGGTTTTTAGGCTGGTATATATATAACACTGTGCCGGATAAATCTGCCACCTCCAAAGTGGCAAATTGGCGCCCGCCAAACATTCAATTTTCAGCAAATTCAAAGATGTCATCCGATAGACCTTGATGTACAGACTTCATATCTACCTTTTGCAAGTGTGTATCTCACCTGTCAGGTGAGAGACTCACCTTTGAGTAAAAAAATCCCTTGGGAGAAAAAAATATCCTGTAGGAATAAAAAAAATCCCTAGGGATTTAGATGAAATCCTGCAGGATTCTGAAAAATCCTATTGGATTTTAGTCAAATCCTACAGGAATTAGTTTTCCCAGGGGAGATTAAACTTTCCTAAGGGAAATAATTTTCCCATGGGAACTAAAAATTTCCCTGCAGGAAAATAAAATCCTACAGGAGAAAATAATTTTCCTAAGGGATTTTATATTTCCCTTAGGAAATAAATATCCTATAGGAAAAATATTCCTATAGGAAATTTGAATTAAATCCTGTAGGATTTATCTTTAACTTATTATTACGTGATTTCAAGTAAATGCTTGGCCCTACTAGCTAAACAAAAAAAAGATGTGTTTGTGAAACACTGATGCACCCGTATTGCAGCTTATAGTGAGGGTTGAAGTTTCTCAAATGCAGGTCAAACTCCAAGGTCAAAATTGTTGGTATCCAACGGAAGATCTTCACACAAGGAATATATCTGTGAAATATGAAAGCCCTAGTACTAACTGTTCAAAAGTTATGACCAAGGTTAAAGTTTTTTTAAAAGTAGGTTGATCTCTAAGATCAAGGTCAAAAGGTCAAAATATTTATACCCTTTGAAGGGTCTTGCCACAAGGAATACTGGTATGAAAGCCCTAGCACCAACTATTCAAAAGTTATGAGCAATATTAAAATTCGAAAAATTTTGGTAAAAGTGGTTCAAACTCTAAGGTCAATGTCAGGAGGTCAAATATAATGGTACCCTAAGAAAAGTCTTGTCACAAGGAATACACCTGCAAAATATGAAAGCCATAGCCCCATCCACTCAAAATTTATGGGCAATGTAAAAGTTTTTGTGGACATACACACAGACAGATGGATGGACAGGACAAAAAGTATATACATGTACCCCCAAATCTTCGATTATGGGGGCATAAAAAAGGGGATCAGAGTTTGCCTAGTTAAAACTATGAAGTATTTATTTATGTTTAAGGGATATTTGAAAAAAAAAATCACAAGCAAAATTCATTTTTAGAGTTATCTATAGCAATATTCCTCCCTTGAATAGATATTTTTATATTAGTCTATGAGAATTAATTATGACAAGATATTCATGATAGCATGTTTCAATGCTTATTTTACGACTCTTAAAATAATAAAAATTATGTGCATAAGGAGGGGAAAAAGGAAGCTAACCATCCTACCTACTCCTGTTCACAATCATTGGATAGCGTTATTTTCGACATTAATTCATATTTAATCTTCTTTAATGCAAGTCAGGTAGTGCTGATCAATAGGAAATGATCTACTGACCAGTATCTGCAAAATGCGCTATGCCTTGTGGGGGATTCTAGTTAACTTTAATTCGTTCATGCATTTCTGTCCATATCCATGCATGTTGCACGATACAATCTTTCATAGTTTATCCCCAACTGGCAAGGATCACTACCGTCTTTTACTTCTGGCCTTGTTGGTGTTGTTCTGTGACTGTGCTCATTCATCTTGTCTCATTCCGGATATACATAGGTAAAAGTCACATTAAAATAAGATTTTATCCGGAATAAATTCGCACTTTTTAAAAGAGTTGTGTCCCTTGGTCACAATCTTTGGATCAATGACAAGTTTCTTTTTGTTATTGTCGTTTGAGCAAAAAAATTTTTTTTTTTTGTTAAAAATGCATCTTGTATATTTATAGACCAAGGAGAGGGCTAGTCATACATGGAGAAAAAAAGAAAAAAAAAAAAAAAAAGACAGTAACCTTGCTTTCTTGGCAGTAAAAGGCCCACCCATGAACAACATCACTCAACTAAGCACTTTGACTTGCTGAAAGCAGAAATTAGTTGAGTATTGAAAACTTTTAATAAATAACCCCCTCCCCCTTTATAGAGACAGGGGAAGGGTTCATGATTTGAACAAACTTTAGTCTTCATAACAAGAGGATGCTTACCTAGAAACATGACTAACTATGACTTTGCTGTTCTTGAAAAGATTTTTTTTGTTGTTGTTGTAATTTTTCCTATTTAAAACTGTGGCCCAACCCTAGTCCTATGGGTCTAAATTTGAACAAATCTGATTTTACTTTCCATGAGAATGCTTGTATAACTGAACCTTTGTTGATCTAAAACAGACAAACTTGATATTCTTCCTGCATACCTGGGTCTCAGCTTTGTTGTTGAGATTTAAAAAAAAATCTTCCTATCTAAAACTTTGATTGCCCATTGTACCCCCCCCCCCTTTCCCAATTTAAACAAACTAAAATCTGTACTATTTAAATTTTAAAAAAACTTTCACATGCTTAGCTTTTCCGGTGTACTGTTTATCTATAAGAGAATCTTATTTTAAAAGATGACCTTAAATTTTCATCAATTCATAATTATCTCCCCTTGAAACTGTGTCTGATCATTTGTTTAAACAAAATTAAAAAATACCATTCACCAAAGGTGCATTGTGGCAAGTTCTTTTGAAATTAACCCAATGCTTCTTTCAAAGTTGAAATTACGCAAGTTTACAAATGACAGGACCCTGACCCACTCCTGTAAGGAATGACACTTGAGCCTTCACCTCAGGTGAACTAAAAATCTTTTGACCCTTGTTGTTGACCCCAAAAGGGGACTTACTTTTTTTGCAGGATGGATTGCACTATAATCTCCATTCTGATCTTTGAACCATGTACTTTAAGGCTGTTTACTGATTACTTATTTTATTTTACGGCTTGTTCAAACTCAGTGAACTTATCAGCTTCAACACTTTCAATTTAAAGAAATTTACAACACCAATTCTTCCATGAGTCAATTTTCCAAAGGGTTACCCTTATTAAACCTTAAACAAACATTTCCTCCTCATAAATAAATTGAATTTCTCTCTTCCGCTCCTCAGTTAAGAAAACAAATGGTTTTTGGATTTCACACTATTTTTTCTAAATGTCTAGATATGTTACCAAGTACTCTGTCTCAGATAAAACATGAATTCATCTTGCAATTAGGCAACCATTTTTTTTAATTCTTGGATTATATAAACAATGTCCCTAATTTACCGTTTATAAAAAAATAATAATAAAAAATACACTTCATAATTCCTTTTATTTCTGTCGTATCTCTCTTGAACAAAATGTTGACAAATTTTAAAACAAATTTAAATTATTTGGTCCCACTTCGAAAATTGTTTATTTTCATACAAACCAAATGTAAATAATAGCAATGGTTACATTAGACAGAAATGAAACACAACACATACTGATTAACAATCTCGCAGATGAGATATTTTGAATGGTATTATAAAAAAAATATTGTGTAAGTCAAAATAGAGACTAGCCAAACTTTATGATTGTTGAGATGATTGGTATTTAAAAATTATGTACACCAGTGACTTTGCTATGCCAGTACTTGTCCTTGTCAATTTCAATATTTAAGTGTAATATAGACTTTACATGAATCATGTTTAATTTTATTACTCCAGACTTATCTTTGTAGAAAAAAATCCCTTATTCTACAAATAAATAAGAAATGTGGCCTTTGAAACAAAAACAGAAAAAAGAGATAATTTACAAAATTCTCATCAATTAAATTGGCCTGAACATCTCTACCAATAGTGACAATACACAATATATGAACTTTATTAGTGACTTGTAAAGAAAGGTACAATCATATTGTATTCAATAAATATTCATCATGAGTGCATCTGCCATAAAGTTCATTAACCTGTTAGACAATAGCAACAGTAATATTACAACACAATAAAGACACCACATGATTATCTGTGATGTGTTATGTATAGTACACAAAAATAAAGAATATCCAGAAGTATTCAATTCAATCTAATAATTATTTATCCTTGAAAATAAATAAATAAATAAATAAATAAATAAAAGTCAATGATGCTTTTACATGAATGAGAGTATTTTCATACCTTTAGCCTCTCTTGGTATTTTAATTATATTTAGTTTACAAGGTAGTCTTCTTTCATTTTACTTATCTGTTATATACAAGTACAGTGGAATCATCATTGTTCTAGGGGGGGTCAATGTTAGTGTATTTTGTGGGTCACCCTTATCCACAAATTATACACCACCACGAATGTTTATTGATTCATAGAATCTACCGTATAAACGAGTAACCCACGAAATACCCCCCCCCCCCTTTCAAGTTAAATTTTGCTTGCTCACGAACATTAACCCCCACAAACTAAAATGATTCCAAAAGTATATCCATCTATCAAAATTTATGAAAGTACTTTTTGTCTTATAAATTAAAAATTCCTGGACAATGCTTTTATCAATTTACACAAGAAGTACTCTAATACAGTGGTAAACTATCATGAATTTCACAATTTTGTAAGAGGCATTCCCTAATCCTGATCATCATAATTATGCCTGCTAAATACTCAAGAATGTTGGTTTCCCCTTCCAGTGACGTGTACCCTGCTGGAACGTTGTAGCCTCTCCATGTGACGATTTATGGCTCCATGGAGGTTTGTCTCCAACACAGATTCTGTTCGAGGCAGCTCACTGTAAATTGGCAGGCTAGATGGAGCGAGGGGCAAGGGACGGTCCTCTTTCTTCTTTTGCATTGTAGTTAGGTAGCTGTTCCACCAGTCTACCTCTGCTGTTGTCAGCCTTCCAGTTTCTGCCCACCTAGGGAGATCCCGCCGCATGTCTTCTGTCATGCTGTTGATTTTGACGAAGTTTGGATCTACAACCTCTGGCCCACTTGCAATGTCTGGCACCAAGTTGTCAAGGTCAACCTCTCGGTACACTTCTTGAGAAATGGGCCAGTCTTTGTAGGACAGCATGACTCTCCCAGACTTCTTGGAGATCTTGAAGACATGCGGCTCCTTTATTCCCCTCAGACTTCTGTCCATGGCTACCATTCCTCTGAAATTCCAGAGATTGTCTAGATGCTGGACATCAGGTTTAGGGCAGAAACTTTTCTCCACCATCTCATGAAGATGTTTCAGGGTGATGATTTTCTGGGTGTGGGCCTCCCTGCTAATACAGCTGAACATCTGATCGATGTCCTCATGGGTGTGGCCCACCATCAGAAATGTCAGCTTTATCTACAATGTAGAAAATGTATTAATACCATTGAAAGAATTATAACATAAGACTTCCAGCTTTCTAAGTAAAATGTTTTTTTTTTCTTTTATAATAAAATAAAATGTTACAGATGTGGTATGATTATTTTTTTAAAGTACTATAGTATTTGCTTTTATGCAAGAATTTCTTATATCTACAAGTAAAGTCATCTACTGATCAGTAAAACTTTAAAATTATAGCCCGGAGAAATAAAAATAGCATTTGAGCCCTGAATCTGCAAATTAAGACTATACTTTTTTAAACAGAGAACAAATATGTTACTCATATTTAAACTGACCAGAATAATGTTAAACATAAAAATTACATAAATTTAAAGTAGTAAACTGTAATTTTTTAGTCAATAAATGGTGCTTAGTTGTACTTCTAAAAGGAAAGTAAAGTATACAGAGGTTTGTCAAGAATCATTATCTCAACCTAATTATCTGCAGTGGTACGTCTTACCTTCTTCAATATATTGGCTTTAACCAGCATTGCCAGAAACATGATAACAAACTTGTTCTTGTTATCTTTTGGGGAATTGTCTGCTTGCAGGTACAATACCGGAGGCAGTGATCCATTGTTAATCTACAAACAATGTATACTAATAGTTATTTATGGAGATACTTTTTTAATATGTCTTACTTGTACTCCCTAAACTTTTTCAAGTTTAATCAATCTAATAAAATACCAAATGTTTAAATCCTCTTTGATGGCCAAAAAAAATTAACTAGATATCATGGAGAAGGTGGCCATTTCAAAGGGCCCCACTTTCAGCGATGAACATAAAAATGTAAGGTAGCTGAAAAGGGTTTATTATGAAGAGGAACATTTGTGTACTATTAAGGGATGTGTTGTTTGAGTCTAAAGGGCTTCTATGGCATCCTTATTATAACAAGAGGCCCAGGGGCCACATCCCTCACCTGAGCACTCTAGCTAGGAAAAAGCAGAAATCATTGCAGTCTTAAAAAGTTTTGATATAAAAGTGGTTCGAGGGGGGGTTGATTTGAACTAACTTGAATCTATACTTCATATGGATGTTTTTGAATTAATATGACAAAAATGGCTTTCCTGTTCTTAAAAAGCCAATTTTTATTGATATATCATTTGTATTCCTTTGTATAACTATGATCCCCTGTTATGGCCCCTCTATTCTCCGGGGGGGGGGGGGGGGGGGGGTGATGATGCTTTCGTATAAATATGACCAATCATGGCTTTGTTGTACTTGAGAAGAAGATTTTTAAAGATTTTTCCTATATATTCCTATGTAAAAATTTGATTGCCCATTGTGGCCCCACCCTTCCCCTGGGGGTCATGATTTGAACAAATTTGGATCTACACTACCTGAGGGTGCTTCCATAAAAGTTTCATATTTTCAAGCACAGTGGTTCTTAAGAAGAAGATTTTCAAATTATGCCATTAATTTTTAACGAATTCATAATTATTTCCCTTTGGAAGAAGGCGTGGCCCTTCATTTGAGCAAACTTGAATCCCCTTTACCCAGGGATACTTTGTGGCAAGTTGGTTGAAATTGGCCAAGTGGTTCTTGAGAAGAAGATGAAAATGTGAAAAGTTAACAACAAAGATGACGACAACGATGATGACAATTATAACAGACAATGGACAAATTTCGATCTGAAAAGCTCCCTTGAGCTAATAAAAAATGGCACGCAAATAATGAGTGCTCCAGACCCTCTATCAAAAAACAGCAAAAAAAACACAAATGTTGCATCCTCTATAAAATTGTTGCATATCCTCTATCAAAATATGGAAGGAAAATCACAAATGTTCCTTACCCTAAGTCAGTTGGTAAAGTTTGAGGCTGACTGGACTTAAGGGAAAGAAATTATGCACTGAACAAAGATTTTAAACAGAGAGGCTATTTGTGACCTTGACCCTTGACCTAGAAACTTCGTTCAAGGTCACTGCACATCCACTGACCAGTGGCACTCTGTGAGTGAAGTATGAACCACATTAGACCAAGAGGAGAGAAGATATGCTCTGGACAAGGATTTTTCATATAATTCTGCTATGACCTTAACCTTAGACCTAGAAACATGGTTCAAGGTCACTGCACACCCTTTACCTAAAGACACTCTGTGGGTGAAGCATGAGCCAGATTGGGTGAAGAAGAGAGAAGATATGCTCTGGACAAGAGATCTCGGACGGACAGACGGACAGAGAGACTGATCACTATAGGGTGCCCGCAGAGCGGGGCCCTAATAAAAAAGAGGCCACAACACTCACTCTAGTCATTATAAGCCCTGCTTATCTCCATCAGCAGATATTTTCCAATCCATACTTATAAATAACTGAATAAAATTATGCAAATAACTTTGAATTGACTGCATCACGGCTCATGCTTACTTCTCTAAGAATACATTAGGTATAATGTGATGTTTTTACATTATATTTAGATGAACTTGCCAAAAAGACATTGCTTAAAAAGAAATGTCACATCCTCTGGTTATCAGTAATCATTTAGTGAAATATACAAAACTATGTCACAATTTTAAAAATTTAAGTTCTAGTGACCTAGACCTTTCCAGAATGACCTGGGTCAAAGTCATGACAATCTCTCAGGTCATTAAAAAATCTTTTAGCAATAAGAGCTTCCAAATTCTTTGGTAATCTAAAACAAGCATGTAACAATAAATCACATGTGACTTATATAACCCAAGAAATGTATCCGTATTTTTGGAGGATGGTTCCCATCTATCAAATGTCAAAGGAAAATGACAAGAAAATTTACAGCTAACTCGGATGACCCTTAAAAGAATTATGTTCCTACAAATAACTTACCATTGCTGCATCCTTCAAAACTAGCATCAAGCAGTTCAATGTTATGTTGCAGTCAGAGGAAAACTGATCAGTCCAAGTATACACATAAGATTTGTTGATGCCATGGTTCAAAACTCCTGTCACATGGTGATGAATGTGCATCAGTCCTGTCTCACTCTGAAACATTATTAAATAATCATCAGTTTCAATAAGAAATGTACACTAATTACTCATGTGATCATTCGTCAGATAAACCATATACACAGATATACTTTGTCAAAAATTTTCAATGCATAGCAGCTTCTATTAGTTTCTACATAACAGTACTATAGGTAAATGTATAAGGAAATCATTAATACCTTGAAATTCTCAGGAAATCTTGGTAAGTTGGTTTTAGATTGATCCATGTTGTCTATTATCAGACTGATGTATTTGGCTGGATTCACTCTGCTTTTGCTTCTGTGCTTATAATATTTCTCTCTTGATAGTCTGTTATTTGATAAAAGAAATAAAATGTATTACTTCATACAGCACTCGTATTAAATTTTCTAAAGATTTGCATAGAGTTTTTAATGTTAAGATTATATCAATGTCACAGACAAAACATCATAATATGTAGTTTATCAAAATACTCTGTTGAACAATACTGTATATATTATTTTGGACAATACACTGGTTTTTATTTTAGATAAACTGTTGAAGTTAGTCTTCCTATTCCTTTATTTCATTCATTATCAGCCTTATACATGTAATTATAAATAGTTAATTATTTGCTTACTCTTGAAATTTCAAATGAATTTGTCGTTGAGCCTGTAGCCTCAGTCTTTCTTCCTTGGTGAGCTTCTGAGAAAGTGCATCCCTGAAAGTTGTGCACTCATTACACTTTGAAAACTTCTGAAACTAAAGAGGAAAGGCAATTCTCAATTAAAAGGATACAACCCAGTCAAAAATATTGAGTTGAATGTGGCTGTGAATTCTACTTAATTCTTCTAAAACATTTATATGCAAGAAAATACTAATACATATGTGAAAAAATATTTCAACTAAAAATTGGCATAATAAAAATCTAAAAGACATGATCCCAAAAATTTTTAATTTCATGTGAAATTCAGAATAAATTAAGATGATTATTGAGCAGTTCTACTTAATTATTTTGTCTATGTATGTGAACATGCAATACAGACTTTAAAAAATGAAGCTTGCACCAAATTTTTCAAATTTTCTTATATTAGGCCACATAATATTGAAATTAAGGTTCTCATGCCCACAAACATCGATTTTGAGATAGCCACATTCCAAATTTTTTTGTATTTTTGATTAAAAAAAAAAGTGGAGACCTATCCGGAAAAAAAGTTCTTGCCCTCATTTTCTCGTAGTTTAGTACTCAAATATCACTTCTGGTAGCCATTTTCAAGAAACTTGGCTACTTCTTTGAAAAAAAAAAAAAAAATTTGAAAATAATGCCTATGATGTTCACACATTGATAAGCAATAGAGAATGCAAACCCATTGATCAGACATGGAAAGTATATCTATTAACAAAGAATTGTAATCATTATTTTAAAGAAAATTTGGGTATAAAAAATGATTTTTTAATGATTTAATCATCTACTTTATTGCCAATAAAATGATAAAAAAAAAAAGCCTTCCTCCCGCATCTGTTCTGGAGAAATTTTGCCTGAGAACCAATGAATTAAATTTATTTAGCCTTACAATGTACATTGATAAAATTTACTTTACCTTTCTGATTTTAACATTGTTGAAATGTTCTCTCCATATTCTGTAGAAGCTTCTTTTGGACACACAACGCAGACCTCTGTCTTGAAATGTTTTTTGATATTCCTCGTATGCAATTGTCTTGTTTAGGCAACATGGAAGGTGGACTTCTCTGCAGTCTGGCTGCTGGTCACCATATCTCACAGCAGTGGTCTCTACATACGTTTTGGCCTGTAAATACATCTCACTGGCATATTTCAGTCCACTTCTTCCATCCTCAGTATCCATTGACTGATATCCTTCCTTCACTTTTGCCTTTATTATCCTATACCTACAATGTATATATATATATATATATATATATATATATATATATATACCTACAATGGATTGTTAGCATGCATAAAGTTCTCTAAAAATAATTTACGTGCTGAACAGGATAACTTCCAAGAATACCCAAGGAGTAGATACAAAGGCAGGAATAGAAGAAAGAGCCATTTTTCCTCCTTTATTGACTGTTTAAGATGCGAGCCATTTATGTCCTAAACTGAGGATCAGATATCCTCAAGACTAAATTTACTAAATTAAGACTAAATGTTAGGGATGGCAATCGAATGCAGAATTGCTAATCAGTTAACATCAAGACGTTCCCACCAAATAACAGGTTAATTATATCAAAATACACATATTATAGATTTTTTTTTTTCAAATTACATGTAGCTCTTTCTGTATGTACACAGAAAGACTAAAAAAAGATGATAGAAGTTTAAAACATTCCATTTGTCTTGATTCTGTATCAGAAAACTACACTTTTTATTTCAGTTTCAAAATAATTTAGAAAAAACAACTTATGAAATCCTCAAGCTAATTTTTAGAGCAGATGTAATGCAAGGTAAAATTGTCACAATAATCAAAATTAAGTCTGAACTGTACCCCATAATTTACAATGTTTGTCTAATAATTTAATTTGATAGAGAACTGAATACACCAAATACTGTATACCATTTCACAGTGGTTTCAATAATTTAATTATTATTAAAGAAATACAGGACAGTCTGGGTAACGGCATGGTGATTGCACAATAATTAACGCTACGCAAACCATTTACCCCATGGTCTCAATCCTGATTCAAATCAGTTTGAATAGTTTTGTTAAATGCTTAATTTTCAACTCTATGTGCTTTTAAAAATGAATTTTAAGAAAATTATGTTCAATTTTATTTCTTTCCAACTAACCCATTACAAATTTTCTAAATGATTGCCATCATTCCGACCGTGTAATTGGTTAACCGGTTACAAATTGCCATCCCTACTAAATATATTAAGTAGTGTTGTAAAATCGGATCAAATTTACAATCGATTATCAAATTGAATCGGTAGCATACAATCAATAATATGATCCATGATTTGAACTTTAGTTTCAAGGCCAAATTAAACAACATTAACCATAACATTATCAGATATCTTTGAAAATGAAACTGATATTTCAATACAAATCTGTCAGACCAACGTCAATTACCGGTAATGCTTAGGCAAAAAAAAAACATAAAAATAAGTTTGTTTCCTGTCACATACACGATCAGTAGGGTTTTTTTTTGCTAATGTACAATCTTACAAATTGACACATAATAAAGTTTCAGCTTAAAACATTTATTTTTCACTTTCCATCAATGGCTCAATAAATGGGGGCAAACATCTGCGGGCTGAATTAACCAGGTGTGATATTTACAATGGACACCCAGCATGGCTGTCTTGTGGTAGAAAACAAAGTTCAAAAAGTTGTGGGGGAATTGCTAGATTATATAATAATGATCATTATTCTTCATATTTAAGGTGAATGTTTTCTAGGTTGAAATATTTCATATCTCAAATAAAGCTACAATTAACATTCTTGGTAAAATTGCATCAGCTGGAAAAAAAAGTCCACCCTGCTACAATTTGAGAGGGTTGCATTTTCAAGTATAAACAATTTTGTTTAAAAAAAACATTTTGAAAAAAACAAACAAAAAAGCAACTATCGATTTTAAAACTTTGTCACCGACATTCTGTCCTCAGAGATGATTTTTGGATAGCCAGTGACTATCATAACAACACTAATACTAAGTATTCAGCCCATATTTATCTGGTAATGCAATCAATTTCATTGATTCTGAAGTTATTATCATGATTACTTATCACATACCTTAAGAAAATATTTTTCTGAATTCAGAAATCAACCATTAATTTTGATAAGGCCTAGATAAATAAATTGTGTGTTTCCAGTTCCCTAATATATATGAGCCGACCCTGAAAAATTTATCTAAGATATATTTCCAGGAGTAAACTATTCCAGTTTCACTATTAGAAATCCTAATCTCGATCACTTCCGTGTTTCAGAAAATGCATATCCTATACACATTAATCAGAAATGTTTTGACAGAGATTTCCCCGGGGAAAAATGGTAGCGTGCTTGCCAATAAAATGTTAAAATAAAATAAAATGTTTCCCTACCTACCTACCGTATTTTTTCTCAGGTTGGAATAGGAAACACACTATGAAATCCTACCACTTTCCAGTAATTTGATACTTTGTATCAGACTTTTCATACAGCATCCACCATAAATATATTTTTAAATGTGTGAGAAAAAATAGTTTTCACTAACCTCCTTGGTTTGATGCCATGCAGAGCTCTCCATCCAGTCTGACACAGTCTTACTCCAAATGCCACAAATGTTACTTTGCTTCCTTTTTCAACATGGGCATAACTGCAGCTAAAAAGCAAAATACATCATTAATATCATAGTGCAAAAATTGTCTTGGTACTTACCTCTTTAACATTAATTTTTTTCAAAGTACCTGTAAATAACCTGGGCCTTTTTTAGTCAACCTGTTCTTCAAAATAATTGTTTTAAATTTACTTTTATTAAATTCAATAAAATATTTTTTGTCAAGATAGTTCCTGAATGGACATAATTGTAAAATACGGGTCAACAAAAACTGTCATATACAAAAGCTTAAATTGTTGATTGGTCAAACAATATCAATTCATTAAACTAAAAACTCAAGAAAAATCCAGACTTTTAATAGCTCCATATGCCCAGGGTTTGTGATAATAGTAGCCAATCAGAATTTTTTGGATAGGAAAGATGGAGTGGTTTCAAAAAGAAAAAAATTAATCTTTTTTCTACAAACATACGAGGGGTTATCAAAAAGTTCGTGGACTAGCGTCATAAAATTAAAAGCGCTTTAGGTACATCAATGAATTTTTACACATTTAGTTAGCATCATCTTTTTTATCTATAGAATAAACCATAAATCATAATTTTTATTTTTTAATAAATTGTTAGTGTTTTTGTAAGCAAAGGTATGTCCAGGCGGCGCAACCTCTAATATGACGTTTTTTCCTACCTGAGTGTAACTGAGAAAAACTCGTTAGATATGAGTATTTGTCATCAAAAAATCTCGTTAATTCAGGCTTGTGGTACGACACATTTGTTCAGTAAAATTTGCAATTTTTACCCCATTCTGTAATTTCTATGAAATTTTATTGTAAATTTTATATGGAGTGTCCAAACAATTATGGGCTTGAAAATAACGTCAAAAAGGGGGAGGGGTTTCTTTTTCAAACACTCTATAGAGTTTCGCTCCTGGAAAAACTGGTATTGACCTCAGGAATGTTTAAACTGGCTACAGAAAAATAAAATGCATCCAGAGTACTTGTTTTTTAATGCCCAAAAAGATTCAGAGAGATGAAATATGCACAGTTAGTTTCAATTTGTAGTCAGGGTGTCAAAAGGCAGTCACGTCGAAAAGTGACGTTGATCATGTGTGGTAGAAATTGAACTCCAACAAGCTAAGTATTCTGGCATAATCAAGTGAGGATCTTTCCCCATATAAAGATCCATTTACAATATTATATGCATTGAAAACAGCTGCTCACGACATTGTAAATTCATATAAATAAGACGGGTTTAAGTCCTTACTTAACTTCAGGTAATCTCATCAAGATAAGTGTATGAGGTAGAGAGAGCGGACATTAAGAAACAATGACGTTAGGCGGACGTCATGACACTAAACGGCGACAGCGCCGGGTGATCACATAAAGTCTTTTTAATTTTAGAATAATTTGGCAAATTATCAACGTATCAAGCTAAAATTTTCAACATTTCTTAAACTTTTGTTGTTTTATGTTCCGCATAAATTTTGTAAGCAAAGACTACATATTATTAATTTTATCGCGTCAGTCCACGAACTTTTTGATAACCCCTCGTACATTACATCTAGACAGACTAACAGACATTTTTAACTTTGTTACTTGAAAGGAGGTTTAACAACATTACCTCATATTTACAGGAATTTCAGTATTAATTCACAATTGGCTAAAAGTGTATCAATAATTCAAATAATATTGAATTTTTAATTCAAGAAAAATATATTTTGAAAAAGTTCTTGCGAGTTAAACATGTTTAAAGGGGAAGTTTTTAACAAATAATTTCCAGAAAACAATCATCTTACCGAAGACTACTGAATATGAATTCTGTCTGCTCATCTTGTTTCTTCATGTAAAAGTCCCTTCTTGCTTGCCCAATGGTCTTCACATCTAACTTCTCTAAGCAGAGTTCCCTGCAACACCTTAGGTCTTTAATTTGGTGGACAGTATCAATGCTGGTTTCCTTGCTCTCTAGACGCCCCCCAGATTTCTTCATTCTTTTACGTGCTGAAAATATATATGAAGTGTTTGGTTTCATAAATAAACAATAGTTTTATATCACCATTCAAACATTTGATCAAATCAAATTTTAGTCCTTTTTAATGATTTTTAGAGCAAAAGAAATTTTTATTTGAAGTCATGTCATTACAGATAAAGAAAATTTAAATATGATAACTTACGTTGTCTGTTGTCTGGTTTACAGTGCGACACATTCAATGTCCTTTCTGCAAAATATTAAACTAGTTTAAGGTATCTGACCCAAATTGTTTTTTTTTTAATTTAAAGCAATGGGGAATAACTCTTCAAGGACAGCACAAGGTCATTATTAGGACACATTGCACCCTTACATTCTGATACAAAAACATGACAATAACATCTTAATATACTCCATATTTGGCCCATATATACCTGCTATGCATTTAAGGATATCTGATCCTCAGCCAGGAAGGATAACTCTTAAAGTTATTATTTCATTTAAAAAGTCTCAAAATGAAATTGAGGTCTTTTTGTGCAACAATTTTCATTTTATGCATCTTACTATGATTCAAGGTTCTTTGGAGTCTTGTAAACGGTCTTGTAAAAAGTTGGAATTTGTACCCCGTAAAAGAAAAAAAATAAATTCATTTTAAGAGAAATCAAATTTCCTTTAGTCTAGCATTAGATACCACTGCTTAATAGCATGATATGAAATTAGATGCGATATGTGATGTCTAGTACAAGCTTTTTACACTACGTATCATATGACAACTGAAGTAAAAAGAAGAACTAAAATACTAAGGGTGCAACGATAAACCGTTTGACGGTATATCGCGGTATATTTTTCCACGGTTCAATTCACGATACGCTAAACTGATATCGCGGTTCGGTTCAATCGGTCCGGAAATATCCATTTTGTCCGCTTTATTTCCTTTTTTACTATTTCAAAATGGCTTCCGCGCAAAGGTGATGTCGCTGATAACGCATTTACGGCAGTTAAACTCATCTCCAGCATCTTACAGACCTCATATTTAACACGGAGAAGGACTTAATGTGATTATAAGTTATAGGTGTTAAGACAAATGATAAACCCTTTAGATCTAAACGTATTCTTTGGTAATACACGATATTTCATCACGGTGTGTATTTCGATGAAAATTCGCTGTCTTGTTGACTAAAACATATTAACACGAGAAATATGACAACTGGTTTTCTACGTAAATAAAAGGAATAAAAGAATGAATGTCTTCCTTTTTCATACCAATTTAAAAGGAAGATTATTAGGAAAGGTCCCCGTACTTCCCTGTAAATGTTCATTATTGGTTTAGAATGTTGTCACAACTCAATGATCTACCTAACAATCCAATTCAAGTTAATAAAAAATTAATGTTATTTTAATTATTATTAAAAAGTATGAACATTTTGTATAACCCTGTCAAGTTTTAAAAAAATATGATGACAAACTTGAAAGACTTTTTAACCTTGTCATGTATCGTGATACGTATCGTATCGTGAACTGAATACCGTGATACGTATCATATCGTGAGGTTAGTGTATCGTTGCACCCCTATAAAATACTATATAAGCATAAAAAAGGTGCAATTTTCTCTAAATGCCTGGCTAACTATATTTCTATTCTAGATTATATTTGTTGATTTAATTTCAATTAGAAAATGCATAGCTGGTGTTTTTATTCGCATTTCCTGAATATATATTTGACATTTGATAATTTTCCCTACATAATAAGATTAACTATAATGATGAACTTTGAAGAAATTCCATGGCTGAATTCATGTTACTATCATACTATGTGACGTCAGAGACATTTTTGTGAGCATTGATTTTCAGAACCTGAGGATCATACTACCATAAATAATTTATTTTCATTGAATTTGAGGCTATTGTGGGTCCGGATACCTTAAATAAAAATCAACAATTGACTCATGGATCTTGAGGATTTTGTGAGTCTCACAAATTTCTCATTCTATGAGCACAATTGCCTACCTAGAAATGAAACTTAAAATATTATTACACAAGACAATTTTTTCTCCTTTATCTTCATTTTTCATTTCTATTTCAAAAATGATAAAAAAAAATCTAGATATCCAAGTGTGTAAAATATTAAGGTTATAATTAGTAAGAAAAATGTGCTTGGGACTTAAGAACCCACTTTGATATTTTAATGGTGTTAGAGATATTAAGTAATCAATGTTCAATATACTGAATTCAATTGTAGAACCAACTGGGCAAAGGATACATAATCATGATAATCTTGAAAACTGAAAAATGAAGCACTCTCTGTTGGCAGCCATCCACTTTCCATTTGCCCTATTTCAATAACTTTTTTTCTGATAGTAAACCCAGTTGAAAACTTCAGTTAACTTTTCATTAACACGAGCCTAATGAACTATTCTTTACATCATAGAGCTTATAATATGACCTTTAAATGATGGCAAAACACTATTTAATTATTCTACCTGATAGTAGTGGCCTGTTGCAATCATCCATATCTTCTTCATCGTGGTCAGGACAATCAGTGTTTGCCATCATGAAAAAGTCTTCATCTGAGGAGAAATCTGGGCAACTCGGCAACAAGTCTGGTACACCAACTAAGGAAAAAAAGAAACATTTTTTTTTTAATTACTACAGAAATTTCAGTGACCAAAAATTAAAATTATCAAAAATCTATAATACTGAATCTTTAGTGAGAAAAGGAATACTATTCATTAGAAAAATTTATACCCTTTACTACTTCTGGATCTTTAAAACTAACTTGGAAAGAAGAATATTTTAGTTCCAAATTTCCAATTCTTTTTTTTTTTTAGATACCTTCTAAACTCAATTAAAATTTTCTTAGTCAAGTTATATACATCTTATTACCACTGTCATCATGGCCAAGTTGTCTGCAGGATCTTTTAAATAAAATTCTGTCATCTTTGAATTCCTCATCCGAAGAGTAAACAGCACATTTCCTTTTGCCAATTGGATCTGTTGTGGGATTAATAAATATATATATTACGAAAGTGAACAATCTGAAAAGTACAACACAAGAAGACAGACAAACTGTCATGGACCACAAAAGCTGGCATTACAATACTCACTGATAAACTGTAATTGAACAGAGAATTTTATTTAAACCTTTGACACAGGTAACTGAACATAGAGTAAATACTTCAAGGAGGAAAAAAATTACCAATGTTTTCTTCTTCTGAAGAATAACATCCTCCTTCATCAGATGAATAATGATTCCTTGCCATGACATCACATGCAACTGATTACTCTGAAGAAAAGAAAAAAAAAACAAATACAAATCTGTCAGACTAATTTATTTTTATCCTCTGCTGAAAGTGCGGGATATTGATTTCTGTCTGTCTATTAATCCATCTGTCCGTCCGTCTGTCTGTAGCACTTTTGTTTCCACAGGATATCTCGAGAAGCCTTTGAGCTTTTGCAGTGAAATTTTACACAACGACTGCCTATGGCCTAAGGAAGATTCCTATTTTGAGATCAAAAGGTCAAGGTCAAGTTCATAAATTCAAATCTTTTGTCTGTTTTAACACTTTCGTTTCTGCGCAATATCTCGAGAAGCCTTTGAGCTTTTGCAATGACATTTTATACTGCAACTTCCTATGGCCTAAGGAAGACACCTATTGATTTTGACTTTGGCCCTACTGTTCTTCACCAGATTTCCTCTTGTAATCATTGTAATACCTAGTATGGTCCCTCTCTACCCACGGGAGGTCATGATTTCAACAATGTATAATCTACACTAACTCTGGATTTTTCCACGTAAGTTTCAGCTTTTCTGGCCCAGAGGTTCTTGAGAAGAAGATTTAGAAGAAGATTTTTAAAGGTTTTTTTTTTTTCAAATACATTTCAATGTAAAACTTGGATTCCCTATTGTGACCCTGTCCTACCCCCTGGGGGTCATGATTCGAATAATTTAGAATCTACACTACCCAAGAATGCTTCCACATAAGTTTCAGTTGTTTGGGTCCAGTGGTTCTTATGGAATTCAATGTATAATTCAAGACCATATTTTGTACCTAATAAGTGGATGGTCCAATATTTTTAATCATGGTAGCATTTTGAAGGTTTGGCCCTTCATTTTAACAATTTAAACTTCCCTTCACCCAAGAATGCTTTGTACCAACATTAGTTAAAATTGGCCCAGTGGTTCTTGAGAAAAAGTTGAAAATGTGAAACGTTTACAGATGAACAGCAGTGTTTGAAACTCATGGTAGAATAAGCTAGACATGCAGGGCTGACTGCTGATGAAAGTTTTCAGCCCTGCCAAAACTCTATAAGCCTGAGAAAATAAAAGTCTTCTATAAATTTGTTTTTAGCAATAATGTGAAATGGGGCAAGATCACCATAACTTCGGTCCCGAATCTGTAGGCTGTCTAATTCTACCCCTTTGCTTGTTACAGTTAGCTGCCGATACTATCGATACTATTAGTTGATTTGAGAGATATTTATCAAATATATGAATTTTAATTTATGGCAAATTTTAACACATCCAGCCTTGCTTTGATACGTACAAATCTGCTAGGTAATCGTGATAACTATTAGTGTAGATAGTATTACAATGCTAGGCTACCATTAACTGGAGAGTTTGTGTGTGTGTTTATTGTCTCTCTCAAAAATTCACTCATGGAGATTAGCCTCCACTTGCCGGTGGAGAGCTGCAAATTTTATATACCGTCTGATCCACAGAACCGGTCTCCTTATCCCACAAAGGGATTCGAACCCACGCTGTAAGGATCACCCCTTACTCCCTGACTCTAGAGCAGATGCTCTACCACTGCACCACATGGGCGACAAATGGTTGATAAAAGAGGGAGTAACACTTCCCAGAGGAAAAAAACAATGGGGGAATAACTCTTTCCAGTATTGCAGAATTCAAAGTACATTGTAATATTGAAAATAATCAGTATTAAAGCTTTAATTTTCTTAATATACAACATAGTTAACAAAATTTTTCAAACTATTTTGAGAAGTTAAATCAAGCTTTAACCATGATAACTGTATTTTTTTGCTATATCAGTCAGGGGCATAATGCAAACTTAAATAAGTTATTTTACACACACAGAAATTTTTATAATGATAAATTAACGAGGCTGAGTCTAATTATTTCTACCCTAGATATTTTGATCAATTTTCCTGAATGAATTTTTACTATTATATTAATTATTTCAAGATAAAAATATCAAATGTTTCCCATCCCAATTTCTAAGAGAGCCATCTTTAAAGTTGTCAAATTTTACTATTGGACCCTATGGGAATTTGTTGGAAAAGTGTCAAATTATCACATTTTCCCCACATTTTTTGCATTTCTGCCCTAGGGATTTTACCAGAATGAACTTTGTGAAAAGAAAAAAAAACTCAAGTTGAAAAATATAGTCTGTATCTCAATTGGTAGTCATATTAATGTCACTTGTTTTGTGGCTATCTTTGAAATCCTGTGATTTCTTTTAATAATTTTTCTGGCTCTCTTCAATTGATTTTATAACTGTCTTAATTGTCAAGAAGTTTTATACTAGAACAATTATTTAGTATATTGTCTATCAATCACCATTTAAAAAAAAAATGGTAAGTTATAGGATTTAATTTTTAGACTTTAACATTATCAATAATAAAAAAAAAACCCTCAATGGCCTAGCTTGCTTTGTTTAAGATTCAGAAATAAAAAGATATTTAAAATACAAAATGTAATTGAAATATAATTGAAAAGTAATGGTCATTACTGACATATTTTTTAAAGTAATGCATTACATTACAATTACTTGTAACTGGAAGATGGATCCATTACACATTACACCCAATTACTTTGAAAAGATGTAATGATTACAATGCATTACCATTACACATTACCATTACCCCAGGTCTGTTAAGAATAAAATTGAAAATATGTGAAAGCGCATGGGTGTGTCAATCCAACGCGTCCAGAAATTTGAGGTTTTAATAACTTTGAGATGATATAAGATTTTTATTATATTTTAGTATGAAATGCTATAGCAACATATAAGTCATGAAACCATACAGAAAATTTGAGAAAATATTAACTTCAAATCTGTGTCCAAGCACCTTTAAAAATGACTGATTTAAACAGTAACTAAAGATAGAAAGACTAAAACTGGATTGAAACGGATAATTTTTCCTGGGTGAAATTTACAATGAAAAAAATCATCATTTTTTCACTCGCAATTTGGATATTCCAACTCGCTTTTTGTAAGTTGTACATATTGAATTTTAATTTATTTTTAACCTTACATTATGTTCCTGTAATATTATCCCCTCACAAAAGAGTTGAGGGGGGATGGATGTGGTAGTGCGCTTGTGTGTGTGTGTGATTGTTCCAATCATAACCCCCAGGGGTAGAATAGGGACAAAAGAGGGGTTCCATGGGATTTTTAAAGAAAATATCTTTAAGGTATTCTATCCCTAAAAGCTTCAGATTCAATGAATTTGAATACATAACAGATGTGTACAGAATACTCGGTATATTTAGACATTATACCCATTTATTACCATTAGTATGTAAGAATGGAAAGTGTCCTAATTTATGACCTTGACCTTTGTTGAAGAGTTATCTCCCTCTTTTTTTAAGTAATAAAAATCAATTTTAAAAAATCCATACGGTAAAAAAAAGTTTTTTATTGTCATTCTTTTTCTAATGAGTAAATGCATCTTTATTGATATTCTTATTATTCGAATATTTATTTTTTTAAAAATCGCTTGTCTCGATAGACTTCAATGCAATATATGTTAATTAATTACTGCTTAGTTAATTACATTTTGGAAACTTTCTCTTGGTAAATCCTTTTCTACTGTAAAGTGCTTTGAATTAATATCAGAGTATTATATACATTATGGATATTTAAGGATAGAGAATTAGGTCCTATTAGGGATGGAAAACCTTCAACATCTTCTCCTCAAGAACAACTAAGCTATGTAATCATAATTATTTATGACAAATTTAAAAGGGAAAAGAAAGACGTGGTAAACTAAATTTATGATTTCTTTCTCAGAAGCAATGGCAGAATGAAACCAAACCAGCCCACAAAACAAAAATTTCTCAGGCCATCTTTAAAGAAAAATGTTTGTTTGACCTCTCCCTATCAAAAACTGCACAATTTTTCTTGATTTTCAGGAAATGTTTATTTTTATTCATTAAAAACTACTTCACACTTTCATTTTTTAAATAAAAAAAATGTGACCCTACCCAATTTCTTTAATCCTTAGTCATGGAACAAGGAAAAATGTTTAGAAAGATGACCTTAAAAACCTTACATGCAAAAGTGTTTTATTATTCTGTAGAATGAGAAGAAAACTGTGCCTCTGGAAGCATACAAGACTGTGGAAAGTGGATTTAAAAGCCTGAAGGACATTGCATCAAGGAGGAAATTCTGTGATGAGCTGAATGCTGTTTTATCCAAACTGAAGATAGTTTTTGCTGATGATGTGTCACCTTTAGGTTAGTACATTTTTATATTAAAAGATCTTGTACATACTTCTTTTTAAATTTCCTTAAACTATCAATGTGCAAGCTTTTTTTGTGAAAAGTCGAAAAATGTACAAATCTCACGGGATTTCTGGGACAAACATAACATAAATATGTAAACAATTTGTAAACAATATGATGAATTCATGTCAATGAACAAATCCTAACAAAAATGCAAATGAAACATTGTTGTGGACTTTATATGCATCAAGAATAGAACCAACAAAAATATCAATTTATACCTAGTAAGTATTGTTGATTGTATGTATATATCTATTTATTGCATGGTAAATCTGAATCATTACACATGCCTGGGAAATGCCATATTTTTCTAATGGATGATAAATTAAGGGTTCTGCTCTTTTATATATGTCTATTAATTCATCTATTCTTTAATTGTAATGACAAATACATTTTACATTTAAAATTAGATTGAGATTGGCATGTTTTGTATTATCTGCAACTTTATGCTGTCTCAGTCAGACGACCAAACAGACCTCTAATTTGAAGAGTTCCAGTATTAATGGAAATCAAACAAGTTTTGAACATTGATTTTCATAAAAAATAAACGTATGAGAATAAAGTTAAATTAATTCTATATCTAAGAATGATGTGAAGAAAAGAATGAAAAATAAATTATTATCATAACATAAATTCCAAATTCTAAAATGTGTAAAGGTTGAAAATCTCTAACAAAATAGCAGCACCAAGTTCATTGTAATGATATTGGACCATCACAATGTTGCAATATTTAATACCCCAGTAAATTGAAACTCCTTAATGTCTATACTACAAGTTGGAGTAAAGTCATTTATGAATTTAATGAGAATTTTTTTTGTAAAAAATCTTCTTGTCCAAAGTGCATCAGGTGAGCAATGTGGCCCATGGCCCCTTGTTTCAAAAGGCATAAGGACATTTTTTAAATTATTTTTTTCCAAGATCTAAAAATGGTCACTTATGATCCATAAACTGAAGGAAAACATACAAATGCAATGAAAGACCTTTTGCATACTCATAGAATAACGATCTGTCAAATCACCAAAACCAACCATAAACATCTTTTTTTTTCTTACACTTATGCTTCTTTGGTAGAATATGTGCACTCTTGTTTGGTCAATGGACATAAAAAGTAAAAGCCTCTAAAAGGTGTGTAAGTAAAAAGCTTATAATGATAAAATTAATGATAAGTATTATGTTCAGTAGTTGTGTGTTTGTCATTCAGCAATTTGAGCATTTGTGACCTCAACTTACCCAATGAACAATGAACATCTTACTGTATATTTATAGTATATACTGATTGTTCTGATTAATAAATACGGAAGAGTAGATGGCAGCAAATTAGGAATAGGGAGTTCTTGCAAATTTTTGTATTGTACCAAGTGACATGATTTTTTTTTCGTGCACACTTCTCTATTTATGATATATAAATATATAATTGATGGGCATATCAGGGCATGGAAGTGCACATTATTTTATTTTTGAAACAAATGTGACAAAACAAGCTATACAGAACTTTATCAATAAAGAACCTCATTTACAAAAATATTTTCCAGATTCTTAGGATTTCAGTCATCATAATATAATGTGTACCAAACATTTTATAGACTCCTCTGGTGAGCTGTTTACACCATCAGAGTCCATTCTGCATACTGATTCAGAGTTGGACTCCACAGTTGAGGATGGTAGACCTGAAGGTGTAGCTTCATCTGAAGATGTACCTTCATCAGCATTGAGGAAATATGTGCATAAGGAGTTAGAGGAAGAGGTCAAGGTACAACATGTCATTATCAGGCATAGAAATTTGTATTGAAAAAGTTTTACATTTATTGATATTTTTTTTAATCAGAAAAACAACATTGTTTGATCATTACCAGTAGTATTTGTTCTTCAATATAATATTAATTATCATCAACAATGCTCTTTTTATCACAAAACTTTAGCATATAATTCTTGAAAGTATTTACTTCATTTTTAGATCATGCGAGATGCCCATCCACAGAGTGGAAAAGTAGGTAGGAGGGACTTTTTGAAGACTGGAGATGTAGCCTGGAGAAGGAAATGTGAGGTGCTTTTAGCCTTCAGACCAAAAGTGCATGTAAGAATATAACTGATTTCATTTTGTGTTTTACTCATTATGGCATTAAATAATATTCTACCATTTTATGACTCTTTTTAACATGTTTAAAGTACTGATTTAAATAAATTACACTTAAGTGTCTAAAATTTTAATTATGTATAATATTTTTGCTATAATTTTGATTTTTGACTGAAGAAACAGAATCCTATAACAATCAAATGAAAAGAAAAATACAATTAGTTTAGGTAATGATTTAAATTTTAATTTGATTTAGCTTTCATATTTCTTTACTTCAATCTTGTTTAATATAAGAATGAAAGTACTGGTAATCAAAGATTCCTCTTCTAGCTTACTAGCCTTATTGGTTCCTTTTCAGGCTGGGACATTTGGAGGATCATTTCGGAACAAATCTTCCTTGCAACATTACCAGAATGTTGTTTTGAGGAGCTGCAAGGCATTTTTGCAGCATTCAAAAGAGGAGACATCCCTACCATGCGGTGAGCATTGATGAGTTCATTTTTACATTATTCAGACAATCCAATTATATCAAGAAAATTCTTTTCAATTCAATTTTGTAATCTTTTATGTAGTTTGAATCCTTATTTTATTAAATCTTCAAAAGAAACAGGTTCTCTTTTATTATCTGTTTCTCAAATATTGTATTGCAGGAACACCAAGTCAATAAAGCCAGGCCTGTTTGCCCTTCTAGTGGGAGAGAAGAGAGAGGTGGAGGTACACCACCAACTGTCCAATCTGGCCAATGGTCTGGTCTCCCTTGACCAGTTCAGAAAGGACATTTCCTCCTTAAAGGTAGGTATCTGAGAATGGCATAAATATAATTTTTAACATTTTCAATTTTGTAGTCCTGTACTTTATACACAACTATTGATGTCATGTGCACTGATGACTGCTTATATTACAGAAAACAAGAAGTAACGAAGAAAATCTGCAGGAAATGAAGGTATTATGAAAATGATGCATATAATCATAACTATTTTTTTTTATTTGAGACTCTAAATTCATATATGTTATAGCAAAACAGAGTGTAAAACTGATTATGTTCAAGTATTTTTGCTTTATGTATGAATATAAAAAAAGATGGAGAGATTTTTTTTTTTACATGTATTGACAATTTTACTGTTGTTTTGACAGAGAGAAAATCGCAGACTGAAAGAAGAAAATGCAAAGCTGAAGTACCAGTTGGAGGAGATGCAGCGGAAACATGACACAGATCAAAATGAGATGGTATGGATTTTAAAGATTAATTAAAAAAGAATGGAAAATGATGGGACACTAAAGCACCTCTTAATATGATGTTTTGATTTATAGGATCCATTTTCCTTTGAAGAAGAAGTCAGAGACCAGGAGGAAAATACAGTGGTAAATAATAATTTTTAAAAAAGAACATCAGATTTCTCTATATTGTTAAATTTTAAAATGAAAAAATTTGATTTTGGAATCAGAATTAAATAGTATGTTACTCAAAGATATATTATAAATAATTACTATTATAAATTTTAGAGGCCATTGGACCCTCAGCAGACAAGGGTTCAGGACAAAGACAGAAGAAAAGAGGTTCAGTAACACCAAATATTTTTTATGTTGAATAATAAAAACATCAGTCAATCATTCTGCTATCCATTGAAATTTTAGTAGATATACATTTAAAACTTACAAGTAATATGTCAAAACAAGTGTACTTATTACAAAAGAATTGATACTAAGTTGATATTTTAGTAAAACATGATGTATCACAACAATTTTAAATGGTAATATAGTTTAACTTCCAAAGAAGTGGATGTTCTAATGTATATTCCTGCTGCAAATTATACAATCTCTAAATAAATGTTGAATTTTTTCAGACTGCTGTACAAAGAAAAGAATCGGAGGTAAATGACATACTCAGATAACACATCCTCTTGCTGTTCTGCCAAACTTTACAACTTTATATATATATTATATTTTACTAATCAAGAAAGTTTTGTATATAACTAGATAAGAACTGGTAACAGTATTTGATAATTTTTTATGGAAGTTTGAAGATCTTATATTAATTTTGTATAGATTATGATCATCATATTAATAATCCTTTATGTTTAGTTGCAGAATGCATGGGTTGTACTTGAAAGGATCCAAGAAGAATCCATTCAGACAGAATCTGTTGTAAGCATATATATATTTTTTAATTTAAGCTTTAACATATATTTTATCCTACTTGATGCTTAATGATTCAGGATAATTAGGATAGAAACATTTCAGACTGAATGTTGACAGAGACTTCAAAGGTTTTTATATATATTATATGGCATAAAATAGAAAACCTTGCAGATATTTGATCGAGTGAAATATGTAAGCGTATTAAAAACTCGCAAGGTCACTTTGTAATGAACTAATTATTAATGATAAGATAATAATGGTGATAATGATAATATTATAGATCACAATTAAATCAAGACAAAAAGGAAGACAATTTATAGAAGAAATTCCATTGTGTTTTCTATGTTTCAGGTCACATTTAGTAAAGGGGATGAAGTGGAGGCCTTCTACTCTCCTGAGAAAACATGGTACCGGGCAAAGGTTTTGGGGAAAAGGAAGAACCCAGAAGGTATCTTTTATTAATAATTTCTAAAAAAAAAAAAAGAAAAAAAAAAGGTATGTCATAACTACTTGGCAAACCCTTTTTCTATCTGTAGCTGACATAGTCTTAAGCAAAATGCACTGACTTGTACTATCGGTTAAACATTTATACAGTTAAAGCATACAATACTAGATAAAGTTATTTAAAAACTCAACTTTCAACTTTCATTTGTTTGGTGGTTACTCATGCAATAATTTTTTTATTGAAATAAATTCTTCAATTTGTACAATATAGGTACTCTTCTATAAATCTCTGTAATTACTAGATATACCTCTCTTACTTAGACCAAGTCTAACCTTTCTAAATTATAAAATATTAATCTATTCCACAGGTTACAGAGTGAAGTATGTGTGTGATAGCTATGTAGAAGTTGTAAAGCCTGCACATGTTAGGAACCTCCCAGATTGATTATGTGAAAAGGATAGATGCCAATGGACTTTTTTTTTTTTAGAATGACATGAAAGTGAATCAATAAATATAGATAAAATCATACCATTTTCATCTTTCATTTCAGTTTCAGTTAAAAGGGATTCTTTATATATGTCTGCTTGTTGCCAAAATCATTGGTGATTTATTGGCGTATATTTAGGGAAATTTGAAAATATTGCACTTACGTGTCTAAAAAGTATTATGATCATTACAAGGTTACATCCATTTTGAAACACAGAAAGATCAGAAAGTATGAAGTTTAAATATTTTGGTCAGAAAGACCAGGAACTATAAAGATTGAATATTTCATTAATAAATGCATTTTGTAGAAAACATAGCTATAAGAAGTGTGAACAGCATAATAGAAAATATGATGAAGTTGTCTACCCCCCCCCCTTTCCATTTTTGCTGGTAAAAAGAATACTATAGGAAAAATAGCTACTTTATGCCTTTGCCCCCTCAAAGACCTTTTTCTTGTCAAGGAAATTTGAACTTTTGTGTCTCCCGTAGCTAATATCATGAACTGATTACAGTTTTAATCCGGAAAAAGCAAGGTTGCAGAATAATCATCATTTACCGACCGAAACTTATTTCCTGTTATTACACCGTCAGACAAGCAATCTGAACGTCATTCTGAATTCATGATGATTTTAGTTAAAGATTTGGATTAGTAAAACACTCCTGCAATGAGAAACAGGTTTGAGGATGACAGGATGACAGATACAAGTGTATAATTCTAGTAGTCTAACAGAAATCGTATTCATAAAGTACCACAAGGTCAATATTAAGAAGCCCAAAAGGACAGTATTCAAAGTACAGTATGTGGCCATAAGCGACTCACAATTGCATTTTAACTTTATATTTTATTGAAAATATAATTTTTATAAATCAGATAATAATTATAGCTCAATTTCTATTTTTTTTTTCCACTTAATCATCCAGAATTGCTTTCTTTTGTCTTAAAATGAAACACAATGAATGATAATGATTTATGAAATCATCAAGGAAAAATTTTTTACCTCCTCAATTTACTATGACTTCTTAATAAATTAAAATTTTGATTTTGCATTTGATTGATGATATAACTGAAAATGCTAAAGATAAAATTATTTTGACGTATAAAACAACTGCAAAGAAATCTACACTTTCAGAGTATTTAGCAATTAAGACACAATTAACATTGCAATGTATATATATTTTTTAAATTGCATATTTCAATTAAACAGATAGTGGAAAAATAAAATTATGTCTCGATTATGGCCAGGCACTGTTATAAAAATGAAAAACTGCAACATTAACAAAATTTTGGGATTAAGTTGCATTGGACATAGAAAAATACGCATAATTTTGAAAATATCCTTTAGGATTTTTATTTCCCACAGGAAATTATTTTCTATTTAAAAAATTCCTACAGGATTTTTTTCTCCCTTAGGAGTACCTAAAAATCAGTTAAGTTTGGGGCAATTCCTATAGGAAAAATGTGTAAAGAACTTAAATCCTATAGGATTATTAAACTTCCCAAGGGAATATTTATTCCTGTAGGATCTTTGAGAGCTCCTGTAGGATTACAATTTCCTACAGGAAAAGTATAATTCCCTTGGGAAAAATAAATCCTGTAGGATTTGACAAAATTCCAATAGGATTTTTCAGAATCCTGCAGGATTTCATGTAAATCCCTAGGGATTTTTTTTATTCCTACAGGATATTTTTTTCTCCCAAGGGATTTTTTAAATCAAAGGTGAGTCTCTCACCTGACAGGTGAGATACACACTTGCAAAAGGTAGATATGAAGTCTGTACATCAAGGTCTATCAGATGACATCTTTGAATTTGCTGAAAATTGAATGTTTGGCGGGCGCCAATTTGCCACTTTGGAGGTGGCAGATTTATCCGGCACAGTGTTATATGCACATTTTGATGTTTAACAATCTACGACATAATATAATTATTTAGATAATGTTACAGTACATACGTAAGTCTGGACCATATTCATCCTATTTTCTCTCATTCTTTTGACGTATTCTGCGATGTTGATTTTCTTCTCTTTGTTACCAGCTTTATACAGAGCATCTAGAGCTATGTATGTACCCGTACGGCCTATCCCTGCGCTACAAATAAAAACATACTTTCATGTACAAATAAAATCAATATGAATCTTATTCATAATTTTGAAGGTTGTAGTTCATTTGCTTACGTCCCTTTAAAAGTATTTTACTCCTGGTGGAATATTGCAAATTTTGACCTGTATATGCTACTTTATTAAACCCCTTGAGTATTGAGTGATTTTTTTTGTACCAGGAACAGTCACCCAAAAGACCGGTTTTACGATTCAAAAGAGGAATCGGAACACGTGATGTAAGGATCAAATCCTCACTCTGCGACTCCAGTTGAAACCAGACTTGTGTTGTAACCACTGCACTTTTCCTTATTAAAACATGCAGTCTCCTTTTTGCTTATAAGATAACTGTTGACTATCAAATACGTGATGAATATTTAGACAATCAAAACGTTTGTCCAGCTTTATGTTAATATGCTGATTAGCATACCTGCAGTGAACCAATATGGGATCATGATTTTGTTCATTCCTTGTCACTTGATCATGGAATACTACTAGACAGAGCGGTTCTGGTGTGCCGTGGTCCGGCCATGCAGTGTAGTGATATTGAGTTACCAAACTTGCCTTTTTTATCTGGTGGAAAGTTATATCATTCAATAAAAGGAGAGAAGGTTAGGAGTGGTGGTACTTTGTAAAGCAATATTTAAACATTTCCTTAACTTATTAATGAGGTTTATAACTTGTTAATGAGGTTATCTATATTTTCGCTTACAAATACAGTTTACTATCAAAGTTTTCTTATAAATAATTAAATATACAAACTTTTAAAATATGCTTCACAAACTGTTGTTGGAATAGTTTTAATAGACTTACATCTTTATGAGTTAGCCTTAATCTCCTGATGACATAGAAGGCGTAGATTTTCTCTTCTATATTACAGATAGTAAAAGACCCTGTGGATATGGCCTTATTTAATTCTGGCCAATATTGCACACACTTTGCCTAAAGACATGGAAAACGACTTAATATGAAAATCAAGCGAAAAACACCTGTGTAACTGCAATGTTTTTCAGCGAAGGAAAAAAATTGTATAAGAGTCATAAATAAGGCTAAGATAATATACTTATTAATCACGCGTTTTTGGGACCATTAATGCATTTTGAAATTCTTAAATGCAATGATGAACAATGTTACATAGGCTTCAATCCCCCCCCCCCCCAGAACCTATAGGACTAACCTTATTTCCCTCTTTAAGGTTGGTCAGCATAACGATTTGTGAGACGTGCTCCTGCCAGGTCATCGACCAGAAGTCTGCCAGTGTATTCTGCTTCGGACCTGTATAAAGTAGGGTGGGATGTTCTGATAAGTATCTATATCAACTGAATTTATCTTGACTTTCTTTATACTAGGGCTGTTCAATAAATTATGTTTTGAACTATTGGCCCTAAAAAAAAAAATAAGGGCCAGGTGACGATTTACTAGGCTTTCTCGCATTATTGGATCTTTAATCAACTGATAACTGTTTTTGAGACTAGGTTTTATCATATAGGTATAGTGTGAGAGGCTTAAAAACAAAGGCTAATCGAGACACTGCATGAAAATGACTGGTAAAGTCATGTAGATGTACAACAGGTGTTTGATATTAATCCAACTGATAAAGACATATTACAAGTGTTAAACATAAATTCAATTTATGTAGAAAATAAATGTAAAATATTAAATATAAATTAAGACAAATTAAGAAGCTCCCTATGAATCCAGTTGATTTAAATGTGTAAAAGGTTATCTAAATTACCGGCTATTTTAAACAAGCTAATGTAGATATATACATAACATGTTTTATAGACAAGCCCAGCTGATTGATGAAAATGACGGAAAATGTTTTAATAATTTGGATGCAGGCTTCTTAAGGAGTTAATGCTTTTCATTGAAAAGTTTTATGCTGGTACCAAATTATATATCAGATTAATAATTTAATCGTAATATTGTGATAAATATAGCAAATATATTGTGGTAGTCAAGGAAAAAAATAGCCCCCGATTTTAGCTAAAAGGTAACACTTTTAAAGTATTATCTAAAAAAATTACATTATAGACCATCCCTTTAAATTTTACTTTCTGAATATATATAACTTTGACCATTTCGTTTAAATGCAGTTAAAAATTAAGCCTTTAAACTAATTTTATTGCTTGTTAAATTTTTAATGCAAGAATAATGACATTTTCTGACTGCAGAGGGGTCAAATTACTGATCAATCGAAATAATTTTAAACCTTTTCTTTTTTGATATATCTATTCAAAATATTATAAGAATGCATTTTTTCTCACGATTTATTTGGTTTTAAAAGTACTGGGGTAAAATTCGAAAATAAAGAGATTTTGTGCAAGATGCAATTAAATTGCAAAAGGTCATATTCAATGCACGATAGTGCCCAAACAAGCACATTGACCCCATTTTATGTTTTAATTTGAATAAATTATGCGTGTACCGGTAGATAATAAAAAATTACTTCACAAAAAATTCTTTAGCATTTTGAAAGCAAGATCCAACCTCCTTCAAAGCATCAAAAATAACAAGAGCATCGAAAAACGAAGCTTCCCCTCTCAACAGAGCATATGAATTATTACTTAACCCGCTTCCGTTACCCACTCACAGTCACTCACTTTCTCATCCACATATCCGCACGTTACTGTATTCCCTCCAACTCAAAAAATAATTGATAATCGATATAATCATTTGAAGAAAAACAATTTAAACTATATTCACCTTGAGAGGCTATATATTCATTTTCTTCCTTAACGCCCTGAAAAATATCAAGAACTGTGTGAAGAAGAGCATCATCTCTCGAGATGTACATTCCATCAATTTTGTGTCCTCTACAAGGTATGTATTTATTTTTTAATCAGTAATTTTATGTTCATATATAGAAGGACTCACGTGAATGAAATTGGCATTGATGTAGTCGGACTGGTTATTTCGAAGTTTAACTCGAGAATGGTCATCTGAAAAATTCATTCTTTTGCTACCGATCACCAACATTTATTCCAACCTGTAACTACTTAAATATTCCTTATTTGATGATCAACATTATACAGAAGCCGATACAGATATAAAATAGACTATTCCTGAACAGATATGAAAGAAACAGAATTATTTTTGGTATTGGTAAGCCAAAACTAGATAATTACCAACATTTTTAAAGTATTTTTTTTAATTCCAACTCTTTCCAAACCTAACGATAATCAATCTTTCAATCAATGTTCAGGTTATTGTTTATTGAACATTTTCTTCTTGATAAAGTTTTATATATGTATCTTTTTTTTATATTCCCACTATTAAAATAAAATTAAAGAAAAGAAATAATCAATTAAGCAAGACCTAAATAAATTCAAACAAATTCATTTAAAAAACGTACAAGGGAATGTTGTTTTGAACCTATTCTTTGTTAGATTTTCAGAAAGCTTCCCCGCTGTACAACTTCTTCTTTCGCCATAGGGAAGAGCCTTAAATACAAGAAATATCTTTAAATATAATTTTAGAACCAATTCATTTGGTATGTTTATTATTAAGATTAAGTCATCAGTTAAGTACATTGACCCTTTGTCAAGATAGATTTCTCTCAATAATTAAAATAAAGATTCCTTTACAAAATTGTCAAATGTCTCCCTGTAAGGTCTTCAGACAATGTGTGTAATTTTAATGAGTTAGATTACTTATGGAGAATAATTAATATCAAAGCAAAATTTTACATGATTGAAGAGGGGAATGAAGAGCTTTCTTTTATCTTCAGCTATATCTAAATCTTTCTTACAGCATATTCCCTCTTAAAGCCATCGTTTTCATCTCTCTGTTTCTCTTTTATAACTGTATCCAGGCTGTCTATTGCGATGTCTGGAATCAGCACTTCATTGAGATACAAGTCTCCATACGGATTTTCCTCGTGTATCTTTTCATCGATGTCAATATCATCATTTTTATCGTTGTTTTTGTTTGATTTACTTCTTCTTGTTTTACTACTTTTAACAGTAGGCTTGTGTTGATTTCCATTCGTTTGTTCCGTTAATGTTTTTATATTTGCATATATGTTTTTGAAATCCGAGCTGTTTGATTTAGCTGTCAGTAAGAAATATAAAACTTTAAACTATTTCCAATTTGAATACAAATATACAAAAATCATAGTTTCATGTCCTTTACATTTATCTCTTTGAAATTAAAGAAATGAAAAGAAACCTGCTCTAGATAAAGACTATTTATCATTTCACTCCATTGGATATAATGTACTTCTTTTTGTGAAAATCCATATAGATTCAGATGCAGAAAGAAAAAAAAAGTTCTTACCGGTAAAGTTTGAGTTTTTCTGAGGTGTTTTTCGCAAAGATTCCCGTTTACTGTCTTTTTCAGCTCTAAATCTATTAAAGAGGAATCTCCTCAGGAGTTTAATATAGAAATAAATCTTTTTTCATAAAACCTTTATAGTTTCCTTTTTTTCCAATCAGATATTTAGAACAAAATACCTATTGCAAATTTTTTATTACTATGATTTGTTTTTGGATTAATTTTTTTTTAAATAAAAATGTGACATTTTTTTTAGAATTTGCTCATCTTTTTTTTTATTTTCATGGTTAGATCTCAACCAATTTACAGTCTTTAAGGAAAGGAAAAGAATTTTAGCATGAATATATCAGAAAAAAATTACGGCCCTAGTAATGAGATTGATTTTAACAAACCTTCTCATGAGAAGTAAAATTACAACAGCGATAATAATTATAAAGAGTGCAGAAAGGATTCCAGCAACGACAGGAAGTGCTGATGAAGATTCGTCCTCTGGTTGTCCCTGAAACTACAAGTAAGAAATCTCTACCAAAAACACTTCATCCTTTTATATACCGGTAAAGAAAGCAACAAATCCAGCTTCAGTGATGTGAATGTACAATTACGAAATTTGTTTTCTCGTTCTGATATTATAATTTCTATGTATAGTCGACAATACATAAAGACAAAAACATAATATTTCTCAGTGTTACATTAAGTTAATATTTATATCAATTATTTATCTGCATTTTAGAAGTAATAAAATTTAAGGGGGAAAAAATAGAACTCTCAGAATTTCGAAGACAAATAAGTATTAAGAGAATGCATGAAAAAACACCAGAAAAGATGAAATGTTGACAAAAGGTCTTCATCTTCATTCTTCCAGTAAAGCACAGGATAGAACTGCACCAGTCAGTTGACTGAATGTGCAATGAAATATATGAAAAGGTGAATGAACAGGACAGAGCTGTGCCAATCAGTCGACTAAACGAAATATCTGAAAATGGGTGAATGAACAGGATAGAAAATGGCTGAAAAGGTGAATAAAGAGGATAGATCTGCGCCAATCAGTCTACTGAATGTGCAATGAAATGTATGGAAAAAAAGATGACTGAACAGCAAAGCTCTGCCGTACAGTCTTCTTTCTGTAAATTGCAGTTTTATTTAACTGAATGGTGTGGTTTATCATGTGAACATTGGCTATTTAACTTTGTTAATTCAGATATTGTTGTGTAAAGTGACTTTTCCCTCAAGAGGTATTATATGTAATGTCTTTTTAAGTGTCTATTGTTATTACTTTGTAAACGCATGCATTTTTATTGTTCAGGTTCTTTTCATGTCTATACTACGTTTTAATACTATTGAATGCCTTTGCATAAATAAAGAAAACGAGCAAAGTGGGTTTTTATTCTTTATTAAATCACTAAATCAGACAAGGGTTGATCTAGGGAAGAGATGAATCTATACCTTTGATTGATAGCACATCCCCGTCTCCGGTTCACACGTCTCATTTACACAATTTGTGCTGCAGTTCTCAAGACAATTCAATCCCCATCGTCCGTCGTCACATGCTAGATAATTTTAATGATTAACTAATGATTAACATTTCATTATAACCTCTTAATGTTTTATTACACAGTAAACAATCATTATGTTAGTTTATCAAGCTTTGTTTACAGGTAGCTGCACGTACGGTCTAAACAGAACTCCCCAAGGTATCCAGGAGAACAACCATTCAAACACGTCCCGTTGATATGATGACATTGTTGATTATCCAGACAGTGACCACAACTCTGGTTACAGTGTATACCATACATTCTACCGTCACACTCTTGATAATAGTCATTCAAAAAAGTTGTCATCAAACTTGTAAATGTTAAATTACAAAATAACTGTAATGGGAGATTTTTTAAAATTTTATTCTTGCTGATTGTAAAATTTCACGCTTAATTGATTACATGCTGCCCCAAAAGAATATAAGAAAAAAGGATTACGTAAACCTTTGCTGGCATATATTTGTTTTTCCTTTTATAATTTTTATGTTTTTAGATTTATAATATCCTTTATAAAGTTACCTTCATCACAGCCAGGAGGCTTCCATCCTGCTTTACACCCTCCATAACATTCACCGTTAAATCTGTTACAGTCGTTTAAATGTAAGCAATTTTTACTACACGTTTGTCTGCAATCCTTTCCATATCGTCCTTTCTGACATTCTGTTAGAGCAATAATATGCAATTTTGAAGATACACCATACTAATAATAAAGTAATGACACCAACTTTTCTTAGCTCCCCAAGAGTTTTAACTATTTCTCCTCTTTTGAATTACGCATACTTACCGAAATTGGCATTTCTTGTCTGTATTTTTTTAATTTCATTTCTTTAAGTTTTTTGAATTAATATTGTCTCCATTCCATTTCATGATTAGCCTACCCATATACAGACAAATATTTTTTTTAAGATGCAAAAATATTTAATACTGATGAATCATTCTAATTCGAGGGGGTCAATGGGGGTCAAGCAAATTTTACTTGTGTGTTGGGACGTATATGTAATTTCGTGGATTATTCCTTTACACAGTAAATCCAATCAATATGTAAACAAAATAAACCTTCCTGTGGATATAAATCCGTTTTAAGGGTGAGCCACGAAATCCACGAACATTAGTCCCCCACGAACAATAATGATTTCACAGTTATCCTTAGTCAATGTACAATAATAAGACCAACTCGAATAAAAAGAAAAAAAATATGCATATATCCAATCGTACCTTAAAAAAGAATACCAACAAACCACAAGGTGAAGAAGGGAGAATGGCAGAATTCTATAACATATTGTTTTACGTTCTATTTGAGAATTTTCCACTCGTATAGAGACGTCACCATATAACGGTGAAGGGCTTAAAATTTAGACCTTTATTTGGCCAAAGTTAAAATTTTTGATAAGTAGGTCATATCTAGTAGGTTAATGCCATGAAGTTTAAAATGCTATACCTTTCTTAAAGGTGTTGTCATAGGTAATTTAAATCTTAATGCCATGAAGTTTAAAATCCTATACCTTTCTAAAAGATGTTGTCATAGGTAATGTAATTCTTAATGCCATATCTTCTCTCATGCAAAAGTTATTGCAAATGTAAGATGAATTTGACAAGGACTGTTGGTTAAAATTCAAGATCAAGGGACGAGGTCTGAAACCAGAGTATATTCGGAACGGTCTTGAAACAGATAACGCGCCTGTCAAATGTAAATGCTTTATCTTCTCGCAATCAAAAGTTATCAGCAGTGTTTAACTTTTTAAAATTAAGTCAAACGTCAAGGTCATGGTCTTGGGTTAAAAATCATAGTAAATTTAGATATGCTTTTCACAGTCAATGCACGTGTCAAATATGAATACCCTGTCTTCACTCCTTCAAAAGTTATCAGGAATGATTATATATTTGAAAATTAGGTCAAACTTCAAGGTCACGGGCTCGAATAACATAGCACAGTTGGAAACTTTTTGACACAAGTAATGCACTTGTCAAATATTGACACCCTATTATCTCTCATTTAAAGTAATGACCAATGTTCAAGTTTGTGGAAAATTAGGTCAGATTTCAAGGTCAAGGGTAAAAAAAATCACAGCATATTTGGAAAAGTCATGTCTTACGTAACGCACGTCAAATATGAAAGCCCTATCTTTCTCATTCAAATATATCCAATATTAAAATTTTTGAAAAGTAGGTAAGCGTCAAGGTCACAGTGTCAAAAATCATAGTATGTTTGGAAAAATCTTGTCACAGGTAACGTACATGTGATGAATGCCTAATCCTTTCTCATTCAAATTTTGTAACCAATATTAAAGTTTGTTAAAATTTTTGAAAAGTAGGTAAAACGTCAAGGTCCAAATTCATAGTATGTTTGGAAAGGTTTTGTTACAAGTAATGTATATGAGAAAATGAAAACCTATCTCTTCTCATTCCAAAATTATGACCAAGGTTAAAGATTGGTGACAAACAGACGGACTAACAGACTGACAGATTAATGAGATTTAATGCCCCCTCGCTTTCGCAAAACTGGGGGCAAAGAGTCTAACCATCTTGGCATTTGTCCCCTTCCACGCCTGCATCACATCCACTGATACAGGTTCCGTTGACATGGTGACAAGAAACCCCATCACTACAGTTGCCACATGTGGAAGAACACTCTAAACCGTACTTCTGATTGTCACATACTAGAAAGACATAAAATAATTGACTTACAGAGATTTATTACATTATATTAAATACATTTTAGAAGACTTTTAAAAATGTTTGGATTTCCAGTTGTGGCCTCATCCTACCTATGGCTTTGCTGCTCTTTGGATTTTTTCCTAAATTTTCCAATGTAAATTTTCAATCGCCGATTATGCCCCCACCCTTCGCATGAGGTCTTTGAAACAAGAGGCCCAGAGGCCATCGCTCACCTGAGCACTTTGGCTAGGAAAAAGCAGAAATCAGTTCAGTATTTCAAAGTGGTTTGGGGGTATGATTTGAACAAATTTGAATCTAAACTTCCACAAAATGCTTTTGAATATGACACTAAATGACACTAAATGGCTTTGCTGTTATTAAGATGACAATTGACAATATCTATGTGGTGTTTGGAGACCAGGTCTTCCAACAATCTATTGGAATTCCCATGGGAACCAATTGCGCCCCGTTAATCGCAGATCTATTTTTGTATTCATATGAAGCAGAATTTGTTCAAATTCCTATCCGTGAAAAGAGGAAAACAACTGCTATGGCTTTCAACTCGACATTTTGATATATCGACGACATATTGTCAATTAACAATGGTTATTTCTACTCTTATGTCGAAACGGTATATCCTGGTGAGCTTGAAATAAAAGATACCACAGAGTCTGACACATCTGGTTCATATTTGGCTATTTTACTAGAAAGAGACATTAATGGTAATCTAACAAACAAGCTTTATGATAAACGTGATGACTTTAACTTTTCAATCGTCAACTTCCATGACTTATGCAGCAATATATCTTCATCAACTGCATACGGGATTTATAATCTTCAGTTGATTCGATACGCAAGAGATATCTACGTACGAACAATTTCTAAAACGAGATAAATTGACAAACAAGTTGATAAAACAAGAATATCAGCAGTTTCGTTTAAAATCGTCATTTCGTAAGTTCTATCGTCGATACAATGACCTTGTGAGCAAAAACGATTTATCATCAAGTCAAATGCTGACTGACGTTTTTCATACTAATTGTTAGGCCATTGTTTACACACTGAATTGTCGACGGTTTTTTCCGTTATTTCCCGATCATGACAAGGAGTACACGAGGGTGTGACCGGTCGGCAGGGATGCTCACTCCTGGATGGCACCTGATCCCACTTCTGATGTTTTAGAGGTCCGTGTTTGCTCTGCTTCAAAATTTGTATTGTTTAATGGAATTTTGAGCTTGAATACTGTTAGTTACCACTATATATTTCATTTATTGATATATCCTTTATATTCCCTTATATAACTTTGATCCCCTGTTATGGCCCATCTATTCTCATGGGGGGATGATTTCAACAAATTTAAATCTACATTACCTGAGGATGCTTTTATATTATTATGACTAATCATGCCTTTGTTGTGTTTGTGAAGAAATTTAAAGATTTTTGTAATGTAAAACTTTTGTCGCCAAGTTTGGTCCCACCCACCTCCGGGGGTCAAGATTTTAACAAACTTGAATCTTTACTACCTGAGGATGCTTCCATATAAATATGACTAATTATGGCTTTGTTGTTCTTGAGAAGAAGATTTATAAAGATTTTTTCCTATGTATATCTTTGTAAAACTTTGATCCCCAATTGTGGCCGCACTCTACCCGTGTGGGACATGATTTGAACAAAAGTGAATCTAAACTATCTCAGGATGCTTCCATATAAATAATGACTAATCATGGTTTGTTGTTTTTGAGAAGAAGATTTTTAAAGATTTTTTCCTATGTATTCCTATGTAAACCCAGGGATCATGATTTGAACAAAATTGAATCAACACTACCAGAGGATGCTTCCATATAAATAGAACCAATCATGGATTTTATGTTTTTAAGAAGAAGATTTTTAAAGATTTTTCCTATGTATTCCTATGTAAAACTTTGATCACCCACTGTGGCCGAAACCTACCCCCGGAGGTCTTGTTTTGAACAACAGTGAATCTACACTACCTGATGATGCTTCCATATAAATATGACCAATCATGGCTTTTATGTGTTTGCGGAGACATTTTAATGATTTATCTTATGTATTCCTATGTAAATATTGGATCACCCATTGTTGCACCACCCTACCCCTGGGGGTCATGATTTGAAAAAATTTGAATCTACACTTCCTAAGGATGCTTCCATATAAATATGGCTAGTCATGTCTTTGATGTTCTTGAGAAGAGGATTTTAAAGGTTTTCCCTATGTATTCACATATAAAATTATGACCGTCCATTGTGGCCCACCCCTGGGGGTCATGATTTGAACAAAATTGAATCTACACTACCCCAGGATGCTTCCATACAAATATGAGCAATCATGGTTTTGCTGTTCTTGATAAGAAGATTTTTAAAGGTTTTTCCCTTTATTTCATAAATAGAACTCTGATCGGCCATTGACCATTGTAGCATCACTATTCCCCGTGGGGTTATGATTTGAACAAACATGAATCTACACTACCTGAGGATGCTTCCATATAAACATGATTAATCGTGATTTTTCCTGTTCTTGAGAAGAGGATTTTTAAAGGTTTTCCCATTGTTTTCCTATGTAAAACTTTGATCCACCATTATGGCCCCACCCCACCCCCGGGGGTTATAATTTGAACAAACATGAATCTACACTACCTCGAAATGATTCCACATAAGTTTCATACTTTCAAGCACAGTGGTTCTTGAGAAGAAGACTTTTAAATGATGCCTTTAAGTTTTCACATATTCATAATTATCTCCCCTTGGAAGAAAGCGTGGTTCTTCATTTGAAGAAACTTGAATTCCTGTTAAGCAAAGATACTTTGTGGCATGTTTGGTTGAAATTGGCCCAATGGTTCTTGAGAAGAAGATGAAAATGTGAAAAGTTTATGACAACGACAGACAACGGACAAATTTCGATCAGAAAAGATCAATTAAGCCTCTGGCTCAGGTGAGCTAAATACATTGAATCTACATTATGTAATGAAGCATTCATTTAAGTTTCATATTTTCTGGCCAATAGTTCTTAAGGATGTTGGATCCTGTTATCAAAAGTATTGAGAATTTTTTTATCAAGTATTAGAATGTATACATATAGTATACACTTAATTAAAAATCAAAACAAAAAAATGGGTCAATGCGTTTCTTTTGACGCTACAGAGCATTTAATATGACCTTTCTGCACTGTAATTACGTCTAACACATAAATCATTTTTTCATAGTTTTTCCTTTAATTTTGTTGTCCAAATAAATCATTGGTACAAACACAGTCTTTTTTTCAACTTGAATTGTCATATTAAAATTCATACCAACAAAACATTTTGGATTACTTAGCATAGTGAACTATTTGACCTTTAAGCACTCTAAAAATGTCATTTTTCTAGCATTAAAAATAAAATAATTCGAAAGTAATGACATTTTTTTTTTAATATTAAGCAGAATGGTTTAAATTATTTTAAATATCCAGAAAAAAATTGAAAGTGGTGGTTTGTGATGTGAATTTTTAGATAATACTAAAATAGTGTTAAGTACGACCAGCATTAAGCATTTCACTGCACAAAATAACTCTGTGTGCAGGTTGCATTTAAGAAAAAGAATCCAAACTTAACAATACTGTAAAAACTTCGAAAGAGAAAAATTTGTTCATTTTCTTCTAAGAAAAAAAAGCCTTCCGCCACAAAAAATAGTTCCTCACTTGCTTTCAGGTGGATTTTAATCATTTGGTTTTAATTGAATTTAGTTTAATTAGCATTGTAGAATCCAAATTTATTGTAAGATATATAGAGGATATTCAATGTTTTGTTGTTGGATATGGAATTTATTTCACGAGTGGGACAGGATTTTTGGATACTTTCACGAAGAGCGAAGCACAAGTGAAAGTATCAAAAAAAAATTCTGTCTCATGAGTGAAATAAATTCCATATCCAACTACAAAAAAATAAATTTTCTGTTTATTGCATTTTCTTTGATTTCTTTTTGCCCCTGTCTTTTCTTAACACAGTGTTATAGGCTGTGGCGTCATCAGACCTGTTTTCTCTTACGATTTTGCCGTATTTTGTACGGATTTTGAGTCTAAAATACGTCTCACGTTTTGCTATTATGAAAATACGGCAATCTGAAATCTGTTTGTTTGGATTTTAGCAGTTAGTTTTCCTCATGATTTGTCTTAGTTTGACGCTTTTCAATCGCTATAAAAAGAGAAAGATTTCAAGCACTTCAGTGATGTCGGGTTGCCAAAACGCCGTGGTTTGTTAACTATGATTTTCTTTGTTATTAAACCATGTTTGGGTAATCAGAATTGTAGTTTTTCTCTATTAATATATGTAAAATCAATAGAACGTGAAATCTTACTGGTAAATGCCAAATCTCACTGACAAATCTAATAAAAAATACTGAGAGACAGCAATATGGGTAAACAGGTCTGCGTCACAGTTGAGCGGTTGAGACGTCATAGCTTAGCAATTGTGAGTTTGAAAACATTTTAGCAATATATTTGGGAAAAAATTTACAGTTTTTTGTCTATCAAGATAGTTTTGTTACTATATCTTATGACAGGCTAGAAATCATTTTTACTTACTTTGATAACCTTTCACACTATGACAGAATATCATTTTGATATCCTTTCATACTGTGACAGAATATCACTTTTTTTTCAATAAATAAATCACAGTCTTTCCACTATTGAAAATGTAACAAAAAAATTATGCAGATTTTTTTTAAATAGAGGTCAGAACAAAAATCTGTTCAAAAGCTCAGGAACGAAGACGATTTTTAGAAGATACCATTGTTTTGTATATCTCTAAATCAATTGAACAAACTTGAATCACCCTTACCATAGAATGTTTTGTGGCAGGTTTGGTTGAATTTGGCCAGCAGTTCTTGAAAAGATAAAAATGTGAAAAATGTACGACAGCGACTTTGACAACGACAGACACATTTCGATTAGAAAAGATAACTTGAGCTTTCGACTCAGGTTAACTAAAAAGCAGATTTACTCCATCATTTCTTTTTTTTTCACAAAATATATTGATCATTTTTGATAAGTTGTATGGGATACATCAAACCTGTACTTCTTCATTAAGGAGTACGCTATTCACAAGTCATGTGGGTTTTTTGAAATCTCAGTTTGGAAGGAATGTGACCGGATGTTCCTCATCTCTTCATTCGTTAAAAAAAATACTTCCACAGAATTTTTTTCTATACATCTAAATATCTTTGTTTGATCTATTATGAGTTTTTTGTTAAAATGCTGGTGTTTATGTACCAGAAAAAAATAAATAAATCGTTATCGATGACAGCATGTTGCTCGGAGGAATTCAAAATAAAATATATGCACTGGCTTTAACAAGGGTCATGTTTCCAAACAACTATATGATATAAGGAATACACTGACGTTTTACTTACACTAGGAGCAGTGTGGACCTTGGTAACCAGGTTTACATCCAAGACAGCTTCCTGTCGTTAGACATCTTTGTTCCTGACAATTCACCGGACATAACTGGTCACAGTTTTCTCCATGGTAACTCGGATTAGGGCATCCTGTAGGTGATTAGTTATTAGGTTTGTTACGGTTCACAGAAATATTAACGGTTGTTCAGTATATGTGTTTTATTTTGTCGACGATCAATAATGTTAACAAACCTACCAAGATCAATCACAATTAATGGATTGTCTCATCAGTGCAAATCACCTATACTCGTCATTTTGTTGTTTACTGATTACGTCACTGAAAAGTGGCGCTACTCTAGGTTTGATCGCTGCTTTGCCAAATCGGTAAGAACGTAATGAAGTTAGATAATATCCCTTTTTTAAAGAGGTGAAAATATCTCTTGGATGAATTTCAGTTTGATTTGGATGACATAAAGTCGTTTTATCCGCCATATTGCCTCCAAAATTCTGTTACTCACTGCCCAAAGAAATAGTTAAGGTATCCCCATGACGTCCATTATTCAATAACAGAGCGTCATTTTAGTCCGAAGCAAAAGGAAAGAAAACCATGCACTGAAGGTTTGTTTATATGCCTTAGAAATAATATTAGGATATTCAATTGTATAAAAAACAGATAAATGAGACATACAAAACTTTTTCTCACACTAACCATAAACTTCGACTTCACATAATTCGTTGAAGGCATCTAGAGAGTAGTAACTTGGGTATGTAACATCCGGGTTCCCACGCTCGTTGTAGTATATAACATACTGTCCATGTATAGGACAGGTTATTGTCTGGTTTTCTGTTGGGGTTCCGTTAACTTGTTGCAATTCATGGAAACAAAGGTAACCGTTCTCCTTCATTGTAGTATTCGAAATGTACACGAAAAAACCAGCAAATCTATCATAGTAAGCACCAGGGCCTTCAAACAAAATAATGATACAAAATTTTAATTTGATTTTTAATTGATAAAAATTCTAACAGGTGAAAAGGAAAGTATGAAATGTGTTAATCACTTGACAAAGGTATGAAAAAGTGTAGCTTTTTTCAAGACCTATAAGTGAAAAAATGGACAAAAGCGAATGACCGCTTCAGTGATTGATTGTATATTGTTTAAAGTCCCATTCTAGAACCTAGAACTTTGCACTCATAAAAGGCGTCACCGTATGCCGGTGAAGGGCTTCAAATTTAGACCTATACTCAGCACTCAGGGCTATTGAACAGCGACGGTTCTATATCTTGCCAACGGCTACCATGACACGGGATCGCGGTTTTTAAGGTCTCATCCGCCCGTGACTTTCACTTCTTATGCCGGGCTCTTGGCGAAGGAACAGTCACTACGTACATGTATGTTTCATCTGAGGTTTGACGCCACGCGACGATGAGAATCGAACCCTGGTCTCCCGATCACGAAGCGAGCGCCCTACCCACAGTTTCAGTGGAATCCGCTACAGTGATGTTTCCGAACAAATCATTTTCATTTTTTTCACATATTTAATGTTTCTTTGAATGCATCTATTCTGTATTTGTTATGAACGAGTCTTTTCTCTCTCTCTCTCTCTCTCTCTCTCTCTCTCTGCGCCCTGTTTTCAAAACATTGCCTGTTTCATAAATGATCCATATTAAAAGTTTTGTCTTTGATGATTTAGTTCTATTTATTTTTAATAAGATTTGGATATCATATAATATCAAGTTTAGAAAAATGCATTGGTCGTGATTCTAATTACAGTGTTGTTCCATTGACCATCGCAAACAAATATTTCTTGTTCTGAGAAAAAAAAAATCGGTAATACGAGTAATTCACAATTTACTTGTATATTAAAAAAATTTAATTGAGACTGTTCAATCTGACATATCCGTATAAGTATATAAGAGGAATCTCGACCCCGATGCCTAAATCTTTTGGTGACATTTCCATCGTTTCGTGATTGATTTTGACTTCATTCATTTGAAAATGATATAGTAATATTTCTTATAGAAATATTTCATGTTGTTACATGTATCTTTATATGGAAAAACGCTTTAAAATTAAATTAGGAAAAGAAGTATATAATTGTTTATTTTATTTTTAACCAGTTCAAAAATATTTTTAGAACCCCCTTCTCTCTCTCTCTCTCTCTCTCTCTCTCTCTCTCTCTCTCCAGGGCTCGACATTAACGCTTGTCCGCTTGCCCGGTACCAGTGAAAAAAAATTACGGACAAGTGAATATTGCTGGGCACTTGTCCGATTAGACAAGTGCATTTTAATGTAAAGGAGTCTCTAAATAATAATAAGAACGACTGTGAAAGTTAATCGGTAGTTTCAAGACGGAAGCTGTACATAAAAACCGGACTTCGATCCCGATAGGGATCGCTATTAATTGAGTTCACATTGGATCGGGATCGAAGTTCACTAATAAGGCATGGAACTTACGAACTTAACGAAGTTTGGTTCACTTGCGGACATTTATGTTGTCAGGACAGAAAGCCTAGATAAAATTTCGTTTTATGTGTTTGTTGTAAATATCAATAACATCACTAATTAATCAAGCACATGTCATGTGTAATGGACTTTTAGTTTTCAAGTTAACAGTATTAGATCTTTATTGAAAAATTTTTGGACAAGTGAAGTTGAAGTTCGGACAAGTAAATGTCTTGGTCACTTGTCCGAATGGACAAGTAGGGAAAAAAGTTAATGTCGAGCCCTGCTCTCATTAATAGAGTATTTTATTGTTTCATTCTCAACTTTACCTTTACCTGTACGAGACATATCCATCCGCATATCTCGTCATCACAAAATTGATAGAACAAAATAAAACTTTGAGTATCCGAGGATTCGAGTTGACAAAGTTTAACTGTATATGTAAATAGTACTTTATTGTAGATTGTTGAAGTGTATCAAGTGCAGGGTTCTCTTTTCCGCCAAAAAATAACCCCGGATACATTAACCGGGAAAGATTAAACCAAACTGCTACAAAAATGGGTGGGGAATAGGATTTTCTGAAAATTTCAATCTTTATTTCTTTTTTATCATCCTCTATAGCATTTAACATCGCGTATTTGATAATCAAAATTCTCCAGAGAATCTTGGGATAACTAGAAATCCCGGGGCGGTATGAAACCCGAAATTCCCTAAATTATTACCGTAGTCGATAGCTGTCTCCGGGGTTTCAGAGAGCTTGAGAATGAACTACAATTTTTGAAAGTGATGCGATTCACGCAGTATTTCTCTGGAGTGATTCAATACTTGTTGAAGACGGAGATAATCAATCTTTATCTTTGAATTACTCTATTTAAAATTATGTGCGGTATGGTATTATGTAGCGTGTTTGGAAAGTTTCGTTGAAAGTCACGTGGTTATATAGAGTATAAATAGTAAGGCCATGTGGTAGCACGGCACTCTAAGCTCGCTCGCTAGGATTTAAAGATATGGCTGATAGTGATGCAAATCCAATGGAGTGCAATGAATTTGGGCTATACAGTTGTATTAATTAATGTGTTATGGTTATGCGTTAGCAGTATATAATGGAATAAAAGCACTAGCGAGCAGCGTTCCTACTTAATATGTGTTGTGTTTTATTAATTTAGCACTTCATTGATTTATATTCGGACGAACGAAGTGAGGGAGAATATAAATACATATAAAATAACTCTTTACACATATTAAATACTTTTATGAAATTGTTCATTGGGCTACAACACGGTAGCTCAGACGGTAGAGCGCTCGCTCCGTGATCGGAAGATTCCGACTCAAGACCGCGACTGACCAAAGTCGATGAAAATAGGTAGCAACTATTCCTTCGCCAAGCGCTCGGCACTTTGAAGTGAAACTTGCGGGTCTTTCGGATAAGACCTCAAAAACCGAGACCCCGTGTCACGGTAGGCGTTGGCACGATAAAGAACCCTCACTGCTCATATGAATAGGTTGTTTGGCAGAAGGTCTATAACTCTTTACTAATACATATTTTGTAATTAATTAATGAAGCATAATTATTCATTTATATGTTCTGCAACTATATATAAAATACCTTGATCATATGTTACGTTAATAATTGTCAGTTATCGTTATAATTTTAAATTTTGAACGTATAGCTCAACAATTTCGAAGGATATTCAGAATAATTCTCTTCACAATATGAAACCTTTCAATTTTGCTATAAAAAAAAGATGGTCAAATTTAAGACTAGAAGGGCTGGTCCCTAAATATTTCTTTCATAGAAACGAAAAAGGAATTTCTGAGTAGTTGTTGAGCAGGGAAAAAGAAATGTTCCAAATTTAATTGTATATCAAGAAGAAGGGGCAAAACCTTCAAATTAGGGTCAAATTAGGGCTGTATCAATATATCGATAAGTAACGATATTAAAGAATGTATCGTATCGAAAATATAACTTCCAATACGTATCGTACAGGCAGATTTTCTCATAATTCTGTGAAAAAGTTGGGAATTTTAATCACCAAAGGTCATATTTTTACTGTTTTGAATTAAAATTGATAATAATGAGATAATGATTAAGGAGATAGCACATATATATAACATACTTGGCACACCATCCGTTCTATAGTAGATATTGATGTGACTGATGCTGGACACATTTCCTAGATCTACCCTCCACGTGGCTGTAAATTTTCCGGTTGCCGATATTGTACACTGTCCTCCTCCAGCAGAACGGTCAGAATATTGTCCGTCTACAGCGTTTTCTGCTCCCCAGGGTAAATGATCCTCTGGCCATTTATTTTCTTCCCATGCACTTTTATTAAAGGCAAGATTTTCTGTGGAAAAAAGATGATCCAATAATCGTTCTCGAAAGACCAAGACAGATGATTCGAGAGGGGAAAAAATAACAAAAGGCCGAGGGGCCTATATGTTCACCTGAGATGATGATTAATCAAAGGGGAATAGCTTTTCGCAGATTTACGTAAAAAATAAAAATCTCCCTACATAATCACTGCAGCCCTGTCCTAGGAGCAGAACCCCTGACCCCTTGGTTATGAATTCATACATTTGATAAAAACATCACTGATCATTACAACTATGTACAGAGGAACATCCTTAATCCGGACGCCGATGAAATAATGTTCCGGACGATTTCAGGGGGAAACCAATTTTTCTAAGGTTATATTATCTCAGTAAGCGGTTCCGGATGGTTGATTTTTAAACCAAAGAGTATTTCTCAATGAAAATAGCTTCAGTAATACGGACGATGATTTTTAAAGGTCAAAGGAATCCGGACAGAGAGACAATTACTTACAATGAAATGAAAAAAGTGAAGATGACGAACAGTCATCGATCTCAAAAGTATCTACTAACATCACTTCCGATTTAGTGAAAACGGAAGGATAGATGGTTCGCATATTGCCTTTTAACTTCCTATTACTACTGTTTAAAATATTTTTTAAAAAAACACTAAATCCCTTCTGACAAGGTGTTCAGGTTTTCCCTTTCATATTTAGCCCAATGTCTGGCTTAATCTTCGACAGAATTCATAATAGAAATGAAGTTCTGTCGCCACCTGAAAGATAGGGGCTCCCTGTATTTAGGACCTTTTTAGATGATTGCTGATGACCAGTATTTTGCTTTAGATGTTCAATATATAGGCACTGTAAGTTTTGTTTATAAATGAAAAGTTTTGACAATAGTTTGGGAAAATCTGTTTGGAAATACATGGTGTAGACTTCAAATTGAAATATTGTAGAATGCAAGACTTCTTTAAGAAAAAGAATGTTACTAATGTTCACAGCATCTATTCTTTTGTTGTCAAATTTAACTTAATGCCTAGAAATAGAGAAAAATTTTAAAGTGCGCACTTTATCTCAACTAACCCAAGCCAGAACCCTGGTGCCATGAATTTCACAATTTTGAAAAGGTCACTCTTGCATCATAACAAGCACTTAGTTTGTCTGCTAAAAAGAGAAGATGCTGATTTTTAAAGAACTGATTTATTTTCTCTATACAAGTGACTCTCGATGGCTCGAACTCCGATCTCTCGAAGTGAACCTCCGGTCCCGTTTTTTTCCTCTATATAACTAAGCAAATTTACTTCCGATCGTGTGTACACGCCAATCAAGCGTAAAATCAATGCAGCTTGGACTTACCTGGTTAACAGTGAACGCCTGGGGCTGGCATGGAGGTGTTAATTGGGTGTTTACATAGATGACACTATACCTGTGAGCATCCGAGTGTTGATATAAATAATTAATTGGTTATAATTGGTAAATCATAAACGAATTGCTTCACAACTTATTTTGACTTGACAGCGAGACGAAAATTTTTAGAAAATAATTTAAGAGGCGCGTCAATAATTTTCCATAGATTATGAAGTTTTATTAGTGTACATAATCCCAGTATGACAAACATTGCCCAAGAAATCATATCTCAAGAATTAAATACCGATTTAATACGAGAAATCTGGTTAAGGAACCGATCAAGCCCGGGGGGGGGGGGGGGGGGGTAGTAGCCACACCGACGATTGCTATTCAGGTTTTATGTAATCATGAAATGAGAACAAATAAATATTGAAACTTAAAGAGATCGTTTTATTTATTCAAAATACGATCATTGTTGTTGAAATCAAGTGAATTACCTGTAAAATACGAATGAAAACGTGCAATGACATTATCAACATATATCTGGTATTAATAATAGTAGAACAATGATGATCGGAACTGAAAATTCCGGATTTTATTCACTTTTTATTTCTCGAACCCCTCGATCTCTCGAACTTTTCTTGCGGTCCCTTGAACTTCGAGAGATCGAGAGTCACCTGTATAATCAATAGAGCCCAACCTTAACTCCAGAACCCCTGACCCCTGGGTCATGAATTTCTAAATCTTGAAAGAGAACTATCGTTATTTCATGATTAACGTTATTAAAAAAAGAACATACTTGAGTTAAGCATGCAATTCACTGATAAAGACGTGTATACCTTTCGTCAGTGAAAAAGATTGAGAAAAAGATTAACGTAGTAAAGATTTTTTTTAAGCCTTACCATAACCTTCTGTATCAAACACAAGCAGAAATAACAAGGTGGTGAGGACAATCATTTCGAAATGCATCCTTCTGATCTGAAAAAAATATCTTTAAGTCCTGTACATACTTTCATATGATTTTTATATTTATCGAATGAATCTCGGCCGTTTCATGTTTGGCAACATTTATGATATTGAAGCGATAAACTTTACTTTTGCTTTGTCACATACTGACTTGTGAAATTTCTTTCTTCAATTCTGTTTTTTTTTTTAATTCAGCGTGCAGATGTAAGATGGTTGCAATTATCGGTGTTCGTTTTACAAAAACCTACGTTTTCAATGGGCATATTATGCCGCATGGTGTATCATCTAATGATACCTCCTTAAAGTCTCTCATTTCCGGGACAGTATTATAAAATGAAGCATTGTATTTATCAATCTTTTTTCTTCAAGTGTTTTATGAAACACATAACAAAATTTAATGTTCTCACGTACAACTTCCGGTACACGTGTACTGTGTAGAGATATATTACTACAGATTTTTAATCGTCACATGCACTTTTCTCACTAAATTTGATATAAAATGATGAAAAAAATAGTGTTAACACAATTCCATTTCTTTTCGCCAACACCTTCCTCCCCAACAATTCAGTTCTTGCAAATATTATTATGCGCAAAGCAGGAACTGATATTTTTTTTAATAATTTTGTCATTTTTTTTAAAGTCCACAAATTTGTTTTGTGTTATATTTTTAGGCAATTGTTTTGACAAAGAATAACAAAATCTCTGACCAAAGATAAAGAACAATTATTTGAAATATGGTCAAAATACATCCATGGAGATATTTATTAAAAACAAACCTAATACATATAATGTTAATAACATGTTACTGGCATTACTTCTTGTAATATCCTAGGAACAACATACAACATATGCATACTCGTACTTAAGTATTACATTTCTAAAAACTAAAATATTTCATGAACTCATGTTTGATATTGATAGACTTCGTACATGTAATTGATGATTTTTACAAAGGATGCGTATCTTACCATTAAAATCGGTATTGGTTGATGTCACGCGGAAGTAAAATGCATTTAAAAGAAAACATAAAAAACTTTGAGAGCACTTAAGTTTATTGACATGGGAAATTTCCTCAGGATGTATTACATATTCGTTGTTCATTTACTTGTAAACTCCTTGATCTATCAAGCACAGATCAAGGTACTATAGAATAAAAATAATCAAGTAAAAATAAAGCACTAATATTTTAATACGGGGGGTACTCGACAGAACTTGTTAATATTGAAGATGTTCGGATCAATTTTGTTATGTATTAAAGTGAAAGTTGCACTGAAATGATATTAATCAGAGAAGGACACTGAAAATATACGGATTTATTTTCCTTAAATATTTATCATTCACCTGACTCTCAAAATTAAGAACAAGCATACGATGTTTATTAGAAAATATCGAGGAGTAGTTCTATTCTTCTCTGAGCAGGCAATTCACATCAATTTATTAAAGTCTGCTGGATAAAAAAAAACACGGATATTCTGCAATAAATAAACGATTTTTTTAAAAAAAAATTTCGAGGATTTTAAAAAGAAATATACAGCTGACTCATTTTTCTGCACTTTTTCATTACTAAGACATTTTTGAAAAAAAAATTCAAACTGCAATGTTGTAGTGCATTAAGATTTAGGATATTTAATATGTCGCTACTATATTTATTAAACGTAACTTTGCGAATTTTTCATTTAAGTTGGATAAGTTATATACGTTTTATTATTGGCGATAAATGCGTTGAAACAAAGTCAAAAATGTCTACGTCAATAAACGTCTTGGACCACCTAACTGTTTATAAATCATATATGCAGGCAGGAAAATGCCAAAAGGCTGCTCGGGATTTCCTACACGTAACAAGGGCCAATGTGTTCAAACAGTGGCAGTTTTTTAAGGATGGGAGGATTGGCATTTTTGATGATCATATCTTGCAATACCTCACCTATGGCCTGGAAATTTACAAAACAGGATATCGCCCGTGTGACGCAGTGATTAGAGCGTCTGCTCTAGTGTCGGAGTAATGAGCGGGTTCGAATTCACTGCGGAACGTGGAGACGGGTCCTTCCGATGAGACGGTACATCAGGTCTTGTGTCGCAGTAGGTGTTGACACGAAAAAGATCCCTCACTGCTCAATAGTCTTGAATGCCGAGTATAGGTATAAATTTGCAGCATTCCACCGGCAAGTGGTGGCGTCTCCATATTAGTGAAAAATTCTCGAGAGGGACGTTAAACAACAAACAAATACACAAACCAAACAGGATGTCCAAGGGCCTTGACGATCACCTGAGTATAATACAAAGTAGTATGATCTGGGATTAACAAAATAATTAGTCCAGTACTCAGTATCACATCCTATAGTAGATACATGAACATATACTTGCTAGTACTTGCCCCCATATGTCCTATCACCATGTAAATTAAACAAAACAATAGTTATGCAGTATAGGTATTCCGCTTTTATTGCCTCTCACATTGCCCTGTTTTAGTATTTCAAGAACATTTAATGTACAAAACTAAGGCATTTTGTTTCATTTTAATTGATATATTATTTACAAGTCTACCTGATCCTTACAAATAACGGATGTGTTTTTTGTATTGTTTACCGGGTACTATAATGAGAGACCAAAGAGCTTTACCGGTCGTCTGGGTATAATACAACACTGTTAAGGATCAACTGAAGAATGAAATAAAACAAAATATACTGAGATGAAGATATTTTGCATCACAGCAATCGAAATAGGATGACCATGGATCTACAAAATAGTTAGTCTAGTACTCAGTTATAGTAGATCTATTACTTGCCAGTACTTATCACTAAGACCTGAACTGCTGAAACAGGGGCCATGAATTTCATAATTTTTGGCGAGTCAACTTTATCTTCATTATCGTGCATTTAGTTTGTTAGCTTTATACCCAAGAAGCAGAGAACAAGAATTTCAATGAATTAATACATTTTCACTATATAATCCAGTAGAGCCAAACCTAACACCAGAATTCCTGACGCAGGGGCAATGGATTTCAAAATTTTGGTACAGGCACCCTTGCTCATCATAGTTACGCAAGTTTTTTTTCTGCTAAATACCCAGGAACGGAGAACAGTTTCAACAATAAGTGCATTTTTACTATATTATCAATAGAGTCCCGCCCTTACAAAAGAACCTCTGACCCAAGGGTCATAAATTTCATTAACTGTTATTAACCTCCAGGAAGCAATTATTATTTTTTTATGTATTCTGGAAAATAGATTTTAAAAATTTATCATTGAAATTGATATGTTCTGAGAAAAAAATTCTCACCTACCTACCCACCCAATTTTTCATCTTGAGTCGGAAGAGGGCAAGCAAACATTATTTTAAAGTGATCTCTAGAGCCCTTCACGCAGGGGCCATGTATTCCATTTTAGGTAGAGTGTTCAATGCTTCTTTTGCTTATTACAATAATGCCAACATTTTAGCTGCTTGATGTCTAGGTGTTAAGAGGAAGATTTTTTAAGATTGCAGTATTTTGGTGTTTTTTTAGCTCCACCCAGGCCCCATGAGGCATGGCCCATTGAATTCACAATTTTTGTTTCTGTTCAAACATAGATGCTGACTACTAAAATTGAATGAAAATGGCTCACATATCAAATATATATCCGTGATCGGAAGGTCGTGTCTTCGAGTCACGGCCGCGACTGACCTAAGTCGATTAAAAATAGGTAGCAATAGTTCCTTCGCCAAGCCCTCGACACTTTGAAGTGAAAGTTGCGGATCCTTTGGATGAGACCTTAAAAACCGAGGCCCCGTGTCACGGTAGGCCTTGGCAGGATAAAGAACCCTCAGGACTCAATGGCCCTGAGTACCGAGTAAAGGTCAAAATTTGAAGCCGTTTACCGGTATATGGTGACGTCTCTATATGTGAGAAAAATTCTCGCACGGGACGTAAAACAACATACAATCAATCAATATATATATATATATATATATATATATATATATATATATATATATATATATATATATATATATATATATAATGCCCCATTTCATGAAGGTTTTTGTAAATTTATTTTTGTAATAGAACGCATCTTTTTATCGTATATTCATATAAGAAAAAAAATCGGTTATTGTTGACTTTGCTAAAATACGGGGAATTAAAATTAAGAATTAAACAATTAAAATTAAAAAAAAAAAATTATTACCTTGTTTTAAAATCCATTAAAAATGCATCAGACATGATGCTACAATATCCGGCAAGTTATCGCAAAGTCAACTACACAGTCACTGTTCATTTTCCTGAGTAATGTTACAAAAGGAAGCAACATATAGTAAGTGATAAATTAAGAGCTTCTGAGAAGAGGGAACTTCAATACCACCGTGTTTACATAAAAATACGTTTATTACTTAGTAATCTTGATATAAGAACAACTGTTTTAAATCTGCCAAAAGTTAAATGTGCTTTAAGGACACGTAAAAGATAAATATTTACCTAGCTAACAGTCAGAGTCTTTGGTAAGGACCTTTAATCATAAATGCATGTATGTAGTACATTTTATGTACGCTCATTAGAGGGTTTCACTTAACCCAAACAAAAATGTCTAGTTCACCGTCAACTAAATACTCGGAACCAGGGGGTCGTAACATAAAGCTTGCTAAGTTTTTGACTTAAGTAGGGTCATAAGTATGTTTTAGGTGCAATCTTAAGACCTGCCTAAGTACTACTTAAGTATGTCTTAAACCGTAACATAAAACGGACTGAGGTAGGTCTTAGCTAAGTCAAACTTATGTTCAAAATATTTGTTATGAATCATCCTAGTTTTTCAATTCATTTATATATATATTTGTAGAAATGATTTAGTTACGTTTTTAATCACATATATATTAATGCTGACGTCCTTACCTATCGGATTTAGTTAGGTTAGATAAATTTCGTATTTAATTAAAGTTAATTCTGTTTAAATTATTCGAAATACAATGTATTTGAAAACAAATATTGCACGGTCACAAAGTGGCACTAGTGGTTCATTGTAAATGCGTGAATATTGTTTATCACCCGAGACTGCGATGTTTTCAGTTTACCGTTTGTTGTTATTCTTTCATTTGACAAATGTTCACGTGCTTTCAAATTGTCATTCTCGCAGACATGGCACGATAACCGAACGTCTATGTACTTGAAATTGAAACTCTAATTTAAAAAAAAGTGCAAAACAATAGGGACATTTTGAATTTTTTTTCCTCCCATATCAGTAAGCAGAAACTGTGGACGTTTTATGATATACTTATTTACAATTTAATGAAGGATGGAAATTAAAGAATTGTTTTCAGAAAATAATTTTTCGTATATTTCCAATTTATCAACAATCTCTCTCTCTCTCTCTCTCTCTCTCTCTCTCTCTCTCTCTCTCTCTCTGGAACGTTAGTGAACGGTAGTGAACCCTGTCTGAACCCTCGCTTGTTGCGTTCTATATTCAATCTAATTTACAGAAGACATACTTAAATCACCTCTACCGGCCGCCTAAGTTTTGCTAAGATTGTCAAATCTTTGCACGTTTCTAGTTGCGGTCTTAAGTTTAAGACTGTACTTAAGTTCTACTTAAGCATGGTCTTAGACTTAAGTACCCTTTATGTTACGACCCCCAGCTGACCAATACCCTTCTCAATACCTTTTAAAATGTATGCAAGAAGTCCAAGGGTCTTAACAGTACCTGGGTATAATGCAGCACTGTAAAGTTTCCATAGAGGTATAAAATAAAACAAAATAAACTTTTATGATAAGATGTGTTGTCCAAAAGCAAAAGAAAAAAGATACACAGGGATGAACAAAATAATTAGTGTAGTAAACCTAAAGAATATATATTTATTTGCCTTTACTTGCCCCCATATGTCGCTATTAACATGTAAACTTAACGAACAGCGCTCGAGCAATATTAGTAAACTCATCTTAATCCCTCTCACATTGACCTCTCATTGTCTTTGATGAACATTTAATTACAAAGATAAGGTATTTTGTTTCATCACTATAAATAATTTTAGAGAAAAAAAATCTTATGTATCGATTCGTAAAAGTTCTAAGAACAATTCTAAGCTAAGTTTAATTTCGACTTAGCGCATAGAAATTTGCAGCAGCGTTTACAGGCACAGAAAAACTACCCGTTGGACCGGTATATGATCTTGCTTTGCAATAATTCTGCTCAACGTCCCTGAGTGAAATTGTAACATAAAAGTTACCATTGATACTCCTTCCTTGGACTGTAGGTACGTGTTTTACTGGACCTCTGGATAAAACGAAAATTATAAAAACACTTGAAGCTCTTGCTTCTCTTTTCAATAATAGGACGACAGCGGGAAAGACTAGTTTTTCCACATATCAAAATCATATATTTAATGTGAGTTTTTCAGTTATTTTCGTAATGAAGTGCAATTTTCACATAAGCCCTCCTTTTCCCTTTCTTGGGCAAAGATAATTTTTAATCAGTTTTTAGCTCAGTGTACATACAGTAACCCTGTTTACTTTAAAAGTAAGTCCCTCTGCAGGAACAATAGGAAAAGTTCGGGGTTTTCCGAAGCTTCAAACGGATCAAGACTTTCTTACTATTAAAATCATTAATCTTTTCAAACAATTTATAAATAGATGAGAATTTCATTGTGCCCGTTATCACTGCTAGTTAGGGATTCTGTACTTAGATCAGGAAGAAGGAAGCGCGAAGAGAAGCAACAATAGAAAGATGGAAACACAATGATTATGCTTAAAAATTCAGATTTTTCTATTCGTTGTTTACAAATAGATTAACATGATTAATGCGCTGATATCATTTACACTTAGCAATCATTATCGCTTCAAAAAACAAAGACTCCTCCCCCTCTCTCTACCTCGATCGAATTAAAACACTCGTTACTGTTAAAGTCATCATTTCGCAAGTTCTATGGTCGATACAATGACCTTGTCAGCAAATACAATTTATCATCGAGTCAAATGCTGACTGACGTTTTTCGAATTCATACTAATAGTTTACACACTGAATTGTCGACGGATTTTTCCGTTATTTTCCGATCATGACAAGGAGCACACGGCGGGTGTGACCGGTCGGCAGGGGATGCTCACTCCTCCATGGCACCTGATCCCACTGTGATGTTTTGGAGGTCCGTGTTTGCTCTGCATTTATTTTGTAATGTTTAATGGACTTTTGAGCTTGAATACTATTATTCGTTATCTCCATATATTTCGTTATTGTATCCAGTAAGTGACGTTTGTATCGGAGATTAATGATATACACGAACTGGAAGCAGTGGTGGTGAATTCCGCAAAATGCAACACTGTGACTCCATATGGAGGACAATGTAATGGATTTCGTTGGTTCGGGTAGGATGTTTTTTTCTACGCCTACTTTAAAGCTTAAAAGGGCATCGAAAAATTTCATCACTCCTGGTTTGATACCGATGAGCCAAGTGTTGTAGATGCTAAATATATCCCCGAAGACCCTGAAGGGCGAGTTAAACTTTTAAAAGAGAAGGTGAACATGGATGAAGTAGTCAGTGGATTTCCAGAGGTGATCGCTCCAGCTGGACTCTCAGTGGAAAGACGAAGTTATCATTTCAAATGAAATCAGAGTTTTTACTTCATTGCAAAGATTTGTTGTTGTGAATGAGTATATATTTAATATGAAATATTTGATTTATTCCGTATTGTGACGTTACAATAAGTGAGAAACTATAGTAATTTTATTTTTATTTTTGAAGACATCTTTATTTTGTTTCAGATTTAAGTTACCTATTGACGCGGAAGTTAGAATATATCTTAATCTAAAACTCATAAAATATTGGCCATACGGTTGATTTCTATCCGACGAACCTAGTATATTACAGCCGATTAAGTCATTACAGTGAAATATGGAGATAACGAATAGTATTGGAGCTCAAAGTCCATTAAAACAACACAAATCGGGAGCAGAGCGAACACGGACCTCCAAAAACATCAGAGTCGGGACCAGGTGCCATGGAGGAGCAAGCATTCCCCGCCGACCGGTCACACCCGCCGTGCGCTCCTTGTCATAATCGGGAATTAACGGGAAAATCCGTCGACAACTCTGTGTAAATAATGGCCTAACGATTAGTATGAAAATGTGAGAAAATCTGTTTTTCTTTTAAATTTATCAAAAATAAATATTGTAGTGATATTAGATCAAAGAATAAATTATGGTACTCTTCTGTGAGGGGGATAAATTTTGTCAACATGAGAACAAAACTATACCGTACGTGTTTCTATCATAAATATTTTTTTAAGCTATGTAGTTCTCAATTCCCGTGTTCGATTTACAGTATATTTTATTTTTTTTATATTACATTTGTACAGTATATTTTATTTTTTTTATATTACATTTGTGGAGATATGTATCGTGTACATAAAACACTACCCCAAAATCGGTAACATCTGGCTTAAATTTGTTAACTTGAACTTGTTTAAATCAAGTAATTTAGTTCATATGAGTGAAATTGCAACTCCATAAATGTTGGTTTCAAACTAAGACGGCTCATTTGGACGCCTGCATGTTAAATGATGATCATCGTCATCCAAATTCTAAGTCAGACGTCATTCAGATAGATGAGAAGACACAGAGCCGTTGCAAGACTACTGGCCTGATAAGAAGAGAGGTAATGAAGCCATTGACAATAGCGTGTGTGTGTGCGTGATTGGAGGTGGATGAATACGCACATGTAAATATTTTATCATTTCCTTTTACACGTAATTCTATATTGCATGTTAACTGTGTTAAAATTAAAGATATTGCATGACTTTTGGTGTAGGCGTCAAAAAGAAGTGTATGTGACACAAATCCATTTGATAGGTCACATTTCTGTGCATTATGTTACAGTTTTGATCCAACTTATAACTAGAATTTTTTATTGTACTTACACATTTTCTTTTCTATCCTCTCTGTTTGATCGCTTCGTGATCGGAAGGTCGTGAGTTCGAATCTCGGTCGCGACTGACCTAAGTCGAGAAAAATGGGTAGCAACTGTTCCTTCGCCATGCGCTCAGCACTTTGAAGTGAAAGTTGCGGGTCCTTCGGACGAGACCTTAAAAACCGAGGCCCCGTGTCACGGCAGGCGTTGGCGATAAAGATCTCTCACTGCTCAATGGCCCTGAGTGTCGAGTAAAGGTCAAAATTTGAAGCCCTTCACCGGTGTATCACCCAAAGTCAATAAAATGGTGCAATTCAATATATTTTTTCTTTTAAAATCGACTTTTCCTTATCCATCTGCTAATAACATTTTCGAGTAATTCAAAATCTCAAGTTTGTATTCCCAAAGTTTTTTCAAGTTAAGTTTCGGGGTTTAAAAACTACATCAGTTTGAAATAGAGGTGTGTTAATGAACAATATTTGCTGAGAAACGTACGTTACGTCATATGCACCAGTTTTCATTGAAAATTCTAGGTTGAATAAATATAGATTGTAATAAATCTTCAATGACAAAAGCAAATCAGTTTATGTTCTTTAGTGATAAGACAAAAGATTTTCATTGTCACTGCGTATTTTATGAATTGATGCAGTTTTAATGTTGTTCTATTTTTGTTCTCCAAATAAATATGACCTATTATTAAGTTGTAAGATTTGGGAATACGCTGCAAATAATATCACCACTGTCCAGTACAATAATTGGTTCAAAATAAATAGAGAGTAAGTCTATAGAAACTTTAAATAAAATGTTGTTCAACAATTGTGAATTTGTTCCTATTACACTTTCAAATGTAGTGCCATTTAAATGTAACGAATGTTTCAAGAGAATATATATTTTTTTTATAGATTAATTTTAATAAAATGGGTTTGTACATAAAATGCAATATCAGTTCTTATTGTGTCGAATTATAAATAATTTAAAAATAAAACATTATTTGAGCTGCATCATGTATCTTCTTTTCATATTTTCATTGAAATGTACTATTATGTATTAACAAAGAAGAAATATATGTAAAATTGCCTGTCTAGACCTTTTATTAGAACTGAAAACAATTTAAAGAACAGTTTTGCTAAACAAATTTAGCCTAAAACCATTTCAACATCAATTGAAACCTCAATAAGCAGTAAACGTGTTGTATTATTGGAGTCACGTATGTTTTACATAATATCACGTATGTTACGTATCTTGAAAAAAACTCAACAAACGATATAACATCATCCTAACTAGATTGCAGAGAACAGACAGTTCAGCCATGAACCACAGCTAAAATCAAATCAGCTGTAATGTTCCAATAAAATGAAAGTTCAACATGATTTATAACATTAGTAACGCATGTTACACATTCTTGAAGGGCGATGACTCTACTGTGTTAAAAGCTTATCAACATTGTTTTGATCTTCAATGTCCATTTTGTACATCCTCTTAGATTTTCCGGATGGTTTTAAGGGGCTTAGTTGGCAAACGATATCGGAAGGATTGACCCATATCTTTTCTTCTGTCCTCGGCCACTGGAAAAAAATTTTCTTCTGCTCCATGAAACTGATCTCAATTTCTTTATCACTTTCATCAACTGACATGATTTGTCCAACATACCAATTCCCTTCATACATAGCAGCGACAAAAGAACCGACTTCGTATTGCTGGGGGATTACTTGAGAATTAGCCATATCATTTGCTTTAGTACTATTTACTATTTCTTATGATGGCATTTGATTATTAAGCGTGTCACTGTTTGCGCTAACTGTGGTTACTTCGCTTATTTGATCATCATATGCTGACGTAATTGACCAGTTTTCACAATGAAGGTGCTTTAAGCAACACTCGCAGTAACAAGAGGTCTGGGCAGTGACCAACAAGTTCATGTCTCCCTTGCATGCATGGAGATTCATTGTTCCCTTTACAGGTTTGAGTTTGCATCTCTTCGTTTCATCAAATTTTTTCTCACAGTCTTCTTTTGGAACGAAGAAGAAATGAACTCCTTTCATGCTTGATTGTTTTGCCCATGTCATAAATTCTTCTGGATCCTGTATTGAAACCCTAGATGAGTTGACAGCTTCATCAGCCATTCTCTTTACGGTTCCGCCGACCCCATCACAAGGTCCCTTGCCGTGGCCGGCTTCAAAATAGTTCCAGGTCGCATTTGATCCATATATTTCTCTTTGTGAGTTAGAATTGCCTCAAAAATTTCTGTACTGGCTTGTTGGAGAATCTGTCCAGTAATGAACATGTTCAATAGCAGCACACTCATCAAGATTCAAACCGAAAAAGCATCAAGGATGGCTAACACAGTAGAAGAAGAGTGTTGCATGCAGTCTGAGATAGCAACATAGCTACGATGAGCTAAACACCTCAATAGGGTGTAGTGTAACCTGGCTCTGGTTCCAATATGCGCTCTGTATTTCATCTGCCGTTTTACAGCTATAATTTTCCGCAAAGTCCATATGAAGAAGAATTTCCTTCTCTGGTAGGTTTTCTTTAAGTTGACGAAGCTGTGAATATTTTGTTTTAATTTTGAATACATTTTCTTTGAATTCATTCTCTTCTCTTTCCCATAATATGGGAAAATCAACACTTTTCATAGTTTCTTGCACAATTTTCATCTTTTTCTTTCCATTTCAAGCTGAACTCTTTTCCACAACGAAAACGTGACTTCTTCTGGGAGTTTACTTGTTTCCACTGCTACATTTTTACGAACATACTCCTCTGGGTTTGTTGATACCTCGATTCCTTCTTTTTTCAGCATCTTCAGCTTAAATACGAAGTTTTGATGCTTAGTGCACAGACAAGTATTTCTGCTGAGAAAAGTTGTTGGGAGAATATATTTCGGTCTAGCTCTCTTAAAAGTAGACAACGAAACTGCGATTTCTGGTTTTTCTGATCTGTATTTGAGGTACAGATTATCAAGGTAGTCTGTCAATACTCTAGTTTGAAGACGCTCACTTCCACATTTCACTGCATCTAGCTTCCCCGGCTGACTTCTGCTGTTATCCTCCCTTTCAAAAAACTGAATTATGTCTTCTCGATACTTAGCAAGTGTTCGCAATCGTCTTTGCTTTGTGAAGTCTACGCCCCTCTTTATTGCTCTGGAAATAACGTTTCTATGCAAATCTGTTGCTTTACTAAGCTTAGAAATGTATCTATACTTTTTAAGAAGATTCCCAACGACTTGTCCGTACACAATCTTCTTCTTGCCAGCTTTTTTATCTTTCATCTTTTTATTTACTTCATCTATAATAACATTGCTCATCAATAGTTGTTTTCGTACATTTGTTATCCTCCTATGTAATCCATGTTCCTTCATCATTTTATTAGTTTTGCTCCTTGGGGTTGAAGGGGCCTGCTTATTCTTCATTCTCTGAACTCGTCTTTGAATTGTCTTTACCTTCCTTTGTAGATTGTCATTCTCTGATTTCAATTTTTTTTATTTCCCTATGGGCTTTTGACAAGGCCTTACTGAGACGTTTGGTCCATTCCTCCTTGCAGATAAAATGGGCAGTCTAACTTGCAAAACTGCTCTTTCATTAATAAAATTAGCGCTCATACTTTCATATCCACTTGACGAGGGTAGGTTTTCTATAGCATCATCTTGTAAGGGTATTTCCTGCCTTTCCTTCTTATTCTTCCTATGTTTCCGAACTCTTTCACTTATTTTGCTATTTCTTTTCTTTTGGGCAGAGGATGATAGTAGAGCTACCGGAATATAGTTTCTTCGTTGTCTCTGTCTTTCTTTTTCAAGATATGTCTCTCCTTCCTTTTCTTTCTTTCTTCGTCTATAGTTCCTTTGTATTTCTGCTCGTGTCAAAGCCATACTGGGCTTAAAACTATTCAAAACAAAATATTGAAACTTATGTTACTTAAAATGAAACGTGCGTTTAACAGTATGAAAGGTAAGAAATAAACCCAAATGTATATTTAAAAAAACAACTCAAGCTTTCATTTACCTCATATTATGATTCAAATTAAAAAAAAAAATTCAACATTAACACAATCATTTTTTCTTAATAATTAATGTGTATGTTTGATAGAAGTTCCCCAGAAAATTATTAAATAGAAAATTTATGAAATTTCTGCTTTAAATAATACAGTTCAATCATAAAGTTTACATTTAAATAGTTTATCATTGAAAAAAAATACTCAATATTTTTAAAGTTTCCATATATTGTTTGAGAAAATTTTCGTAACATACGTTACCTTTAGTAACGAAGGTTTAAACACTTATGATGAGAAACAGAGGAAATACGGGTAAACAACGAAACTGTTTGCATATTTTTTGTCGTTTGTGATATATATATATTAACAGTCATTTACAAATTCGATTGATTTAATTCATTGTTATTGCATTCTAGAACATAAAACTTACCAGCACTGTCTTGAACTAAAGAAAACTTTTCAAAGAAATGTCGTGCCACCTCCGGATGTCAGAATTAGTTTACTGGCGCAAAATATTTGACCACGTGAATGAGCTGAAGGTGCTCAAACCCGAGAATTATTTCATTTTAAGAGGTCAAGTAACGAATGTTTCGGTAACGGTTGTTACATTGATCTACTTTCTCCCGCTTAGTAAGCCAACAATAATACATGATTAAATTATTGTTAGTGTAAGGATTACACTTCATGGACAGTAAAATAGTACCATATGTTAAATCTTGATATCACTCCTATATAATCTATTTAATGAATATAACGAATGTTTCATGCCTATCCATACGCATGTAATTTTGGCAGATAGAATGTAATTTCAAAGTATTGTAAACAGATACAGTGCTTCATGCAATTTATTTATAATTTACAAATAGTTTCTATCAAAATAAACGTATTCCAACAGCGCGGGCATAATATATAGGATACATATCCATTCTTGAATAGCACAGTCAGTTTTTATTTTATATCTGGCGACATAGGGATATACAATCAGAATTTTAAAAGAAATGATGTTTATGCTCTATAATTTAGTTCAAACATTTCATAAATAACAGTTGTGAAGATAGATGACAAGTTATAAAAGATTCAACTGATATTTTGTCAAAAAATTATCACTTTAGTGTAACTTATCGGGGTTGGCGCAGTAACGTACGTTTCAAAAAGTCACTTAATGCCAGATGTAATATCTCAGTATGGATTGTTCACTTCATTTTTGTATATTTGTTTAATAGTTTACATATTCATCGATTCATTTGAAGAATATTATCTTTGACATCTCATTAATTTTTACGCTTTACACCCCAGCGACATTGTTTGCACCATTTTATTGACTTTGAGTGACATGGTGACGTCTCTATATGAGTGAAAAATTCTGGAATGTTGTAAAACAACATTCAATCAAGCACTCTTTGTTTGATGTTTGTGTCAAGATTGTTAAGGAAGAACTCAAAGCACTTGTGAATCCGTTTTACACATATTGACGCTCTTACGTATCATGGCCAACCATGAAAGAATGGAGAGACATTAAAAACCGATAGCAAAAACTGCCCTATGCAGTAGGGAGTCGTCGCTGGAGCCTCAGTCAAAAAATATGTTAAAGCTAAAACAAGAAATACACTTTTCAGCCCATTTGGTATATCTGCTCTGGATTTCCTGAACATCTATTTAACTTTGAATGGTAGTAGAAACGTGTCGTTTCCGGATGAATATAATCTACTTGGAAACAAAATTGACCCAGACAGACAGCCTATTGTTACAAGGCAGCAATTCACCCCACTTAACCCGTTAATTTTACAAAAGTACCAAAAAAATGAACAGAATTGTTTCAAAATATAGATCAGTAGTTGAAATATCCATTGGTAAGAGAGTTTATCGTGTTCATAGTGACATCTGAAGGCACCTGCAAAGAATTTTGACATTGTTGCTGGGTTAGTTTAACAAAAATATTGCTAGATAAATAAAAACCAAATAACTGATTATACTTAATAAATAAATAAAATAAGGCATCGATATCATGTCGTCTTTGTTTATTGGGCTCTTATAGTGCACCATACTTCAGATCCCTCGATAGTCGCTAAACGTATCGAAGTTCACTCATGCGTTTCAAAGTATTTTTATCAAAACCTATATACTACCACATTTGGGGGAGAGGGTTAGGGAGGCTATTCAATTATATTCACCTTCCACATGTAATTTGCTTATAGAGTGTGAGGAAAGCTGTCAGGTGTCAAGCTGAGGACAGGTGTCAAAAGATTAAAGGTCGCCCGCGTGGCGCGGTGGTAGAGCGTCTGCTCTAGAGTCGCGGAGTAAGGAGTTGATCTTTACGTCGCGGGTTCGAATCCCACTGTGGGACGTGGAGACCGGTCCTTCGGATGAGATATAAACCGAGGTTCCGTGTCGCAGTAGGTGCTGGCACGAAAAAGATCCCTCACTTCTCAATGGCCCTGAGTGCCGAGCATAGGTCAAAATTTGCAGCTCTCTACCGGCAAGTGGTGGCGTCTCCATATAAGTGAAAAATTCTCGAGAGGGATGTTAAACAACAAACAAACAAACAAACAAAAAACAAAAGGTTAAAGTGTGCGTATTATTTTGACCTCACATACTTGAACGCCGTGCATGGAAGTGCAATGTCATCAATCAAAAAATTACGCTCACATTGAACAGAAGCTGTTGCGATGGCTCTTCCATTAATTGTAACTTACTCGAAGGATAATACAGGGATTTTAAAATATAAATCAAACAAGGCAAGGAGTTGAAATTAAAAAACTTCATTGACGTCACCCATTGTTATTAGTCTACGTATATCTTACCGATTCAGCCAGCACTAGTTGGATATTTAAAGATCCAACTGGCCATCAGTTGGATATTCAAATATCCAACTACCCATCGGTTGGTTATTAAATATCCAACTGTGCATACAAACATAATTAAGCAATGAAAAAAAGAGATAAAAGAGTTTAAAATGTATTTCCAATGCAAATAAAAAACAATTACTCCGAATTTGTCACACTTTTAGAATTTGTCCAATGCACACAAAATTAATCACTTTGCATTTATCACATTAGAATCGTGTTAAAAATGTACTTCCAATGCTCACAAAAATTACAGCTCCTCCGAATTTGCACACTGTTAGACTCTTGTCGTCAATAAAATATCCAATACTTATCCATGGTTTTTTAACAGAATGTTTCCGGTCTTAAATTTTGAAAGTATCACATTTTGACACGCTTTTAAATACATTTTCACCTTGAACCTTAAACAACATCACTTCCTGTTGCTGAATATTATTTCAGGGGTCCGTTATCAGCAAATCCTCTCGGATTATTCGAGGTTCATCTCTGTTCTCATACCTTTCCAGCATAATTCCCAAAACAATTTAATAAATTGACGGCCCATCTTTTTCGATACCTTTTTTATTGCAGATCTTGATATGGAATACTTTTAAAGCAGGTTCCGCATAACACCGACAATCTTTTCATCTGTTTTAGCACTACTAGAAGTATTGTCCGAGTGGAACTCCATAAGATTCAAACATTTTTCCCCAACAAATCATCATCTTAAATGTAATGATAGATTTCCAACCTTTTATCGAAATTCTGTAGTTTTCTTCTGCTTTCAGGTCAAAAGTATTCAGAACACTATATTTGAACCGCTCTAATTTTACTTTGGATTTAAAACTATTCTTCATCTGAATTCACGACTGTTCAGTACAATGGAAAGGTTTGAAATGACATTAACACCATGCAGTTTCATGCTCACTAGTCCATGAATAAAAGGGGTGTTCGATTAGGCTATTGTATTGCGCTAGATCCTATTAAATTACAGCAAAGTTGGATATATGAATGGGTAAATGTTTCTTTGGGGTCCACAGTAGGGAAGTTTTTTAAGTAAGATAAATAACTCGATAGTGTTGAATAGTTTAGAGAAAACATCCCCTCCTCGGGTCTTCGGCCCTCGGAGGGAATGTTTTCTCTAAACTATTCAACACCATCTCGTTATTTATCCATTACATAATCCTTTGAAAGATATAGTCTCATGACTGCAACGGTGTGTGAAAACAAATTTTGTATGAGACTATATCTTTCAAAAAATAATGATTCAATGCTTAAATGTCAGTATTTTCTGAATCTGACCTTCCCTGTGACCTTGACACCACTATTCCTCATTGTTCATTAAAGATAGTGTCAGCAAACATCAGGCAATGATACAAATTCAAAAAAGCTAACTATTTCAAAATTTCTGATCTTGACCTTTCCCATGAAATTGACCTTGCATATTATTATTTTATATTTAGAAAAAAAAATCTTATATTGACTTCCCTATATCTTAAATGTAACTAGTTACGTTTTAATATGTAAAGGATGGTAAAAGCCATTAAACTTTGTCATATTTTTTACCCTGACCTTCCTTACTTTGACCTTGCCATGACCTTGAGCGTCACGTTCGAAGAATTTTAATTTACTTTAATAAGCTGGAAACATATAAGTGTTGTTTTGGACAATAGGAGTGTTTGACCATACTGTACATCAAAAATTGAAAGAAAAAAAAGAGCAATCATTAGCAGCAAGAAACTCTTCTTGGAAAAACAGTGGGAAAATGTGAAAGGGGAAAGTCCTTTGATACGCCGAGCAGTATAATAGTTTATTGAACTAGTCGTTTAATACCGTATAGCGGGAATTTTTAGAGGGGTGCTAATTTTGGCTTATTTTAGCGGCTTTGAAGATATCCGCTAAAATTTTAATCGCTAAATTTGCACCCTGTGTATAAGTACTAAACGAAAAGAAGTAAACTTTGATCCGTATTCTGTCTCTAACAATGTATCTTTCATCTGGTATTAGTTTTACTTAAACTCTTGTGTGAATCGATATCAAAAGTAGATTGAACGTACTGAAAACTCATCTTAAAGATGAACTTTCTTTTTTTCTCTCTCTCTCTTTTTTTTACACCGTAATTGAATTGAGTGTCCGCCAAGAAAAATTTCCGCTCAAATTATTGGCAAACTTTTCAACAAGCAAATGTTGCACCCGGGGAGTAATAGCATCCATAATAAGGTCTGTTATTCGAGCAAGCTGCACACTTGGACCAAACTTGTAAAGATGGTGTATCTAGGGACGCATTGCTTATACATAGGATCCGAAGCTGGATCTGGCCTCCAATTTTGGAAAAGTGTTTGGAGCAGGTCCATTCTAAACAAATTAATTATCTTATTTGACAAGTTTGGAGGAACAATGAACCTGGGGATGCACTGTAGCAACCTCTAATGATAAAACGCCGCTTAATGATACAATTATCATTAAGCGTTGCAATTGCAACGCTTAATGCCATAAATTATTGCATTAATAGCTGACGTTCTCAACCACTAATGCTAAATCGCCGCTTAATGATAGAATTATATCATTAAGCCTCACAAATGCAGAGCAACACTGACGCTTAATGAAACAAGCAAATATCGACATAATCGACGACTAATGATACGACTAGTGTATCATTAAGCGTTGCAGTTGCAACCTTAAATGATATAAAATTTAGAAATGGTTTGCAATATCTAAGAGAAACACACATCCACCTTTCCTGAACAATGAGATATCACTTGCCAAAACATTTATATATGCCCTTGTGCTATATAAATGGTAATTATTGGAGTTTTACTATGTTTTCTAGCTAGTCAAGGGAACTTCTTTAAGCTCCGGATGTTTAAAAGACAGACAGTCAGATAACTGAGAGAAAGAGATACAGACAAAAAGATCAATAAAATGATATTCAATTCCTTTTAAAAGAACCATTTTTTTTAAATTGAAAATACAGAAATAAGCAAATTCCTTTTAAATTGATACAACGATTTGAATAGTCAACCTAAAATATGTATAATATATTTGAATATTTTTTATCGAAACTTTGTATTTTAGATTTGATACAGCTTAACACATGTCACTGTTAACGTTTCAGATATACATATCGAGAAATAAATTTATAATGTGCACTTTTGTATTATAATCTGCTCCATTTCTCCAAATTTCGAAAAAGAGAGACATCAATATTGACAACTTATGTTTAAGGATACATAACACAAAAAATACAATGTAATACATTGAATAATATATATTGTTTTGAGAAAAAGGTTCATTTATCCTTTATTCGTGATCAGAGTTACTTGAATACATTACTGTTGCATGATTATTTTATTATCATTTTTGAATTTATATCCAATATAAATATAATATGGGTTTTTCATGTTATCAAATCTCATAAAGCCTGGGCCGAGGAGCTTCTTGTTGAAATATGATCATGTACCAATCGTGTTTTTATCCCTTTTGATGTTTAAAAATAATACATGTGCCTTATTACTGGTCGGATATAGAGTTTCGGACTAAAATTTACCCCCCATAGACGATTTATAGTCGAGTACAAACGGTACTTATAGGAATACTTGTGACTGATTTTTAACAAATATTTGCAAAGTATAGTTTTTAGCCCATGAAATGATTAAATTGTCAGACCTTTGTGGTTTATTTTGGACTTTGTTGAACTTGTTGTTGAATACTTATGACGTCATTGTGAATCACGTCGATCATTTATAATTTAACAATGAACTTGTGGTCATGTGGGAAACCTGTCTGTATACAGGGTTAAAACGTAACAATGAGATAGTGTTGTGCAAGAAGAAATATTTGCGAAACAATGTAAATATTGAGGAATACAGTGTATAAATTCCACTTTTTCTGTGACTGAAAATAATGGACCCGAAGCGAAATTAATAATCCTAATCCTATAAAATAAATGTATTCTTTGTCCATTTCATACTTCGTGTGTGTGGTACGCATTGTAATCTTTTATTGTGTGTCATACCAATCCATCCTTATGCTAACTGTTACATGTTACTTTTAAATGTTTCATCATTATCATCAGTGGTGGATCTAAGAATGGACTAATAAGTAGTAAAGATGATTATAAAGATTTCAGTTTGCTTTACTTTAAGTCTTGGTTACAATTATTAAGAGATATACATGATTTATAGCCAGTGTTTGCAGGCTGGGTGAAAATATTTCTTTTAGTCATAAATCAATGACATCAACAGAGTTAAAATGGTCGGTTTTTAAACCAGATATCTTCTAGTTCAGACCAATTATTATCAGTCGCCCGAAGACATATCCATGCGTGATGCCAATCCGAGGAAGCAATTATTCTTTTGATCTCTAAAACCAGTCCACTAGACGAACCCGCAAATCTCATGAGTCTTCTAACACTTATGATTGATGGTATATTTGTTAAAAGACTTGGTGAAATATATACTCTTGGGCCTGGTTTAGCATCAATGATTGAACGAAACAATCCATCAACGTTCCTGATACGAAATCTGGAATAGGGATCCATTTCCAAAACGAATCGGAATATTTTACTCCAAATTTTCCGAGGTAGGCAAAATGACTTATCTCTTTCAGGACTATTGCAATAAGGAGGCGTGTTTTTTTTTGCAACTTCTTGACAGGACTGCTACAGTTGTTAAGCGTGTCCTCGTTTAGCTTCTCCAGGATTAGTACAGGTGGGAGGTGTTTTGTCGCCAAGATTGTCGACTAGACCGCCGCTGTTTAGAGGTAAGTCTTCTGCTAACACGTCGACAGGAATGTTACAGTTGGGATGCTTGTCTTCTTGCAACTCATCCACAGGACTGCTACAGTTGGTAGGTTTGTCTTCGTCCAAATTGTCGAATTGAATACTACAGGTTGGAGACATATCCTCGTCGAAGTCGTCGATAGATATGCTACAGTTAAAACCGTGTCTTATTCCAACACGTCCACAGGAATTCTACAGTGTAATGGTGTGTCTTCTTGCAACTCATAAACAGGACTGTCACGGCTGGGAGGCGAATCTTCCTCCAAGTTGTTGACAGGTGAAAAGTCTCGAGATGCCTCATCAAAAGATTCAATATTTTGCAAAATATAAGAGACTTTGTCATGATGTACACTAATGCTTACGTAATGCTCCTCCCGTCCCTCGGGGAAATATTCCAGACAGAGCAATGTTAGGATTGAATCATATTTTCCGTCATTGGATATCATTCTACAATGACTCAAACCGTCTGATGAAACAATTAAGAACTGTAAATTGAGCTCTCGAGCCAATGCTTGCAAAGTTAGGTTATCTCCATACTCCCCATCGTTTGACACATTTTTAATATATTATGAAAAGCTATAGCAAGCGTAAGATCCCAACTGTAACATTCCTGTCGACGTGTTAGCAGAAGACTTACCTCTAAACAGCGGCGGTCTAGTCGACAATCTTGGCGACAAAACACCTCCCACCTGTACTAATCCTGGAGAAGCTAAACGAGGACACGCTTAACAACTGTAGCAGTCCTGTCAAGAAGTTGCAAAAAAAAAACACGCCTCCTTATTGCAATAGTCCTGAAAGAGATAAGTCATTTTGATTACCTCGGAAAATTTGGAGTAAAATATTCCGATTCGTTTTGGAAATGGATTTCGTATCAGGAACGTTGATGGATTGTTTCGTTCAATCATTGATGCTAAACCAGGCCCAAGAGTATATATTTCACCAAGTCTTTTAACAAATATACCATCAATCATAAGTGTTAGAAGACTCATGAGATTTGCGGGTTCGTCTAGTGGACTGGTTTTAGAGATCAAAAGAATAATTGCTTCCTCGGATTGGCATCACGCATGGATATGTCTTCGGGCGACTGATAATAATTGGTCTGAACTAGAAGATATCTGGTTTAAAAACCGACCATTTTAACTCTGTTGATGTCATTGATTTATGACTAAAAGAAATATTTTCACCCAGCCTGCAAACACTGGCTATAAATCATGTATATCTCTTAATAATTGTAACCAAGACTTAAAGTAAAGCAAACTGAAATCTTTATAATCATCTTTACTACTTATTAGTCCATTCTTAGATCCACCACTGATGATAATGATGAAACATTTAAAAGTAACATGTAACAGTTAGCATAAGGATGGATTGGTATGACACACAATAAAAGATTACAATGCGTACCACACACACGAAGTATGAAATGGACAAAGAATACATTTATTTTATAGGATTAGGATTATTAATTTCGCTTCGGGTCCATTATTTTCAGTCACAGAAAAAGTGGAATTTATACACTGTATTCCTCAATATTTACATTGTTTCGCAAATATTTCTTCTTGCACAACACTATCTCATTGTTACGTTTTAACCCTGTATACAGACAGGTTTCCCACATGACCACAAGTTCATTGTTAAATTATAAATGATCGACGTGATTCACAATGACGTCATAAGTATTCAACAACAAGTTCAACAAAGTCCAAAATAAACCACAAAGGTCTGACAATTTAATCATTTCATGGACTAAAAACTATACTTTGCAAATATTTGTTAAAAATCAGTCACAGGTATTCCTATAAGTACCGTTTGTACTCGACTATAAATCGTCTATGGGGGGTAAATTTTAGTCCGAAACTCTATATCCGACCAGTAATAAGGCACATGTATTATTTTTAAACATCAAAAGGGATAAAAACACGATTGGTACATGATCATATTTCAACAAGAAGCTCCTCGGCCCAGGCTTTATGAGATTTGATAACATGAAAAACCCATATTATATTTATATTGGATATAAATTCAAAAATGATAATAAAATAATCATGCAACAGTAATGTATTCAAGTAACTCTGATCACGAATAAAGGATAAATGAACCTTTTTCTCAAAACAATATATATTATTCAATGTATTACATTGTATTTTTTGTGTTATGTATCCTTAAACATAAGTTGTCAATATTGATGTCTCTCTTTTTCGAAATTTGGAGAAATGGAGCAGATTATAATACAAAAGTGCACATTATAAATTTATTTCTCGATATGTATATCTGAAACGTTAACAGTGACATGTGTTAAGCTGTATCAAATCTAAAATACAAAGTTTCGATAAAAAATATTCAAATATATTATACATATTTTAGGTTGACTATTCAAATCGTTGTATCAATTTAAAAGGAATTTGCTTATTTCTGTATTTTCAATTTAAAAAAAATGGTTCTTTTAAAAGGAATTGAATATCATTTTATTGATCTTTTTGTCTGTATCTCTTTCTCTCAGTTATCTGACTGTCTGTCTTTTAAACATCCGGAGCTTAAAGAAGTTCCCTTGACTAGCTAGAAAACATAGTAAAACTCCAATAATTACCATTTATATAGCACAAGGGCATATATAAATGTTTTGGCAAGTGATATCTCATTGTTCAGGAAAGGTGGATGTGTGTTTCTCTTAGATATTGCAAACCATTTCTAAATTTTATATCATTTAAGGTTGCAACTGCAACGCTTAATGATACACTAGTCGTATCATTAGTCGTCGATTATGTCGATATTTGCTTGTTTCATTAAGCGTCAGTGTTGCTCTGCATTTGTGAGGCTTAATGATATAATTCTATCATTAAGCGGCGATTTAGCATTAGTGGTTGAGAATGTCAGCTATTAATGCAATAATTTATGGCATTAAGCGTTGCAATTGCAACGCTTAATGATATTTGTATCATTAAGCGGCGTTTTATCATTAGAGGTTGCTACAATGCACAATATAAAGTGTACAAATAATAGCGTAAACTTCTAGTACAATGTGCAATTCATTTATTGATGTAGTTATCGATGTCTGACAGCAAAACCTAATGTGGATTTTACCCCTCTCTGCCCAACTGTTTAATTCTAAGTTAGACATTGAAACTTTGATATAACCTTTTAGGTTATGTTATCATTTGCTAAGGTGAGCTCCTTAAAAGAATTCCCCTGGCATGGTTTGTGGTTGGATATCATTTTTTATCAAACTCGTTGTGAGTTTGTATCCCCTCTATATATGTACAGGGTATTTACAAACACCACAATTTATTATAATTAGTCATATCATACACATATAGATATAGAAATACATAAGTAAACTAATTTGTCGTTATGGGACCGAAATCAAGTTAATATATACAAGTCTGTGATTGAAAAGGAAATATTATTGCATAAGATTTAAAGAAAATTTAAAAACTTAAGACATTTCCAACAGAAACCGGTGTTGCTGTCTAATAGTAGCCGCAACATAATTTTCTCCGCATAAAAACGCTTTTGTTTTTAAGAAACCGATTAAAATGGGTAATTCTATAAAATAATCAATACTTTTTACAAATATATACCAATCTGTCGATTCATTTTTATCAAATATCTAAACATTTCGACGCTAATTAAATATATTTCTTATATGCATGACAATGTGCTCGAGGCATTCGATAGTTTTGACCTATACTTCAACAATTCTTTTATTCATTAAAAATTTTGTTGAGCTAGAGAAGAAAAATACTTACCATTTCGTCCATTTCTTTCCAGTAGCAACCGCACAATTCTGGGATAGCAGTAATGTATGCATATTTTTTCTTATATCAACCGTTTAGGGACTACACCGTTTCCAATGTTTCATAACCTCTTGCATTCATGTTAATACACCCCTATTACGACGTCACTTTGTGCTACATGTACGTCATAATCTTCTTAATTTTGAATGTTTCTTGCATACAATGGCGTATATTCCTTATTAGCAGAAAGGCTGTAGCCTACACATCGTTTTGTCAGGGATAAAAATTTAGTTGAAAAAATGGGAAAGGGGAGTTGATAGTAAATCTTACCTATTAATATTATTTTGTCTGATTTTTGCAAATGCCAAAAAAGCATTCTTAGCAATCCGCACTTTTATACCTATACAATGTAAATTATGTTTAGTTTTGCTTTTTTAAGCCGAAATTCAAGTGTTTTATTAAATCTTATCAGACAAAACCATCGACAGCAACAGGATAAGTGCAGGAAATGAAATTGATAACTGGAAATATTTTTGGTTAGTAGGAAGTTAAACGTATTTTCTAAGCAGAGGAAAAGGATAAGAGTTCTCATTTTCGTTAAGTGGTCTTCATATCATGATATAAACTGGAAATATGTTTACAATATAATTTTCACTGGTCAAATTACAATCCTAGATTTTTTTTTTTTTTTTTTGAGCTTGCAAAAATGCATGCTCTATTTGACCCCCCACACCACCCCAATACCTATCAAGAGGGGTCCCTTGCCTACCCACACTTTGCGCCTCCGATTAAATCTTTGACGTCACACTAGTCTACAGATCAGCAGAAAGGAATATACGACACTGGCATTAGGAATAATGTACAAATAGTTTCAGAGAATTTTAGTTGAATGAAGGGGGAAAGTTGCAAGAAACTATTTTAGAAGAATTATTTTGTTTACTTTTTTTTTTAAGTGTAAAATATTTGAAACTAGGTTTATATATATATTATAATATAACGGCGTCTGTGGCTTAATCGGTAGCACGTCGGACTGACAATCTCGGGGTTGTGAGTTCGATCCCCGGCGTGGCCGCTGTCGGATTTTCTTCAGAGAAGCCGTGCATTATTTCGGCACAGTATGCTTACGCTATATAAATGCTTAAAACACTATGAAAAAATAGTTGGGTATTGATTATTTAAGAAGTAAGGTATCATTTTTAAACATTTATCGGGATATAAATACGGGTTGGTCACGAGATCAAATCGGGCTTTATGGTAAATTTGATCTCGTACCAACCCGTATTTATGGCCCGCTAACCCGTAGTTATAGCCCGATAGATGTTTTAAAATGATACCTTATTACTTATATTTACATTTGTGACTTATGTATACTTTATTTTTGCCTGATTATAATCTTTAACGCGTTAAATAATTTATTTTTCAAATTCAACGGCACGTGTTTGATCCATTGATTGCGCGTCGATCCTTTATGACGTTACGTCGAAACATTTATGACGTGAGGAACCCGTGTTGATACGGATATAGATTCGCATTGCTTTTAATAGTGCTATATAAAAGAAGACATTTGCAAATGTGAATATGTAGAGACAAACAGACAGGAAGCATAGTAATATAAAATGATTTCTCTCACTGACACACATTACGTCATATACAGATACAAATTGATACAAAAATAAAAAGTTTTGACACACTTTTTGTGGATTTTTGGAACAAATCTGTACTTAGATCGGAAGCATTTAAAAGTTAACAAAATTGTAGTTTGTTTGGAAATTCGTATTTATAATATATATTTCAAAACTTCAGTCCATTATTCTTAATTTTACTTAATTTTACTTGCATTTGAAATTTTCTTGTAGTCTTTGATTGTTTTAAAATTTTAATTTAATTCATTGTTCTATAGTAATTTTCAGAAGCAGAAAAGGAGATATTTTCATACGCCGCCGTTCAACCAAAAATATAGTCCCTGCTAGATTTCAAACTCAGTTTACCATTTCTATTTAAAATTGCACAATTTTGATTAGGAAAGAAAAATATTATATTTTAAATTTCTTACATTTAAATTTAAAAGACATATAAGCAAATCATCTAGTCATAAACTAGACAAGAATCCCTCCTTAACAAAGGTGCGGAAAGAAATGATACAGTTTTCTCATAATAACGTGATCGTATGTAAATGACGCTGCATTAAGATTATCACACATCCTCAGATTATAATTTTTTTTCGGTTAAGTACGAATTTCCTATATTTCTTCTTTTTTTTTTTTTAAATATGAAAAAAGAATTTTTCATTTTTTTATGCAAGTGACCTGAAACCTAAATCACGCCTGACAAGTTATCTCTTTTTTTACAGTAGCTTCCACCATTTCTCAATTATAAGACAGGAATGTCATTTCATGACACGAATAATGGTTTTTTGCTAATTAATTTGAATTTGTACAAATTACCTTGGGTCAAAACTCAAAGACACAGGTCATAAATCATAAATTAACCTGTAAAAATTGAAAATATGTTGTTGTTTTTTTCGTTAAAACTAATGGATTGCACTTGAGTTATACATTTTTCTTCCAACAATCATGACATTATCAAGATGACATAATACTTCTCAGGTCATACGTTATTTGTGTCCAGAATCTGGGGCCTGATTTACAAAAGAACTTACGACTAAGACCAAAATTTAATTTTGCGTATGTCTTTTTATTTTACATTGATTTGGAAATGGTCTGAATATTTTTAAAAAGAAATAAAGAAGATATTTTTATGCTAGCGGTTTTGAATGTTGAACAGAATCTTTAATTTTGCACGAGTTTTCTACCAACTAAGTTTTTAGTCTTAGTCGTAGGTTCTTTTTGTAAAGTGGGCCCCAGATTCTTAAAAAAGAAATGAAAAAGGATTCTAAGGTTTTCTTAAAATTTTGTTTGAGTTTGTGGTTGTGGGGGTATTAATATTATTTCTAGATGTACAATTATAACAAACAAGCATTATGGGAGCATTGCATGTGCTAAACTGAGTCAATTAAGGGCACTGGTATCATATATCCCCTTAAAACTTGAAGCAGAAAAAATCACATTAAATGTATTTGTCTCCAAGCTTTTCAGAAAAAAGTCCGGAAAACTTTTGAAATTTAGTTATATATTTACGTCCAATGACTGTACATGGGAGTTAACCGGGGATTTAACCTCGACTTGTAACTCGGGCAGGTAGACTGGTAAAGCAAAAATTTGCTGTGGTTTCAAAGTTCCTAAAGAGGTTCGTTCCTGAGCTTTTGAACATATATTAATTTTGTCTTGACCTCCAATAAGAAATTGTGCAAAAGGTTTTAGTCCTTACAATAAATTTTGATTCTACAATGCTGATTTAACTATATTTAATTAAGACCCCATTATTAAATTCCTTACTAGAACCATTTGTAGTGGAACTATATTTTGTGGTTGATTTTATTTTAGAAGAAATTGATCAATTCTTCTCTTTCGAAATATTTGCAGTATTGTTAAGGAGGGATTCTTGTCTGGTTTCTGACTAGATGAAATATTCAGTATATTTGCTCATATGTCTTATATATTTAGATGCAAGGAAATTTAAAAGATCATATTTTTCTTCCTCATAGTTGTACAATATAAAATAGAATAAAATGGTAAAATAAAAATAGAAATGGTAAACCGAGTTTGAAATCTAGCAGGGTTTATATTTTTGGTGGAACGGCGATGTATGAAAATATCTCCTTTTCTGCTTCTCAAAATTACTATAGAACAATGAATTTTGTTAAAATTTTTAAACAATCAAAGACTTTTAGAAAATTCAAAGGTAAGAAAAATTAATAATAATGAACATAAATTTTAAAATACTAATAATGAAAATAATAACATCATCAAAATCAAAAACCAATAAAAAGAATTATGTACCTCAGTGCCATCTACATGTGTGCCAAGTTATATTGAAATCAGATCAAAACTGTAGGAGGAGGAGCGTTTTGAAAGTATTTCAAAGACATTTCTATTTTTAGTAACTATGGAAACACTACTCATCGAAATCCGAAACCGATATACAGAATTATGTATTATAGTAAAGTCTACATGTATGGCACGTTATATTAAAATTAGACTAAAACTGTACGAGGAGAAGTGAATTGAAAATATTTCACAGAAATTTTTATTTATAGTAAAAATGGCAACTCCCTTCTTCGAAATCAAAAATCGATAAACAGAATTATGTATATAAATGAAGTTTGTGTGCTAAGTTAAATTGAAATCGGACATCGTTTATCGAAATCAAAAACAGACACACAGAATTATGTATCTTAGCGTAGTCCACTAGTGTGGCAGTTTCTATTGAAATCGGACCAAAGCTGAAGGAGGAGTAACATTTTCAAAAATTGATTACAGACGAAGGAATGGACAGACAGCTGGACGGACGACGGACACCTTACTATCGCATAAGCTTTTCTGGTCTCTGACCAGTAGAGCTAAAAATCAACATCACAGACTTCCACTTTTAATTTTCTTTTATGAAATATATAAAATAATTCTAACCGTTCTACTTAAGGAATGTCACTCGTCAGCTTTTTAGAAAAATTCAGTCAGAACCTTTAACTTTAAAACTATTTATTACAATTCAATTTTTACAACATATTTAAATTAAACAATGCAAATTATTCAACATTCAATAAAAAAACGCTTACAAATTCATAAGGAAGCAAGATTTATGAGGGACTATTTCTTGTGGTGGAAGGATATTTAGAAGAAAATTCTTTATATATACACTTTTGTTAAATTTAATATCTTGGAACTTTAGCCCCACATATTTTTACTTAAAGAATATTTTCCGTTATGATATGCTAGGGATATTAACTATTAGTCTCAATTTATATTTTTAAAACAAATTTTACACATTCCCTCAACAGACTTTGCCAAGAAATGAAGATATTTTAAAGAAGTCAAGATAAAAAGTTTCTTACGCTACATAGAACTTCTCCATTTTTTCTCATATTCTTTAGCAATGCATATTAATTCTTCAGCCCTTTGGCGTATGAAAATATTTATCGGTACTACTTATCCATATATCCTAGTTGAGCCGTTTTTTGCTTGAAAATCGCACATTTTTACCCATATCTCAAAATTTACATCACTGACCCCAAATTTTTCGTTCATTATTTTAAACAACACATACTTCCAACCGATCAGCACTTAAGTCTTAAAAAGTTTGATACAAGAAAATATTTTATTGTCTATTTAGATTTTTTATACCTCAAATGTGATACTTTTTAGTGCAAATATGTCACACTATAGTTTATGCGCATTAATTTTCATGATTTGTTCAGTGATAAATATTATTCAGACTATTTTACGTAAAATAAGATTATATTTATTGCCATAATTACATCTGATAAAATATGATAAAGATTAAAGTGATTAACCAAAGCGTTACAATTTAAGTGCAAAAAGGTCAACTTAATTTTACCGTAGCCCAGTAAGATGCACATTGACACCCCACCCCACCCCCCCATTTTCTTTGCAATTTTGAGTCATGCTATATGAATACTTATCTAAAATGTACTTCTCAAAAAATCCTTGATATAACAATTTTCACGAGTGACATACCTTAAATTCAGAAAAAATGTCAGTACTTTGAAATTATTTTATTGATTGTTAATAATGATTTTTTTTAGTTCAGAAAGGTCAAATAATTGAGTATGCGAAGTAATTCGAACGTTTTTTGTATCACAAATTTTAATGTGACTATTCAAGATGAAAAAAGACTCTGTTTATTCCCATAATTGATTTATGTGTTAGATGTAATTACAGTGCAAAAAGGTCATATTAAATGCTTCGTAGCGCCAAGAGAAGTGCATTGACTCCCACTTTTTGTTTTTGTTTTTAATGAAGCTTTGTGTGGAGATTCTAAAAATATACCTGATAAAAAATTCTCAATACGTTTGATAACAGGATCCAACCTCCTTAAATATAATATTTAAATTTCCCCATTTACGTGCAATAATATCAATTGATATATGAACAAAATGTGAACATGATTAGCATCCGAACAAAAAGACTATATAATATCATCCCTAAGTTTTTATGCAATAAAAAAATTGTCTGGGAAAATTTAATAAGTTTTCTAAATTTAATACAATATTCCGCCAAAATCGTCAAAGAGGAGCAATAAGCTAACTTTACAGGTTACTCATCAAGGTTGACTGAATGTCATTGCTGGTCTTATACATATTCGTGTTCTGTCCAATCATATATCTCCTACTTTCCATGTGGTCGAGGACGTGCCTCAAATGAAGGCAGTTATATTTAAAACCCCTTTAATATTTATTAAAAAATTAATTGTGTCATTTACAGCTATGAAAATTGTTTTTCTCTTATATATTTTATCTGTTTACTAAATAATCTGATTGCTTACCCCGGGATCGTTGTGCGCTTTTTGCATGTGAGAGATTTTAAACACAGGGAAACAATTCCTTTTATCCCCTGGTCTTGACCAGATTGACCCAAGTTAGTTAGGTTAATAATGTTCCTTTATTTCTCAAAATGACGCTCAAGTTTGGATCAACTCTTCCAAGGATTTACTCCCTTCCTGTCCATAGCGCATCACAGGTTATGGGGAGTGGCCCTGTTACCCAACCTCTATAAATGCAACCAGAAAAAGACAAAATCCAGCAGACCACTCTTTATTAATTTGATATTTACAATTACAAAGGATAAACAATACACAATATAATAAACATTACTATTAAATTAGAAAATATATTTACCTGTAAATAAATAGAGCCATCTGAACATATTACCCCGTTTACAAAATTCGCAGAAGTCTACAAAAATATCTTTACTGTATAAATGCAACCAAAAAGAGACACAATCCAGCAGACCACCAGCTAGATGTGTCTCACTGAATTACATTTATACCCCTTTATGCCCTGCATATTTGATTATTTCTTCAAAATTTGCACTAATGACTTTTAATCTTGCTCTGAATTTCAATTGACATGATCCGTCCTCAAACCCTTTTTAAAATCTTTAATTTCACTTTAAAAGTCATGTTGGACCTTTCGCATAATCTTGATTTTTTTATTCCCTGTAGATAATTTATAAGGATGCACACCTCTGATCCCTTGCATCAACCTCTTTGATTGGTTACACCCTTATTCTTGATCTAACCAGCATCTTATAAACAAGTTCTTAATCTACATAGTAAATCTCATGGAGCTTTTTATTAGCGCTGAAAAGTTCATCCTGCAATCATACCCAGCATCTTTTTTCTTCTATGAATGAAATATATGGAGATAACGAACAGTATTCAAGCTCAAAAGTCCATTAATCAATACAAAATAGGAGCAGAGCAAACACGGACCTCCAAACATCAGAGGTGGGATCAGGTGCCATGGAGGAGTGAGCATCTTCTGCCGACCGGTCACACCCGCCGTGTGCTCCTTGTCATTATCGGGAAATAACGGAAAAATCCGTCGACAATTCAGTGTGTAAATAATGGCCTAACAATTAGTGTGAAAAACGTCAGTCAGCATTTGACTCAATGATAAATTGTATTTGCTGACAAGGTCATTGTATCGACCATAGAACTTATGAAATTATGACTTTAAACGAGACAGCTGATATTCTTGTTTCATTAACTTATTTGTCAATAATTTACCTCGTTTTAGAAATTGTACATACGTAGAGCATGCTCTTGCGTATCGAATCAACTGAGAGATATATACCCCGTATGCAGGTGATGAAGGTATATTGCTGCATAAGTAAGGGAAGTTGATGTTTGAAAAGTTAAAGTCATCACGTTTATCATAAAGCTTGGTTGTTAGATTACCATTTACGTCTTTTTCAAGTAAAATATCCAAATATGAAACAGATGTGTCCGACTCTGTGGTATCTTTTATCTCAAGTTCACAAGGATATATCGTATCGACATGAGAATGGAAATGGCCATTGTTAATTGACAATACGTCGTCGATATATCTAAATGTCGAGTTGAAGGCCACAGCAAGTGTTTTCTTCTTTTCACGTACAAGATTTTGGACAAATTCTGCTTCATATGAATACAAAAAAAGGTCTGCTAATAACGGGGCGCAATTGGTACCCATGGGAATTCCAATAGATTGTTGGAAGACCTGGTCTCCAAAATCCACATAGATATTGTCAATCAGAAACTCAAGCATCTTTTTAATGTCAACTTCAGAGTACTTGTGTGAACAATCAGAATGTTTTTTAACAAAATAATTTTGCAAATGACCAATGACAAGGTAAGTATATTTACGAGTTCCATTTTTATTGAAAAAGCACCTGTCAATGATATCAAAAAGCCGGGACTTTAATTTATCGTGGGGAATGGTTGTGTACAAAGTTGAAAAGTCGTAAGTTTTTAAGCTGTTGATGTTGGTAAAATCTTGTGATTTCAAATTTTCCAAAAGTTCCTTGGAATTTTTAAGTATTCACATCTGATTTACACCACTTCTCGAATATATTGTTGCACAGTACTCTTGAAGTTATTTCATCCTGCGTGATCGGCTTAACTTAAATACATTTGCTACTTTATTCCCGAGCTTTATAAATTCCATAATTTTCTAATTGTATGCAATTTTTGTTATGATATAATCCTCATTCGATCGAACTGCCTTTAAAAGAAGCTGTATTTGAATAATTTTTTTTTCCAATTAAAAATTAAAAGGAAATCTTAACATAAGATCCACTGTTCGAAAGTTAGGAATAAACAACTCAAATGCATGGGTGCAGTTTGTTGAAAACATAGGAGTATGTCTGCTGATAATGACACTTTGTAATTTTCTACTTCGAGTAAACTGTACCTCTACATCAGATATCCATATTATATTTTATCAACAGCCTCGTTATAATGAGAGAGTTCTTCGTAAGTGTTTGGTTTTTCAAGGACTTCTAGGTCTGCATACTCAGATCCTTCCCTAATTTGAAAGAAAACATATAAAAGATATACACAGAATTTTAAAAATAATAAGCATGAAGTCAATTGAAAGTAACAAAATATTGTTTAGAATAAAATAAAATCAAGCCAGAGAGGATATTAAAAACTACGAACCCTCCTCCAATAGTTGGTTTTCCTGAAAAAAATAAATATGATAATCTGTAATTGTTATTGTCAGTCATCTAATCTCAAATATCATTCGTATAAATTGACATTAATTACAGGAGTAAAAACCGAAGACGTCATAATAAAGTTACAAAGTTATATATATCCTTTAGATATACGATTTAGTATTTCAGTCATAAAATTAAGAGAAATTATGCTTCATAAGATTTAAAGTTTTTTCTGTGAATGAGAAATACTTCGACGTTTTACATGTTTTGAATACAAATTGTTTGCTCGTGTATTGCAAAGAAATTCAAAATCATTCATATTACAGGAAACAGTTTATTGCTTGTTTCAAATATAGATATATAAAAAGGGCACTGCAAAATGCAAAGCGAAGCATCCCCTCGCAAAAGAGCATACCGATCCTGACATGAATTATTTCTTGCATAACTTCCGTTACGAACGCACTCACTCACTTACACCCCCCCCCCCCACACACACACAAGCACACATTAGTGCGTTTCTATATAACTCCCCTAAAAACAATCTAAATTTCCGTGAAAAAAATTGTGGGCCCATCGTGGGTCCATCCTAGCCCCAAGTGGTCATGATATAGTCAAACTTAAATGTACACTTTAAACCCAACTACATTGGGATTCTGGATATCAACGTGACTACAGTGGCAAATGTAAATCTGCACTTTAATGAGACGCTTGTATAATAATGTGAGTGTTTTTGACATTTCTGTTTTGAAAATTTATTTCAAAGATTATTTCTTTCCTATTTATTCCATGTAAATATTTAAATATTATCGCGGGCCGAACTAAACCCAAAGGCCATGGTTTGAATATATGTTAATCGGTGCTATCTAAATAGTGTTCAATCGACTCTAAAAAGGCACGGAAATCCAAGAATCGGACATTTTATGGTACAAGAAAAAGTAATAACAAGTATTCTGTGCATGCCTAATATTTATTAGGTCTTGAGATGGTTCTTTATGTTTTTTTTTTTTTGTTTTTGTTTTTTTTTTTTTTTTTTGGCGGGAGGTACTATGTTATGTAAACGAATAGAATAGAATTTTTTTTTCTATGGAAAAGAATCTATCTAGTGAAACTCATCATATCAAAACATTATGGTTTTAAAATGATGTAAAGTTTATAGGGTCTTGAGGTGATTATTTTTGCCTGCATCTATTATTGATTTATGTAAACAAGTACAGTAAAAAAAAATCGGGAGGGGGGCACTTGAGAAAAAATATTGTATGTGGCATTATTTTTCTATGGAAAAAATTTATCTAGTAGAAACTTGTTATATAAAAAAATATAGTTAAAAATTTACGTAAATCCTGTTGGAAACCTCTTTTAGAAACCTTTATCCCACGAGTATCAACTTTAAAGTTTGAACACGGCATCATTAAATGTAATTGACTTAATACCTTGTTGTTTTGAAGCTTTGAAGTTTTGAATCTCATCCAACTTTAAGTTCTAGTACAATGTAAGTTGATTTATTTTATTTGAATATCAAATCAGCAGCCTTTTTTCCACTTCTGCAGAAAGCGCTTACAGTTGAATTGATTATTCGAGTCTTGTGAATCTTGTTTTTTTTTTCATTGGATATATATATATATATATATATATATATATATATATATATATATCCAGATACAAATTATGTAACTTCCGTCAGGCACACAGAGACAACCTAACCAACTCACTCACAAGTGCATTACTATGCGTATATATCCCATTCAACTCTGTAGCGAGGGGATAAAATTATTTTTAAAATTTTTACTTCTTCTTTTCTTGGCAATTAATTCATGCATGAAAATTTGGGAAGACTGAGATTACCTTAAAGCCAATATTATATTCTTTCCCAAATGTTTATTTAGAAAAGATACATATGATAAATAAGGTATGGTTAAAGAAAAAAATGACATTGAGCTTTATTGGCCCTAAAAGCAATCAGACCTGCACCTTCAAATGCATTCACTTTCTTCCTCTTTGTCTTTAGAACGTTTAGCTATAAAACAGAAATAAAGAAAGTCCATAAAGTACATCAGTACGCCTAATTATATGAATTGTAAAAAAAAAAAATACGCAACACCAGACAATATTCTAATTAAATTTCATATTGAATCATATATTTGAGGCTCACCTTTTCAGTCTTTGCTAAAGAAAAAAAATAAATATTTTATCTGGGTATTGATTCAGTATCAAATAATATCAAATTAAAAGTATATATTTTACATGTTATTTTATTAGTTAATTCAAATATCTTAGAAATACAATAAATGTTGGCAATTTTTTTCTTTCAATGTCATGCAAGTTCGGTTTGTATTTAATCTATTCTTATTGAGTAAAATTCAACGATTTGACACAATTACGCAATTGATATCTTATTTTTAATTTTTACTAAAGGTATCTTTTGTAGGTATTGATGATGACTTTAAAGAAGGTAAACCGATATTTTTTGAAGGATAGCTCAGTAATCTTTAGTGTAAAATGCATGTTATTTCCAGCCCTTTATTTGCTTACCTTGGTTCCTCTTCCATATGACTAAGTTTGCAATACTTCCGGTTAGAACAACGACTAATGAGATCACAATACTTATTATGATACTGGTGGTATTCGTGTCGCAATTGTTACACGTAGTTCTGCTCAGAACGGCTTCTTTAAATGAAAATTTGGAATGAAATTTTGGCGGCTTATTGGATACTTAATATATATTGCTAAACTTTCCTAAAATTTCTTAATCAATATTCTCAGAAACAAATTATATATGAAATGCATGAGAGTGATTTCCTGATTTTAACGTTATCATAGCAAAAAATTTACAACGTCTGTTTCTTCAGACAAAATACACTTAGGACTTAGAAATTAAACAGTTACAGAACACCTTCATTACAAAGATGTCCCTGTAGTCCCTCTATACAGCCATGGTAACATACACCGGTGATGGAGTCACATGTTTTATTTCCTCCACAATAAGCTTTACAGTATTCCTGGCAGTTTTTACCAAAGTATCCAACAGAACACTCTAGAAAAGGAAGAGATTGATTTATCTAAGATAGACTTTTCAAAAACAGAATGGAACAATGCATTCCTTTTCCGCAGAACGTGTGTAGATTTCTAGGTATAATTTTCAGTGATGTTATCAATAAATATTCAATCATTAAAACACTTTAGCTTTTTTACTTAACTAAAAATTCATCTGAATAATTTTCTTTCCTAAATATTGAAATAAGCTCATTATTTCAATGTTAATCAAATGCGCATTTTTAGAGGGCAAACAATAAAAAGATGATTTGTACGATGAATTTCGAACCACTCGATTTCTTTTCTTCAGTGATATAAATTCTTTCTTTCTTTGTTCACAAGAAAAAAAAATATTGCCTAATTGTAAGGTTTATCACATATATCTAAGAACCCTTTTTAATTAAAAAATTTTTTTAGCAATAAGTATTAAATTTCTTGAATTGTTCGGTGTATAATGAAAACATAAATAAATCTGTGTTAGATAATTTTCAAAAATTACTACCTACCTATTAACATACCCACTTTGAAGAATATGAGTCAGAGAACATCAATAAAAAAAATATGATGGCTGGACAGAGAAATAGAGATTTTTTTATCCAATTTAGAAGAACAAAAGAATATCAATTCTAGTGCGATGAGTCGCAAACTGATCCAGTTAAATATAGAGAACGTACCACCGTATTATATGGTAAATCAAATTATCGAAGCTTTAGCCTTAATGAATTAAACATCGAAATTTCTGTCATTCAAGAATATCAATCTGTTATTATTCCGACTGAATTTGAATATTTTGACTTGCCATTAAAATGCTTTAATATATAAGGGGTTTTCCCCAGGAGACGAAAAGTAAGATTATAAAAGAGCAGATACCTGTCAAACATGTCGCCCCATAGAATCCAGCAGAACATCCCTCTATACATGTACCGTTAACATGATGACAAAGTGATCCATTAAGACAGTGACCACAGATCTGACTGCAGTTAATGCCGTACATTCCACCATTGCATTCTTAAAAAATTATCAACAATAATCATTAACTCTTAAAGGTGCTTAGACACAGATTTGAAGTTAATATTTTCTCAAATTTCTGTATAATATCATGACTTATATATTGCAATAGCATTTCACACGAAAATATAATTAAAAACTTATTTTATCTGGAAATTATTGGAAATATGAATTCCTGGACGCGTTTGATTAACACATCCTTGCACTTTCGCAAATTTTATCTTTATCCTTAATATTTAAGAAAAGAACCGATCTTGTTGTGTATTAATGAAAAACATTACATCTATAATCCAGAAAATTCAGAGTAGAAATGTGCGAAAGTAAACCCCCTCTATAATATCGTCAACCCGTGCTCAGTGTTGTGTACAGTTTAACAAATTGAATACACCCGTGAAACGTAAACTGTTTTTGTAAACAGGGCACGAGCTCTGTTATTGTTAATGTTTACGATTCACCGGGTGTGTTCAATTGTTAAAGTCTGCACACACCACTGAGCACGGACTGACAATACTGTGAGTGGGTTTTGCTTTCGAACATTTCTACTCTGAATTTTCTGGATTATAGTTTTAATTTTTTTCATTAATACACAACAAAATTGCCACTTTTCTTAAGTATTAAGAATACAATTAAAATTTGTGAAAGTGCAAGGATGTGTCAATCAAACGTGTTCAGAAATTTGAAGTTTCAATAACTTCGAGATGAAAAAAGATTTTTATTATATTTTAGTATGAAATGCTATAGCAACATATAAGTCATGAACTTTTACAGAAAATTTGAGAAAATATTAACTTCAAATCTGTGTCCAAGCACCTTTAAGTTTAGGTGAGATTACTTCCAGTATATTGTTAATATTCATACAAAAGTCATTTAGAGCCAGTAGAAAATTAATACTTTTTCTTGTAAAGGTGGTCCTGCAGAAAAATATGTTACAAAACATTCTAGTGAATTCATTTACCGATTATTCTTGCTAAAATTGTAAGTGTACAATTTTAAATTTCACAGTCCGATATTACAATTTCTCTAATATTGTAAGTAATATCAGACTGTCCCAGTACTGATATCAATCAAAATTGGATTTGTACTTCAACAAAAGTAATATAGAAGATTTATAACTTACAGCAAAGTTAAAATTGTTATGTACAGTGCTTATTTTGTAAAATGAACTATATCAAATAAAATGTACTTTATCTTATTGATTTGGAAAATATAAAATAAAGCCTTAAGTTCAATACATATCTTACACCTTAATATGTACTTCTCTCCGAGGATAGCATAAAGATATTTTGATAGGTCTCTTGGAACCAAACCAAAAATTATGGAACTTTCTCTACTAAAGATAAAACAATGTTTTATTTCCCTCTGGATATGTATTAGCCTACATTTCCAGCTCTTTATTCATCTTGTATACATCCATTTATGTTTGCAACAGAAAAATGTGGCCTCTTCGGCTCATTTATGTCATTTACCTGCATTACATAGATCTTTACTAAAATACAGATAAGATTAGACAAAAGGATATTGGTTCCAAACTAATTACCATAGAAGCATTAGGAATACTATAACGTTACTGAATTTATAATGATGAATGTTGTCATGAATTGGTTGTGCAAATGCTTGAGAATGCGAGTTCAATACCTCGAGCATTTGTAAAGCCAACGAGTGCCAATAATCATCAACATAAGCCCACTAACTCTTTTATTATACAGCTCAAACACACATACCCATTAATTGATAACAAATATTTAAATTAAATAACTCAAAATTAATAAGAAATTTTGAATATAGGTATTCACATTAAAACTTTGGAATATTAGTGCCTGTCCTGGAATTGTTCAATGAAATATGTGGAGATAACGAACAGTATTCGAGCTCAAAAGTCCATTAAACATTACAAAATAGGAGCAGAGCAAACACGGACCTCTATATGGAATATCATGGACTATCAATATCGCATCATTCAAGCAACTTTACCAAACGTTATAAATTGCTTATTCAGATTTTATCGAGTTTTAAAGATACTAAATTATTAGGAAATAATTTAAGTTTTTGTGAAAATAGACACATCTTTCCTGGCTACCACTACCCATCAGAAAGATGACCAGACGATATTTTTTTTTTGTTACAAAGGGGCGTTCGATATTGAACGCTCAAATTCAGAATGCTTTGGGGCATACTCGTAGATGTATTGCATACTCAGCGTTCAATAAAACGCCAAGATATTAAACGCTAAAATTCTCTTGACTTTTAGTAGTTTTTTTTTATTATTGACTATTTATTAGCTATATGATAAAATTCACATATTTATTTTCAACAAGTTTTAGTGTAACTTACTCTGTGTGCATTAGGAGGACAGTCTGTATACTTTCTCCATATGATTTAGCTCTACCTTATTTCGGTATGAAAAATATCTTCCCCTACATTTTCTCTGTGACTTACTCTGTGTACATCTTGGTTTCTTCCATCCGGGCTTACAACTTTCCATACACTCTCCTGTAAACCTGTCACATCTATTTGTAATGAAGCAATTTTCACTGCATCTTTGTCCGCAATTCTTCCCATAAAACCCAACAGGACATTCTATGCAGAATTAAAAAGTAAAATTATAAGACTTTTAAAATTGTTTATACATGAAAATATATTATGAAAATGGTAATTGATGTGAATTCAAGCTTCATCAACGTGTTCTTCTAGTCATATTTGTATTTTTTCGTTATGTATATTAATATCCTTATAAGGGATATATTCAAATATGGTCATGTGTAATTTTTGTACATATTTGGTTAATTTGTTTGGCATTCTAATAAATGCCCATTTTCGACAAATAATTTGTTGTTATATTTGCAAAAAACAGAGAAGAGTAGACTCATGGATAGAGAAAATAAATTATATTGAGGGAAGTTGAAGACGATGGTATAAATGTAACGTTGATAAAGTATATACTATAAAATAATGTACATTACACGATACTGACAATGTCAAATAAACCTACAAACAATACTAATCTATGAATAGGGCAAAAAACACGGTCCCTTGAAATTCCAAAGGTGAGACCAGTTACCTAGGAGAAGTAAGCATCCCCTGTTGACCGGTCACGCGCCATAGGTCCTATGTATAAATCAGGTAGACGGAAAATTCTTTTGTCAAATTTAGTATAAAAACAAAGGCCTAACAATTGGTATGAAATATGTCAGTCAAAATTCGACCAAATGATAGGTTAAATTTGCCATCAAGGTCATTATAACCATGCACTTTACGAAATGCGGACTTTAAACGAGGTTGTTGATATACCTGTAACATCAACTTATCTATAGGTAGCCTACTTCGGTTAAAAAATTTATTCCTTATGTAAGAGTCCTTTCAAACGATACGGTACTCAAGTACATTTCCCTACCGCAATAAATCGGATATAAAAATAAACCGACAGGCATTTTTTAATACATGGACTTCAGAGGCAGTTTTCGATTTAACGTCAATTTTGAAATGTCTTCAAATGGCTGTCGCGTTTCTCAGTTACCAACCTCATTTTGACTCTGAAGTCCGATATTACTCAAATTTGAACATGTCAAAAGTCCGACTCCTAGAAAGATACTTTTCATCTTGGTTCTTCTTTTTTCAAAGTCCTATTTACTAGAACTGAAATTCTCTGTTTGCATACAACAGTTTAACGATATAAATTTGGGGATTTCTTGTATCACTTATTTAAAAAAAAGCTGACAACCAAACTTTGATGAAATGTAATCAATTCTTAAAAATAACAATTATGTCGTTATAGTATTTTGTGTTTATAATATTATATATATTGAAAGAAAACATACTAAAATACAGCTGTTGTTATGTAAATTTTTATTATTGTGAAGAAAAAAAAACAGAAAACTAAAGTTGTGACATGTTCTTTGTAATACCCTGTAAAAAAAAAAAAAAAAAAGATTTCGAAGATTTTTAGTTATAGAGAATGCACAACTTAAGACTATAATTATTGTCGACTCCTGAATATATTTTTGAGATTTGATAATGTTCCTATATAATACATAAACTATAATATAGAAGTTTTATGAAATACTATGGGTAAATACACATTAGTTTCTGAATTCAGAGACGTTCTTAGAATATTTTCGATAAATTAACTGCTGATTTTCAGAACATGAGGATCGGACTTCGTAAACACTTTCTCTTTTCTGCCCATATTATTTTTGTTTAACATACGTCACTATTTTATTAATATTACGTCTCAATTGGCAAGTGGCAGTTATTTTACTCAAAGCAAACACTGTAAATAGCATCAAAGGACATAGTCTCTGCAAGCAACGTTACATGACGTCATTTTAATGAATACTTATTTGCAAACATTGTAAATAGCATCAAAGGAGATATTCTTTGCAAGCAACGTTACATAACATAATTTTAACGAATACTTTTTGCATTACTCTGAATATTTATGCGTGTAATACATTCTTCCATTATAACTATACAGTCATACCAGTCTGACATTTCTCCCCTGTCACTCCCTCACTACATCCACTGAGGCATTGGCCGCTGACGTGGTGACACGTTTCTCCGTCACTGCAGTTACCGCATAATAAAGAGCATTCAGGTCCATATCTATATACATCACAAACTAAAAAAACAGCAACAAATACAATAAGTAATATTAATAACAAGTTATGAATTTCATTCTATAGACATTCATAACATACGTATTAGTCAATAAAGATGTCGTATTACTTGTAGGGAGTAAAACAGTCAACCGAAATCGTACGATTTTGTGAAAAACGTACGTACAAGTAATCATTAATCGCATTCATTTCAATTTTTTATTATGGAAGGAATTACAAAAATTCTTAATGCAAATGACATTTTACGAACACTTTATTCAGAAATTTGCCAAAAATCATAATTGTTTGCTGTGAACATTGTTTTTGACAAATTGTTCAGAATTAAAGTTTCCTTATTTGCTATAATTGATATGAAATAACATTTGCCATCTTTTGAACATATTTTTTATCTTGTAAATTGTTAAAACTCCTTCATTCGGAAAACTCCTTATTTCGGTAAAGCGATATTCAACTATTTTGAATTTCACATTTAAAATTAAATCTTGTGCAAAATCAAACAACAAACATTCGGCTTTCTAAAAGAAAGCTTAAAAACTTTTTTTTTCCTAATATAAGTTTATAACTATGTTTTGTTAGTCAATGATTTCACGTGTGCATTTTACTTGCATTTGTCATACTTATTATCTGATTATAAGTTATAGTTTTACATGTAACAGCTTTGCTCAGTACATGTTTATTTTTTTCTCGTTATCATGTAAACAAGTATTAATGCAGATCTGTAGCATTCTCTATGTAAACCCTGTAGGTTAAGTTGATGCGTTCTTTATTCTTACGTTTGTTTAAGAATTACACCCCCTATTTCTAAGTTACCGGAAGTTAAGATCGTTTCATGGGATGTTACTTATTTGGTTATGTTAGCAAAGCCTTGTGTTTATGTTTTTTGTAGGTATACACCTTTTTAATAACCCCTCCTTCCCAGGTGAAATTGTTTCGTTTAAGTAATTTTCCCCATTTTATTTCAATTCCCCTTTCATTATTTAAACAAGATTTTTTTTTCATTTATTACATGTATCACTCAATACATGTAATGTTAATGATGTGCAACTTTATTTTAATTGATCCCTTACACGTGTTACTTTTGAGTCACCATATATCCTATTTTGTTACAGTATTTATTATATAATACAACTTAGCAATGCTAATTAGCTGTAAACAAATGTGTCACATTGTTTTAAAGGTGAACTGAGCAGTAAACTTACCTGTGCCACCACATATTTACATTTTTTTACAGAGGCATTTGATTGTATTATTTTGTGGTAAAACTTATTTAGTATTGTAAACAGTATTGTTTAAAAAGGTAACATATAGCAGGTAGTTTATTGATGCAGGGAATCCTAATATTCTATCAGTTTTCCAAGAACACATAACTGCTAATACTTGTTTTCCATGCTGTGCACTATTGTTATGAATGATCTTCAAGCTTCATGTATACAATAAACAACACTATGTATATACAAATATTAATCAGTATATCTTTAAGCCATATTTGTGGGGGGGGGGGGGGGTGTGGTTTGTTAAATACTGCACATTTTGTTCTTGAAACGTAACAATGACAAAACGTCGTTTATGAGGACTCAAACCGCATTTCACCGGAAAGTGACCGGCGTTTGTTATGTTAGACAAAGAGTCGTGAATGCAGGTTAATAAATACAACTAACAATTCTCGAGAGGAAATCCAATGGTCTCATTTGACAGGAAGTCGCTAAATACAGCAGGTTTGACTGCCTTATAGTCACATTGATATACTCGAGAAATTTTTCATTGCGGAATTTTGAGAGAACCACTTGCGAAATACAATTACTCGCTCTTATTTTTTTATTGCTAAAATCCATGCAAAAACCCATCATCAGGAGACCAGTCATGAATTCATGTTATCGCTATTTGACGTCTATGAGTCATTTTGAAATATAAAGTACTCACGTAAAATAAGGAATCTACATACCTTGACCGCAGCGATCACCTTGATACCCAGATACACAGCCTAGACTGTTGCCTATCCTGATGTTACATCTTTGTTCTTGACAATTGTCAGGACATGTCTGATTACAATTCTCTCCATAAACTCCTTTGTTGAAGCACCCTAATTTTTTACATTAAGAAAACTTTATAAATGGATAAATTTTTAAAACTGTTGAAGACACAGTCATACATACAAAGTAACTGGTGTTGAGATATAATGTTTGAGAACTGGCTTACCGTAAACTTCTAATTCACATAAATCGTTGTATGCATATGGAGAGTAGTAACTTGGGTATGTAACATCCTGCCTCCTCTCGTTATAGTATATAACATAACGTCCATGTACAGGACAGCTTATTGTCTGGTTCTCCGTTGGTGTTCTGTCTACTTGTTGTAATTCATGGAAACAAAGATGGCCTTCTTCCTTTTGTGTAGTGTTTGACACGTACATAAAAAATCCAGCAAATCGATCGTAGTAAATACCAGGAGCTGGAAACAAAGTACGTTGTTGTAAATCAAAAATACATCAAAGGAGCCACTAGGAGCTAAAACAATAAAAGTACTACATCAGTCCAATCTAGAAATTAAAATCTAACGGAAGAGGAGCTGTGTTAGAAATGTTCACAGAGACAACAAAATCCATTTATTCAACTCAGTTAAACCAAACAAATCTAGGATTTTCTCAGGGAGGTATACCAGCGTATAATATTCAGGACACTGAGAATTTAAGGAGAATTAATGCAAAAGTTAAAATTATATCCATGACGGATTCAACATTTCTTTTACCAGTTCGCGATCGCCGTTCAGCTAGTAGACATTGTTCTTTAACAATTAGAAGACTTAAATAACTTAAAAAATCTTAAGATATGTTTTTAATATATTAGTCTTTCATCAGTCATATATCATACATATGAAACAAAAATGGCTTTAAAAGTTAAATTTCTAAATATCTCAAGAGAACTTGACCATTGACCTTGATTAAAACTTCAAGGTTAAAGAGATTACTTAGCAGTTGAATCCATCTTTCCTCAACTCGTTAAATAGTATTAGGCTCCTACAATTAGCATAATGAAATAAAAGGGCAAGAACTCACAATAAGAGATTTTTGGTTTCAGAGGAGTAGCGATAACATGATTTATGGTCAGGTGTATGATAAAAGGGCAATAACTTTCATAGGAGTCAAGCTTATGGGTCAGGAAAGGAAAGTTTTCAATAGTTATAAACAGGTCGAGGAAACTATTTTCTGTGACGTCAGAATAAATTTACATGCTAAATGAGGCACCCAACGTGACTGGCAAACTGACCAATCAGCGAAATGAGTTGCTTTATGGGTTACTACAAAAATACTACATGTACGTTTCGAAAAGGCCGGTTTTTGAAATCGATCTCGGAAAAACATGATGCATATTTCCAAGCATTTTACACACTTAATATAATATGTACATCATTATCTACTAGTTCCATGCTCACATTTACATACAAATGTTTTACAACGGTAAAATTTGGGATTTCTCCACTCCATTGTATAAGTCCGTTTGTTGACAATAGCCTGGCAGTTTTTCCCGTGCTGTACTACCAGTCAGTATGAATTTCACGTGACTATTCCCTGGTCCAAAACAAATTGACTCTGAGGTGTACTCACGTATTGCCATTGTTTACTACGTATACAACTTCGATATATATGCTACTCAATACACGTTCTATTGTAGCAGTGTGTTTTAACTGTATATAATGTATATCACATAATATTTGAATAAATATTATTGATATAAATGAAATTAAATAAGATTTTATGATTTAATACAAAACCCAGATCCACCCCTTTATTTACTTGGTGAGCGATAGAGTTCAAAGGTTATGACATTAGGGTCTGTAATTTTATTGGTTTTAAGTTTTGGTGGTTCTGAGTTGTTCTCAGATGGACTACTCAGAGAATTTGGTCAGGATAGTTGTGGTTTTTGTAACAAGAGAATTTCTAGACAAAGACAAAGACTTTGAGACCTTTAAGACCAGATCTGACAGTAAGTATAAAGTTTAACGTTCTATATCTTTATAATATTTCTATCTAGCTAATATCACTGTTTGAAAGAAGAGTGAAAGTTTAAATATGAATAAAACTAAATTTAAAGCATTTTACCACAGAGTATAAATTTATTTGAATTATGAGTATTACAGTATGTATAGTATAGTGTACAGTATTTGTTATTAGATATGTAGACCTGTATGACGCATCCAGGCTATTTACTATGTTTTATGGAATGGGCCTTGTCCCATAGAGAATATATGTTACCTTTTGTATATTTTAAGTTATAATTACATATTGTTACATTTCTTGAAATGTGGCAGTAAAATATTTGTGTAAAGAATATTTGTACAGTGATTTATGTATATGCTAAATATTCAAAGTAAAGGAAGATAACTCTTAACAGTTAAGTCTATTTATTGTACATCAGTAAGAATAAGTAATATATATTATATACATTTGTTATCTCATGTGATATTCATTGTTATTATTTTATTTTATAGGGCCATTTTGTTTATATAAATACTTTCCATGAACATCAGTAATAAACATAATGATGAACCCTTAGCCAGGAGTTGAGCTATTTACATTTAGTATAAACCACCCCTGCAACATTGGCGCCCAACGTGGGGCTGGATGCCTTCAACCATGATGAGATGGACAGGTCAACATGCAGCAAATTCGGTGCAGTGTGACAAACTGTGACATTTCAGTGAGCCGTGTTTGATTTTGAACTTGTGTGCGCATAAGAGTAACAGCTGTGAACTTCAGTGGATTCGAACCTGGCCAGTAGAGGTATTGTGTACGTAAATTAACTGTTAGAAACTGTTTACAAGGTACATATAATTTTTACAGGCATGCCATACAGTTGTTTTTAAATCTTTCGCAGATAGTGTGTAAATCATGTGAATGCTGTTATTTAATTTGCAAAGGGTTTGAATATTTTTTTGTTTGATTACCCTTGATTTCTAAAATGTAAAATGTAAATTTTTCTTGTTTTACTCAAATTTTGGGTTTTAAATCCAGTACTGGTTATCTTTGTATTTTGGCCATAGTTTATTTTTCTAATTTTTTTGATTGAAAAATTTCTAGTTAATTTTTTTTGTAAATTCATTGTGTAAATTTTTTTTTTATCAGTGATATCTGGTTAAATAATTTTCATTTGAATTAAATCACTTAAAGTAAAGTAAATTTTGTGAAAATTATGTGAGAAAGTCACGAGCACAGCATTCAGTTTCTCCATTTTTTTTTTCAGCTTATCCTTCTTAGCACTAATATGTGACCAAAAAGTTTACTGACCTTATTGACAGTGACATAAAATTTGACTGGTGTATATAGTTTAGTCAGTGAGTTTAATTGGTCAGTTGTTTGTCATTGTGGTTTGTTAGTTCCTGCAGTTAATTTTGTGTAGATATGTAGTTACTAGAATCTGATCAGTGTTTGTCTGTCAGTGTCATAATCATCTTTTATACCCCACAAGTTTTGTACAGGTATTTTAAAATTTACTGTAGAAATAAGTACTGAGATCCGCGCCCGTTATCGTGTTGTGATCACAATAATTGAGATCGGGTTCGAGGTCCGCTTCTAGAATTTCACCGGAAATCGGTTTGTTTTGATGTTTTCGTGAAGAAGTTAGAGGAATATTTTGTTCCTTTTCTCAGTCATTTAGGTGAGGTAATTGGTTCAAAATATACAGTGAAGTTTAATTTTACTTACTGTTATCACACTTGTTCGTCTGGGTTAGCTTAAATAAATTTTAGTCCATACAATTACCAAATTTCGTTGACTGACAGACCTCTGTCAACTTTACGTGTTTGTGTTGTTATTTGACAAGCTTAAAGTTGGAACAAATTCCTATTGAAGTGTTAGCATTCTCAGCATGTAATTAAAATTCTGTTTCAGTAATTCTTTATTGCAGATTTATTTTTTTTCTTCCAGGAATTATTAGTAAATACTTTGCATACATTGACAAACATTTTTTTGAGGTGTATTTTTTTTGTCTTTGAAAATTGCACATATTTGTTTACATGTTCTGCAAACCGGAAGTGCATCTTTACATACCGGAAATACTGCTTGGTTACATGAAGGGGTTTGTTTACATTGATTATGCAAATATATAGTTTTTATGCTGCATGCTTGTGTTGCTCTCATGTACTTTGTGTTATGAGAATGATTGAACTTAGAATAATTGACATATGTATTTCACACTGATCTGTACCATTTTGTGTACTTTGTATGTCACCATAGATACTCTGAGTTTTCATCTCATAGGTGATAGTGAAATTACATACAAAAGTATCATGGAGTTTTCAGCAAAAGAGATTGACAATATTGTCACAGCTTTTAAAGAATTAGATGTTAAACCAAATGTAGATTCACCTCAAAGTTTTATCGATTTGATGGTAGATTATCATGAATCTGTTTGGCCTATACATATTCCTAAATTGTCATTGTTTTCAGGAAAAGGTGCAACTTCATTCCAGGTTTGGCACTATGAAGTTCGATGCTTAATGCAAGAAGGATATCCTACAGATAAAATACTTCAAGCCATTCGACAGTCCCTGAAAGGAGAAGCCAGCAGAACTGTCATGAACCTAGGTGTCGAAGCAACTCTATCAGACATTCTCGCTAGGTTGGACAGTGTATATGGACTTGTCGATAGGGCTGAGGCTATTCTTGCTGATTTCTATTCAGCACGACAGAAACCCAGTGAAAATGTTACATCATGGAGTTGTAGGTTGGAGGACATTATGTGTAAAGTATGTCAGACTAAGGACATTGACCATACAGAAAGGAATTTAATGCTACACAACATGTTATGGATTGGACTCAAACCTTCACTGAAGCACATAACTGGATATCTGTACGACAGCATTCAAAGTTTCGATGAACTGTTAGTGGCTTTGAGGAGAGTGGAACAAGAACACTTGGTTGATAGTGATTGTCCTACGGAAAACAGAAATCTTATGGAATCAGAGGAGAAACAGAATTCACACAAGAGACAGAAATCTGTGAAAAAGAAAGACACTAGTGACAATGTGAGTTCTACCACCATGCAGATGTCCATGAAGTCAGACATAGATAATTCTATCATGAATAGGCAGGATCATGAACAAATGAACATTGGAACTGTGTCATTGTCATCCTACGTACCATATGATAGTCCAAACCATCATACAGCGAATGAACCTGTGTGTTACAAATGTGGACAACATGGTCACATTGCAATTGGATGTCGAGTAATTACGCACCACAAGAGACGACCCTACTACACTTGGAAGTCTTCAGAACGAGGATACATACATCAGCAGTATACACCATCCTCAAAGACTTACAATAAGAAATCATCATTGATTGGAGAGTGTAATGAAGTGTCCGTCAAGATTTTTGATGTTGCAACCACTGCACTACTTGACACTGGATCAACCGTCTCTACCATCAGTGAAACTTTCTACAAGGAACATTTCCCTGAAATTCCCTTGCAATCTTTAGACTTTGCATTGAATGTGGAATGTGCAGATGGACTACAACTTCCATATTCAGGATACATTTCACTGGATGTACAGATATCAGGAATTTCATCATTCCCCTTACTGAATAACTGTTTGTTCCTGGTTGTTCCACAGAGTGCGTATAATTTGAAGGTTCCTGTTCTTATTGGGACAAACCTACTGTGCATCATAATGGAGACTACCAAGGATATGTATGGAAACCAATTTTTACAGAGAGCAGACATGTATACGCCATGGTACCTGTCCATGAGATGCTTGGTAATGCGTGAAAGAGAACTTGCCAAGAACAGAGACATTCTAGCTTTCATCAGATCAGCAGAGAGTAGGAAGATAACTATACCTGCCAACAGTGAAGTTGTAATTAATGGTTACCTGGACAAGAAAGTTAATTATGAACCAGTGTGTGCTATTGTACAACCAACAACTTCATCGTTTATTCCTGATGATTTGGATATTTCCCCTACTCTTGTCTCATACCATTACCAAAATACTGAACTAGTGCCTATCCACATAACGAACGTATCAACTAGGACAGTTACAGTTCCACCAAAAGCGTTATTATGTGAACTCCAGCCTGTTACAGTGGAAAGTCAGAAGCAGTTTACTAGAGAGAAAATGCCAGATTTTGACATCATGGAAAAGATAAAGATTGAAGATAGTAACTTGGATGCAACAGAACTACAGAAAGCAGTTCGACTAATAAAGACATACAATGATGTATTTTCCAAAAATGATGAGGACATTGGACTTACAGCAAGAGTGAAACATCAGATAGAACTTACAAATACAGTGCCATTCAAACAGCGACACAGAAAGATTCCAATCAATATGATTGATGAACTGAGGAATCACATACAACAACTTCTAACAAGTGGTGTCATCAGGAGATCAAGGTCACCATGGGCCAGTAATGTGGTGTTAGTGAGGAAGAAGAGTGGTCAACTAAGGATGTGCATTGACTACAGACAGTTAAATCAGAGGACAGTAAAGGATGCGTATGCTCTTCCTAGAATTGATGACATCTTAGATTCTCTTCATGGTAACAAATATTTCACAGTCCTTGACATGAAGAGTGGTTATCATCAAATAGAGATAGAGGAAAAGCACAAGGAGCGCACAGCCTTCACTGTAGGTCCACTTGGATTCTTCGAGTATGAACGAATGCCATTTGGATTAGCCAATGCACCCGCCACCTACCAACGGCTGATGGAAGACATATTTGCAGACCTTAACCTTAGTATTTGCCTAATTTACTTGGATGATATCATCATATTTTCAAGGACATTTGAGGATCATCTCGAGAGGCTAGACAAAGTTCTACAAAGAATACGGAATTCTGGATTAAAACTATCACCATCCAAATGCCAATTCTTCAAAACTAAGGTTAAATATGTTGGACATATTATTTCTGCAGAGGGAATATCACCAGACCCAGACAAAGTGGATAAAGTGAAGTCATGGCCAGTACCAAGAACACCCAAGGAAGTACGAAAATTTTTAGGATTCATCGGATATTATCGAAAATTCATCAAGAATTTTTCCAAAATTGCCAGACCACTTACAGACTTAACACCTAGTCCACAGTCTTCAAAGAAAAGAGGAAAACGACAGACATCAGTGAAATGGATATGGGGTAAAGATCAACAAGAGGCTTTTGATGTTCTACGCCAGCACTTAACATCACCGCCCATACTTGGCTATCCAGACATGACACTGCCATTTGAACTTCATACTGATGCAAGTTCCAGAGGACTTGGTGCCATTCTTTACCAAGAACAGAACGGGATGAAGCGAGTCATTGGATATGCTAGTAGAGGACTTACACCTGCAGAACGAAATTACCCTGCCCATAAGCTTGAGTTTTTGGCTTTGAAATGGTCCATCACAGAGAAGTTTAAGGATTATTTATATGGATCCAAATTTACTGCTATTACAGACAACAACCCATTAACTTACATCCTTTCCAATGCCAAATTAGACGCAACAGGCCACAGATGGGTTGCAGCATTATCTGCCTATGATTTCGACATCAAATACAGACCAGGGAAGAACAACGCAGCGGCAGATGCATTATCACGATTGGAGCCTAACAGTACAGAAATGGTTACCATCTCATCTGATTCTATCAGTGCCATCAGCAAGTTACAAACAACACCTTGCATAGAATCAATTTCCATCTCAGAACGACCACTTGCCCAGTTACAAGATCCACATGGCTTGATGAGGTTTGATATTGCAAAGGCTCAACAAGATGACCCTGAACTATTACCCTGGATACAGAGTATTTATGATGGATACAAGCCAAAGAAGAGTGAGTTATCAGGATCCTTTGCAGACACCATGTTGTTTAGAAACTTTGACAAACTAAAGCTAATTAACAACATCCTGTACAGAGAAGTTAAGGTGGATGAGAACAAAGTCAATCAGCTTGTTGTACCCTCAAACTTAGTAGGCCATGTACTGAAGTCTCTACACAACAACATGGGACATCCTGGAAGAGAGAAGACATTAGGTTTACTTAGGGATAGATTCTTCTGGCCTGGACAGTACAAGGATGTAGAAAACTGGATTACAGAATGTAGAAGATGTATACTTAGGAAAACACCGGCCCAGGACAAAGCTGAACTTACCAACATCATCACCTCGCAGCCACTTGAACTGGTGTGTATGGATTTCCTGTGTTTGGAGAGAAGTAAGGGAGGTTATGAAAATGTACTTGTGATAACGGATCATTTTACCCGTTTTGCCATCGCCGTACCAACTAGAAACACAACAGCCAGAACAACAGCGGAAGCATTTTTCAACAATTTTGTAGTACACTATGGACTCCCCAAACGCATTCATTCTGATCAAGGTGCAAACTTTGAGAGTAAACTTATCAAGGAATTATGTCAACTTTTTGGCATTTCAAAATCAAGAACTACACCATATCACCCCATGGGGAACGGACTTTGCGAGCGCTTTAACAGGACTTTAATAAACATGTTAGGATCATTAGAACAATCAAGGAAAGCAGACTGGAAATCTTACATAGCTCCCATTGTACATGCATACAACTGCATGAAACAGGAAACTACAAAATTTTCGCCTTATCATCTTATGTTTGGAAGAGAACCTAATCTGCCAATTGACATTGAATTTGGATTAGATAAAGGAAATCAGAAATCAGCATCCCTTACAAAGTACATAGACAACTTGAAAGAGCGATTGAGGAAATCTTATCAGTTAGCATCAGAAGCTGCAAGAAAATCACAGCAAAGACAAAAGGACAACTATGATCTTAAATCCAGAGGAGCTGTATTAGAAGTTGGTGACAGAGTCCTGGTTAAGATTGTGGCCTATGATGGACGTCATAAACTTGCAGACAAATGGGAAGAAGAACCCTATCTGGTGATTAGCCAACCAAATGAAGGGATCCCTGTCTACAAAGTTCAGAGAGAAGACGGTGTTGGTAGAGTAAGGATACTTCATAGAAACCTACTCTTACCCATTGGACATGTTACAGAGTTTCGACCAAAGGTAGATTCCAAACAAGAGAAACCTATTCCAGCAATGCGGAAACCTACACCAAAGCCAAGGACTAGACAGAACAAGAGGGAAAACAGTGACACACAGTCCACTGTCGATACCCAGTCAGATACAGATGATGAAGAAGCAGTCTATATAACAATACCAGATGGAACACAACGTCATCACATTGATGCCCCTAACATTGTGTTACCTGAAGTTGAGACGGAAATTGGGATTGTTGATGAAGATCTCCAAACAGTTGGGGACGCCCATCAGATTGGAGAAGATATATTGCAAGAGAATGTAGATAAAGAGACTGCTATGGAACCTGCACCACAAGCAGATGATCCAGAATCTGAAGCTGAACTAGCACCTGTTATTGAACAGGAAGATAAAGTTGAACTAGCAGAAGAAGCTGAACCAGCAGAAGAAGCTGAACCAGCAGATGAAAGTGAACCAGGATTAGATGACATAAGTTCACCTGTTGCTGCTCCACGCAGGTCAACCAGGCCTAGAAGAGAGCCAGATTGGTTAAGAAGTGGAAATTATGTGCAATTACAACAGGCGAATATTGATCCGCATTGGTCTGAAAAAGCAAAGTTGCTACAGAACATCCTTCAAGATGAACGATGTCAAGGATTTGAACGAGGTGAGATTTTAAAAACTTTACTTGATATTGTAAAGAAAACTTAAATCTGTAAATTTCAGTGAATTGTATTATAATTTTACATGATTTTAAATTTTACATTCTTCATTGAGAATGACGAGGACGTCATTTTTCGGAGGAGGGGAAGAATGTAGCAGTGTGTTTTAACTGTATATAATGTATATCACATAATATTTGAATAAATATTATTGATATAAATGAAATTAAATAAGATTTTATGATTTAATACAAAACCCAGATCCACCCCTTTATTTACTTGGTGAGCGATAGAGTTCAAAGGTTATGACATTAGGGTCTGTAATTTTATTGGTTTTAAGTTTTGGTGGTTCTGAGTTGTTCTCAGATGGACTACTCAGAGAATTTGGTCAGGATAGTTGTGGTTTTTGTAACAAGAGAATTTCTAGACAAAGACAAAGACTTTGAGACCTTTAAGACCAGATCTGACAGTAAGTATAAAGTTTAACGTTCTATATCTTTATAATATTTCTATCTAGCTAATATCACTGTTTGAAAGAAGAGTGAAAGTTTAAATATGAATAAAACTAAATTTAAAGCATTTTACCACAGAGTATAAATTTATTTGAATTATGAGTATTACAGTATGTATAGTATAGTGTACAGTATTTGTTATTAGATATGTAGACCTGTATGACGCATCCAGGCTATTTACTATGTTTTATGGAATGGGCCTTGTCCCATAGAGAGGTAATTTGAATATATGTTACCTTTTGTATATTTTAAGTTATAATTACATATTGTTACATTTCTTGAAATGTGGCAGTAAAATATTTGTGTAAAGAATATTTGTACAGTGATTTATGTATATGCTAAATATTCAAAGTAAAGGAAGATAACTCTTAACAGTTAAGTCTATTTATTGTACATCAGTAAGAATAAGTAATATATATTATATACATTTGTTATCTCATGTGATATTCATTGTTATTATTTTATTTTATAGGGCCATTTTGTTTATATAAATACTTTCCATGAACATCAGTAATAAACATAATGATGAACCCTTAGCCAGGAGTTGAGCTATTTACATTTAGTATAAACCACCCCTGCCTGTTGCAGGGGTGGTTTATACTAAATGTAAATAGCTCAACTCCTGGCTAAGGGTTCATCATTATGTTTATTACTGATGTTCATGGAAAGTATTTATATAAACAAAATGGCCCTATAAAATAAAATAATAACAATGAATATCACATGAGATAACAAATGTATATAATATATATTACTTATTCTTACTGATGTACAATAAATAGACTTAACTGTTAAGAGTTATCTTCCTTTACTTTGAATATTTAGCATATACATAAATCACTGTACAAATATTCTTTACACAAATATTTTACTGCCACATTTCAAGAAATGTAACAATATGTAATTATAACTTAAAATATACAAAAGGTAACATATATTCAAATTACCTCTCTATGGGACAAGGCCCATTCCATAAAACATAGTAAATAGCCTGGATGCGTCATACAGGTCTACATATCTAATAACAAATACTGTACACTATACTATACATACTGTAATACTCATAATTCAAATAAATTTATACTCTGTGGTAAAATGCTTTAAATTTAGTTTTATTCATATTTAAACTTTCACTCTTCTTTCAAACAGTGATATTAGCTAGATAGAAATATTATAAAGATATAGAACGTTAAACTTTATACTTACTGTCAGATCTGGTCTTAAAGGTCTCAAAGTCTTTGTCTTTGTCTAGAAATTCTCTTGTTACAAAAACCACAACTATCCTGACCAAATTCTCTGAGTAGTCCATCTGAGAACAACTCAGAACCACCAAAACTTAAAACCAATAAAATTACAGACCCTAATGTCATAACCTTTGAACTCTATCGCTCACCAAGTAAATAAAGGGGTGGATCTGGGTTTTGTATTAAATCATAAAATCTTATTTAATTTCATTTATATCAATAATATTTATTCAAATATTATGTGATATACATTATATACAGTTAAAACACACTGCTACACTATGATCAATGTACATGAGAATTAAAATACCGTACAGCAAAAGAATTATGTTTTTATAACTACATTAACTTTTAATTTCTAGTAAACAAATAACTTAACAACAAATAACACCAGTAGCATCATACTGACCTTTGATTTCAGTGTAATCTAACAGGTTGGGCACAGTTCCTTTTTCGAGGAAGTATTACTATAAAACGGGATTATTCTTCTTTTCAGTAATAAAAAACATTACTGTATACGGGAATTTTCGTCATATTTTTAAAATAATACCCCAAATTCGTTTATCAAATAAACAGTGCATGAAAAATACGATGTGATCTGTTTAAACTTTATTAAACCAACCTCGCTGACAAAAGAATTCGGTCCTTTAGTGCTGCAGACAGGAGTAAGATGAGATTTAATCGTCCGACATCATGAGTATTCTTCAAACGGATGTGAATATTTCCCTTAAGATAAGATAAGCTTTAAGATAAGATAAGCTTTATTTAAAGTCAGTTTGGTAGTTAAAAAGACAACACAAGCTCTAATGAGCTTTTGACTGACATATATATAAGTTATATTATTATTTGTTCAAAAACGGAAAGTTTCATAGCTTGGTGACATCTTTTGAACATGCATAGGAATTTAAACTCACGTGCAGCAGTAATCCACGACTTTTACATTAATTTCCCCTGTTGATAAATGATACGAAAAGTATGGAATCTTATAAGGGCATTCATGTTAAAACCATCTTTGAAAGACTATGTTTTATAATTTAATATTTCAAATAATTATTTTCATCTGTAAAAGATAGCAGTGGTATAAAAAATTATTTTTAAGATGTCTTTGAAAGAAATGATATAAAAATTAAATTAGAACGAATAATTTCATGAACGAGTTAGCAAGTGCCGAACGTATTCAATCTCACAATTTTAACACAGATAAGCTTCCATAAGAAATTTATATCGTAGAAATATTTCATCACTCTTTTTCAGCATTTTGCAGCGATAAATATTGTAGTTTTGAGCATACATACACTTAATAGACTATAAATATTTAGAGGATGTGAAAACATTCTTGCATTTAATCTTTTATTCAAAGCAGACATGAGAATAGAGGGTAAACGAGTGAAAATTCCCGTATACAGTAATGTTTTTTTTATTACTGAAAAGAGGAATAATCCCGTGTTATAGTAATACTTCCTCGAAAAAGGAACTGTGCCCAACCTGTTTAATTTTTTAACATTATTTTGTGTAATTAATTGTAATACATGTATAGGAGAGGACGTTCTAAGCTTTAAGAACTTGTGTCCGATTCTTTTGTTGTAATATCTTGTCACAGGGTGAATTATAATTAATTAATTAATATTACTAATTATCATTCATATCATATTCATACATTTGTCTAAGGCATTATATTATTATAGTAACTAGTGAATTCCGTTCTCACTACGGAATTTACTATTTTCATTCATTGCCTTATTCATTTATTCATTCATTTATACGGGTGAGTGGTCAGTGAGAGTACGGGTGTGTGAGTGGTCAAACTGGTTTTATTCTGTCCCCTGCGCATTCGCGCCAATACTAATTCTCAAGCACTCCAACCTAAGACTTTGGGGAGAGAAGACGCTCTCTCTCCCCAGCACAACTTTATCTCACGATAATTGTGAACTTCAGTCTAGGAATTACGGTAAGAAATAATTGGTAAATTATTTCTAAGGATTCAATTATTATTCAATATCTATTTGATCATTTTATTCAAATCGAATATTTTCTAAATTATCCAAATTTATAAAATTTAAATTATGATCCGCGTAAAAGTGTGAGTGAGGCGAGAGATATTTAATACCTGTTGTTATATTTCAGGTCACCCTTCTTTCTATGTTATAAAATTCCATAATCGTAGAATATATATTATATATAAACATCGAACCCAGAAGCCGTATTGTGTTGTATTTTACCACATTATAAGGTTGTGACAATGGCGCCCAACGTGATTAATATTTTCTACGCTGGAATTTTCATTTTTTCATAAAGTCTAAAGGGTGATTCGTATTTATACCATCGTTGGAGTTCTTCATTTGTTCATCATTTTATAAATGTTCCTTTGATTGCTGTTATTTAATACTCAATTTAACTGTGTCTTCATCTGTTCATCTGTCATATTGAATTGGACCCGCTCGAGCAGAACTGAACACTGATCACCAATGATTCAGTACTGCATTCATCGTGCGTGACTTTTACAGCTGTTACTATATATACACCGATAGGCCTACACTGCTGGAATGCGTTTCCCATCTAGACATTTCGCGTGCCATCCAGGATTCATGTTCCAGGGACTGTGACTTTCTCTATATATTTATTCTATTGACTGTTAATTTTCATTTCATTTGTTTAATATCGTATATTTCTGTCATTGTTTATATTCATGTATGTACATGTGTGTGAAGTGCGTGCGTGTAAGAAAGTGTAAAATTTAAATAAATTAATTCAGTTTAAATTTAAGACACAGTCAAGTTGCATTACAGTTAAATTAGTGACAAGTTAACATGTCAGCATGCGCTAACAGTTTTATTGCACTCTATTAACATTCTCTTATTTTTTTCTGAGCAGAGGAAATTCGAGTGAACAGGTGCGCGTTAGATTGTGACAGTTTCAGTCATCAATTAGATCATTCATTTCATTCATCATTATAATGAAATTAACAGTGCTAATATTTGACTAAATTTAAATTTTACAGTGTAGATATAATAGAGCTTAGACTTACACTTTTACTACTAGCTGATACATGATCTACATTACTTCGTTCTGTTATTTCAGATTACAGGATAAGGTGTAGCAGTTACAAAGAAATATTAATTACTGTTTTCTTTATTACAGATTACAAGAAATCAACAGATTTAAACCAAAATTTACTTTTGTACTTAGTTTATAATTTGTTGTTTTAAGAGTTTAATTTACTGTAATTAGCTTTGATATATTTAATGAGTAATAGTGAATTACAGAAATATTTAGATAGACCAGTAGAAAAGAAGAAATTAGTTAGTCAGCCTGTATTAGTTAGTACAAGTTTGGGTAATTACCTGAAAAAAAACATCTAGATCTTTTAAAACAATATCATTTATTTTTGCATTTTGAATGTAGACCTGGTGCTCGATTTACGGATTTTTATCCTTGGTTAAATTACAATTTACGTGCTTTTTTGGACGACTACGGCCATTTGACGTTGTATGTTTGGCTTGGAACATGTGATATCACTAGTAAATCTGTTAAGTTTATTTCTTTAGTTTCCGATGACTCACAGTCTATTGTGGAGAATGTTGTTCACCATATAGATAGTTTTCATTCAATTGTCAAAGAGTTTAAGAGAGTCAAACTCATATTTGTGGAAATTCCTCCATATTCTATAGTAGAATGGAATAAAAGTAGAGGACATTTTGATCCTGATAGTTTTCTTGATCAGGACAAAGTTTTGATCGAAATTATAGATTCCATAAATTTTAATATTAGGAATGTAAACAATAAATTATCTGTCTATAGTCCCAGACTTAAACTCGATATTTTGAAGTACAGAAAAGATAAAGGAAAATCTCAAAGAGTTTCATTTAATTTTCAATTGTATTTGGATGGAGTTCATCCCGGTCCAATTTTGGCCAGAGCGTGGTTAAAAAGACTTATAGAGAACATTTTTGTACACTGTTCTTAAATGTCTTAATATATACAGTGTTATTGATACATTACTGTTCATCTGGGAACAGGTATCTGTTGGCAGGGACTGACCCAATCACAGAAATCATACCTGTTACTCAAATGTCACCGGGTTCACAGGTGCGTGAAAGTCAGTCAATATATCGGGTCTCAATAGCTCAGTGGTTAGAGCGCTGGCACGGTACGCCAGAGGCCCTGGGTTCGAGTCCCGGTTGAGACTTGATTTTTCACCACCTGTGACATTTGGCGCCCAACGTACAAATACCCACTATTCCCTTCGAACATGCTTCATGCATTTCCTTAACTCCTAGAATTCGAGGACGAATTTCTACAAAGAGGGGGAATATGTCACCGGGTTCACAGGTGCGTGAAAGTCAGTCAATATATCGGGTCTCAGTAGCTCAGTGGTTAGAGCGTTGGCACGGTACGCCAGAGGCCCTGGCTTCGAGTCCCGGTTGAGACTTGATTTTTCACCACCTGTGACAATCTAAACAATAAAATATGTTCAAATCAAATCAACACCAGTAGCATGGCAAATTCACGAATATCAAGTTATAAACACTGATAAAAACTGGGTTCTTATTTACTTGTGAAGACTTTGTGAGCGGTATTTCAACGTACTATTTAACACGGAAAATTGACTTTAAGTTTGTTTGTTAATGTGAGCATGGAAAATCTTAATTAGTACCTATTCTTCGTGTTTTTTACAAAAATATTAAAAATAATTATTAGTTGACCTTCCCGCAGTCAACTGAAATCGCGTCCTAAATTTGCCTGACTCGCGTGTTTGTAGTAAAATATAAACTACATAAACTAATTTAACACAGATAAGCTTCCATAAGAAATTTATATCGTAGAAATATTTCATCACTCTTTTTTCAGCATTTTGCAGCTATAAATATTGTAGTTTTGAGCATACATACACTTAATAGACTATAAATATTTAGAGGATGTGAAAACATTCTTGCACTTAATCTTTTATTCAAAGCAGACACGAGAATAGAGGATACACGAGTGAAAATTCCCGTATACAGTAATGTTTTTTATTACTGAAAAGAGGAATAATCCCGTTTTATAGTAATACTTCCTCGAAAAAGGAACTGTGCCCAACCTGTTAAAGGACATATGAAAGATGCATTATATAATACATATATATTGAAAGACAAAAGAGATATAAAAAGAGCTGATTTTTTTAATGACCTTGACTTAAATTTTTAGGTTCAAAATTGAAGATTTCAATGCAGTTGGTCCAAATTCTCGACGATTTATCGTTTTTATTTTTTTTATTTTAATGTAAACATCGAAAACTCTCAGGGTTAATAAGTACTAAAATGAGTACATAAATCTTTCACACTGAATAGGTTGGAGAGTCTACGAAGTAAGTCAGGTACATTGATGAATTTGATTTTTTTCATATTAACATATTAGTAATTATGTTTACGAATATCCCTAGCAAAGTTAGGGCAAGGAAAATAGTTTAATGAATGTTTCCCGCTAAATTCCAAACGAATTATGAAGCGATTATGAATCAATCGACACCTTCTATAATTAGGGAAAGCGTCATCGTAGGGAGATGGAGGAGGCAATGTGATATTTCATGTAATGTTATGGCTATGTGATGTGTTAAGCACTTTTTTAAATCATCATAACGGTAAATTCAAAATACATCTCAACTGAAATTGGTGAGATTTGAAACTTCTTTATAAACGATGATATGCTGAAAGTCCACAATGCTATAGACAGAATAGGATATGTTGCGCTTTCTTAATTCGATTTCACTTGAATATTTTTTATGCTTTCAGAAACACCCATGAAAGAATAAACTTCACTCTTAAGGGAAGTGTACTTCGAATGAAATCCTTACCCATAAAGAAAAATGTAAGTTTACTCACCATGTAACTTTATAAATGTTTGCATCTCAAGGTAAACGCATCAAAATAATGCTCGTTAGATTTAACATGTTATGAAAGATTCACATGAAGCTGTCAATTTATAGTAAACAAAGTAGTGCAGGCGTAATGAGGTGTTTTCCTTAAACTGACCATGAATCGATTAAACGGCCGTGTTAAAGTTCTAAAAATGTCACAGATAAAAATTTAAATGACCTGTTATCTACGTACTAGGTGTATTATCAGTCCTGTAGTAGATGTTGATATGACTGATGCTGACCACTTTCTGTAGATCTACTCTCCATGTAGCTGTTCGTTGACCAGGACCTGATATTGTACACTGTCCTCCTCCGGCTGCACGGTCTGAATATAGTCCGTCTACAGCCTTCGCTGCTCCCCAGGCTACAGGTTTATCTGGCCAATTATTCTGTTGCCATGCAGGTTTATTTAGTGCTAAATTTTCTGTAGAAAAAAAATCAATTATAAAACTACATTGCAATCCACGATAACTACCGGGTAAAACGTGTTAAATGGTGATTCCTCTGATAAATATATTTAACAACCAAAAAAAAAAACGTTATCATAAACGTTTGCTCTTACCAGTCAAAAAGATTAAGTTTATAGGGAAAAAAAATATTTTTCCTCAATTCTCATTAAATAAAAAAAATTGAAATGTAAACGAAATGTAAGGGCCAACTTTATATTAATGTTTGTTTGCCTTCTTCTGACTTAAGATGAAAAAATAGGGTTGGTAGGTATGTGGGGAAAATTCTTTTTTTAAAAGAAAATTTTTGAGTCGGCCATTTTTAACCAGTCGGTCCTGAGAGGGCAACTTAACACTTTTTTAGAGATGGCTTTATAATATTAAGATATTTTTCATATTTCGTAATGCTTAAGAAGAAAAGGAATTTGTGGATCATCGTAAGGCCATCTTTAAAATAAATTGTGTTTACCCTCTCCAGACTCAGAATAAACAAAAGATGAGTCGGTTGGTATCTGGAAATTCTTTTATTCAGAAGTTTTCAACATCAATGCTTAATGTTCAAAATCTATTAAAATCAAAGGTATTTATACACTTAAAAAATAATTGTTGTCGGGATGATGAGGCCAAAATTAAAATTATTGTTTGTTTGGAATTCCCGCCCGCCTCAGTGAAATACCCCCTGCTGAAAAAAAAATATTGGCAAAATATTGAAAATATTTTTGTACCGTTTTATCGTCTTGCAATGTTTATTACGAGTTAGTCTTTTCGTCAGAATAGCTTTTTAAAATCGGGTTGGAGCTCCACATTATTTTAACAACACCGGTCAATAAAACACTTTCGTCGTAGTATGTATGGTATAGCGATTAGAAGATCTTCGACGAAATGAAAGCCGCCAAAATGTCAAATCAGACTGGATGGGAAAACGTACAAGCGTTTAAGAGCCAAGCATTTATGCGTCTCCATAAAAATGAATGGTGAATTAGAAATATATGACAGTTTTAGAAACACGAAAAAGAAAGAAATCTTGACAGAGATTGTAAATTGAACTGGACAAGTCCGTCAAATTATCGTTCAGTTCAGTGATCATCCAAATGGATCAGAAGTACAATATCCCGATTTTGATAATAAAGGTAAAGTGTTGTCCGTCAGTCTGACAAGTCTTTGAAACCTAATGTTAAAATTGATTCAGCATGCCAAACACGCTAGATCACATCAAGCACCCTCCCCTTTTCCACAAAACAGCCCAACTTTTCTAAAGAAATTTCGTGAGGTTCCTTCTGTTTGTATGGATTGTCTTGAAAAATCACTAGAAATTCCAAAGAAAAATTATGAAATAGACGGATAAAATTATCTTCTTAAAAAGATTTTTAAAAATTCATAGTTTGACGCTGAAATCTGACTTTAAATGAATAAGCAGATTAAACATCTAATTTTAATCAGATTGATATTTGAGTACCCTTGTGTATATATATATTTTAAAATCAAACAAAAATAATATTGATAAAAAAAGAGGATAAATCATCAAAATCACCACTGTTCATTGAGGTGTTCAATTTTTATCTTTTTTTTTAATTGAACTTCAATTTCTTTAAAAAAAAAAAAAAGAACCCCTCCTTCCCTCCTGGGTCTGAAAACTCCCAGGCGGCAATTCCAAACAAACATTTTTTTTTAGGATGGCCTGGATAAAATATCGCTTCCTTGAGGTTAAAAAGTTTTGAGTCCACCCATTATTAGCTAGGGAGAGGGATGGCCTAATCTCAACGTTTTTTCTATACATTTGATTGTGATGGTTGTAAGTTTGGGTTATCCCTAAAAAATACCCAAAGTTGCACGCAACATAAAAACAAGCACAAAGAAAGACAGAGATGATATTCAGACACTTCAATTTGTAAAGCAGTTAACAAGAAGGAAGATTCACTTTTTAATCCTTACCATGAGATTCCGTACAATTCACAAGTAGGTATAACAGAAAAATGACGATAACCATTTCCAAATTCCTCCTTTTTCTACTGAAAATAAATTTTAAAAGTTATCTTTGAAAACATCCTTTTTTATCTTCCCTTTTCTTAGCTCAAATGGTCAGACACCAGAAGTGTTTATGCAATTGTAAGGTATCCATCTGTCTGCTTTTCTGTCAGTAAACAATTTTTCCAGCTCTTCTCCTCCGACAGTTTTGGTTTGAATTCATTGGAGGGGACATTGTTTATAATAAGATTACAGTAGGATACATAATTCTGTATATAAATATTATTATTTAATGTGAAAAAATATCTATATATAAAATGCACTTTAAGGTATCTCTATCCTCTTATATTTATGACTTGTAAATAGGAAAAATTAATTTTCACTAAATATGCTAAAATACAATTAACTTCCGGTAGTTTGATCAAAAACACAAAAAATAGGTTATTAAAGGTAACCTAAAGCTCACCTCGACGAATGTTATCTATAAGCAAGGCAACGTCTCACACAAAACAAATTTTTAGGTAGCATGCATTCCTTCCAACAACCATACATGTTTGGTACAGGTAAGATCTACAGATATTTGAAAATAGACCTATTCTAAAAAAAAAAGCTTGACTGTTCAATCGCCTTGTAAATGTAAGTCAGATTAAGCTTCCAAAGCATATCTGATAGTGTGCGATCCCAGTGGAATAAATCATCAGTTCAAGTACATGACCATAGGGTTTATAGTTTCCTGGTAATAGATAAGCTCTCTATTTTAATCCATTTCGTTCACCTGAAAGATGTAGGTCATATCCAACGTCCGACGCAAGTCAGTAATGCATTCTCAGTGCATCATCAGTGCAACTTTAGTTTCCATTGTGCTTTTAATTAACTTTGTGCAACCCTGTTTTCGTTAATTTTGGTCAGATCCAGCATCCGAAGCAATTCTGGTAGTGTACATCGCAAGGTACAGCATCCCTGCAAGTTTGGTCTTCTTAGGGTTTACAGTTACCTGCTCCAACAACTTTTACATGTAGCTCATCCAGAAACTGAAGGTAAGTTCAAAACAATTCTGGTAGTGTACATCCATTCATTCAAATTCCATCGAGGTAGGACTTAAGTTAATGAAGAATAAACCTGTCTAAATCTTAAGCATGTTTACTCTTCAAGAAAATGTACATCAGATCTAGCATCCGTGTATCATTTTGTCCGTGTATGTCAGATGAAACATCTGATATACGTCAGGTATTGTGCATCCCTAGATGCATCATCAATGCAAGTTAATTCACCATAGAGCTTATAGTTACTTGAGGATGAAACCTTCTCATTAAACTTTAACTTCAAAAACTTTCACCTGATCTCTCATCCTGAAAATGCCTAAACTCCATGATCCTTGCATGTTTGGTATAAGATCTAGAATAGCTTATAGCTACTTCAGAATGAGACCAGCTCTTAAAACTTTAACTGAGACACCATCGCCGGGATATAGCATGAGTTAATCACGAATTCGTCGAGATGAGCTTAAATTTATGTCACTACCCTGTCTATAATGTCAAACAAATATAAACAGTAGTACATGTCAACATCTCATAAAATCGCATATTTATTATTACAAAAACATAATCCTTATTCTAACAGTTTAAATTAACCATTATTCAATAAAAAAAATCTAAATTGTGGACATCAGAAATACCATAAATGATAGAAATATTGAAAAGAAAATTCATCAATAAGAAGATAAATGAGTTACGTGCATTTTATTATAATGAACTGAGGTGGTGCACAATAGATAGGCCAAATTTTTCCTCAGATTCAGTTTTGTTAAAACTTTGATATTTGTTCCAGGTATAAAATTTCTCTTTAGATGTAATATGAAAGACGTTTAACCATACATTTTATGCCGACATAGTTTCAAATATGGTCTATCAGACCCCTGTAAGAAGAATGTGAAATCAGACAGCCGACCTGAGATTGCGCATTATTTAAAAATAACCAATTAGTCTATTGCAGACTTGTGTTATGCTGTTTATAAAGGCAACCTTTTTTGTGCTAAAATTTAGTAAAATATTTTGATTCCGGTATATTTGAGTAAAATGTGATGTAAAAATAGAACATACATAGCCCGGCAATTGAAAATTCACATGTAAATATGCCACACGTTCAGTCCTCTTTAAAGGAAAAGTTTAATTCATTTTTTACAAAAATTCATCAGAATAATTGAAATTGAACAAAGATTAAAATATGTCAAAATGAGGAAATTTGAACCGGCGTTTTTTTTTGTTTTTTTTTTGCGATTTTAAATAAATAAAATTCAAAAATAAATGTAATGATTCAGTAGATGACGTCACTATATTTGAGCTTTGACCTCTTAATATGACCTTGACCTTTATTGTACACAAGAATTGCGACTCCTTGTAAATATATCCAAATATCGGATCTCTCTACTATAAATGGATCAAAAGTTACTTTGAATTTAATAACAGACAGTCATATAGCATGTAGATAGGCCCCCGAATGACCAATATATAGGATGTCTCTGATTTTCCTTCCAAATATGGTGAAAACATGTTACAACTTATTAATTTTCTTACAAATATCCTTGATTATTGACATTATTATGAAATTATTCTTATTTCTGGTGTACTTTTTAAGATATACGTAAAAACAAAAATTTAATGGGTATTGCGTACTACCTGAATTATAAGAAATATTAATTTTTAAATAAAATAGCTTTAGCGTATGGGCATATCCAATTTAATTTACAAGTACCAAACTTTATTAAAAGAAGAATATTCCAAAGACTGATGGCAGTACTGCACAAGTGTGGACAGTTCAATTTCTTTTTTTGCTTTGCTTGTTTGTTTGTTTGTTAAGAAAATAATATGTGATAATTTCTTGGGCAAAAGAGATTTAAGCTGATATTCAGAGGATGAAAAGGAGCAACCTAATAGATCCTGAGATTCTTGAAACATATTTATATGTTTATTGTCAATATACATCTCAGTCATTGGGTGACTTCAGTTTAAGATAGATTCGAATAGAAACATTATATGTTTCTAACATTAATATTAACTTAATGCATTAAACTTTGACTGAATAGACTGACTATGCACAATAGGTTCATTAACATGAAAATATACTTATCAATCTCAGCCTTTGGAATAAAGAAAACAAATAAATTTTACCTGATATGTGAATCGAAAGTAGAGTGCTCCTATTAAACTATAATAAACATCACACATTTTGTTTCTTATTTAAAGCTTATTATAAAATAAAAATTTCACTTAGACTATTTTGAAATACATTCCATGTGAACCAACTCTCTGTGGGCCGAAAATCACAGAAAAGTTTTGATTCAACCACTGATACAAAGGCGGAAACAGTAACACAACATACTTAAGAAAAAGTCAGAGCGGAAAATTTTCCGGAATAGGAACAACACTTAAAAATATTCCCGAAAGACAATCTTGTAATAAATTTACTAGGTCACAGCTTGTTACGTTGTAAGATGGACCATCGATACAATTAATCTCAGTAAACATATAAGGGCTGTACCTTACCGAGTAAAAGTCACAAGGAAGTGAAATAAAATAAATGAAAACATATATCAGTGCATCACTTAATTTGGTAGATGAAGTTTATAGATCTCAAATATTTATGTATGTCAAACATCCTGTCCTTATGATGTAAAATACAAGTTTAAACGCTCTGGGGTTTATTGTCATTCTAGTAAAACTACGTGCCTTTTAACATTTAATGACCTTATACAACTTCCTTGTTGGTTTATTTGCAAGCTTATCTTTAATGTGCAGTGTATAAACTGGCAGGGTAATAAAACTCTTGCATCTTAATGGGGGTATCAGAAATTCAATAGATTTCTTCCCTTTTACACGATCATGGCTAAGGACACACAGTAGTTGCAACCGATCGAAAGGGATGTTACTCCTCCATGGCACCTGACCTTACCTCTGAATAGGCCAATTCAAGGGAAAACAATTACATTCGTTGCCAATTCAACATGAAAATAATGGCTTAAAAATTTGTATTAAAGATCCCAATCAACATTCGACCTATCTACAGATTGTTTTAGCAATGAAGGACATTAATATATCCCCACTGAGAACTGTCTGAACCTCATACGCACTTCTTTATTAAGTACTGGGTTGAAATCAGAATTTAGAAGAACGTACAAGGTTTTCTTTCTTTTCTTTCCCCCCCCCCCCCAAATACCCGACAAACACCTGACTAATGCCCGTCAGTAACATTATCAGTATACTTGTTAAAACCTCCTCCTGTTATTCACCATCCACAAATCGGCAAGTGATGATGCTACTCGTTATCAGCAGTTCTCAGTGGGGATCTTAATATATCCCCACTGAGAACTATCTGAACCTCATACGCACTTCTTTATTAAGTACTGGGTTGAAATCAGAATTAGAAAATCTTCCTGGTCAATTTTTCTCTTCGCCTGTACCACATCAAAACTAACTTCTCCCAATACTCACTCCAAAATAATTAATTTATAATGCATGTATTTATTCATTTATTCTGTTCAACAATCAATAACAAGTTTCAGTATTTAAATACAAACAGCTAAATTACATTTAAGACATAATTATACATCCGTATATAATAACTGTGATAACATTTTATGAACATGTAATAACATGCATGTACATCAGTTGAAGGCGGGTGACAATGCAGACATATCCCCGTGTGTTTTATAGAATAGTTCTATATCCCCCCTATCACTTGTGATTTTGGCAATATTACCCGCCACTCTACTAGCATCTGTCAAAGATTTTGATCTACTCGCAGCTCTGTTAAGGCTGCATAAAGGGGGCGGGGCCTGATTTATACGGGAAAAGTTTACTGTGACATCACACAAATATAGCAATTCCTCATTTGGCAAACCTCGGCTGATTCCGTCACCTTCATCAAACGACGAGGTATGAATCGGCCGAGGTGTGCCGAGTGAGCAATTCCTCACAATAACAGAAAATGAAATAATTTGCGAATCTAAACTGCATTAGAGTAATGAACTTCACCAAAACTTACCACTGCATTCATTTTTTCGCTAGTTAAATCCCACACAGCAAGATATAAACACAGGAGTTCGCATACCTATCAATTTAACCGAAATTTTCAGTAAATAAAAAAAATACGTAATACCTATAGTAATAACACAAGGAGTGCAACGCATTCCAGGTCACCGGGGAACCCCTCTCTTAACATCGAGGCTGCTGCGCAATTAATTTTCAATCGTTCGTCTTTTCGGAAGGAACCATTCTTTATGTCTGTTGATGCATATGATTTGAAATGCCTGTTTAACATCAGTAGCAGTGACATTTCTCAACGACTTTGCCCAAACATTGGTTGTCCGCGACGCCATTACGTGACGTTACAATGGGTGCGTTGATTTACCCAAAAAGAAAAAAAATGCCAGAGATGAATAATAATATGGAAATTTAGATAATTTAAGGTCATGTACGATATGAATGTTCTACAAACAAATTCAACAGTTCTCCGTTTTACATACAGGTGTAAATAATGTGAAGAATACAACGTACAAAATGATACATATAAGAAATCAAAATGAATTACATGTACTTCCAGTAGACAAATGATTTGAACGTAACAGGGAAATGTTTTGAGCAGTGTCTTTCTCTTAAAAGATAATTATTATTTCCTTTTGACATTTGAAACATCATCTCAAAAAATGCTTTGGGCACTTTTTGATATTCTTGCATGAAGTGTGCGAGGATCTGTACATGTATGTGTAAAATGAATTATTTAATAATGTAACACTGCATGCATGTGAACAAAATTGTGAGTGATATAGTTCAATAAAAAGAATCATATATCCCCCCAATAAATAAAAGTAAAATGGAAGCGCACGTCCAGCGATTGAACAACCCTTGAATATCGCCCCCCCCCCCCCCCGACAACTTGTACGTTAACATAGTAAATACATACCAATATATAAATAGGCCTACTTATAAAATGGCCTCTTTTTTCTTGTTAAAACAACAGACAAATATTGATCAGAAAAGCTTACTTGAGCCTTCTGCTCAGGTGAGTATGAGCACAAATTACAAGTGTTACGAATTTTTTTTTTTTAAATAAGTATTTAATAGGTTTTTTATTTACTGAAAATTTCGTTACAATTGATGGGTACGCCATCTTCCGCGATAGTACTGATTAAATTCTCAAAGTATACGATTGTTGAATAATCTTTTCGTTCTTCCTTTTTTTACTTGTCAAAGATTTCCTCGCCAAAATTGAAGACACATTAACTTGGATTGCACCCCCCCTCTACTTCCTGCTTTCAAGTTTTTTTAACACCTCAAACGTAACCTAGTATTAATATATGCTTAATTTTTAACATACTACATTGAATAAATTTAATAAGGGTTGGAAAACATATACCCGTTCAATGTCTAAAAGGTAAAGACAACAAGGAGTACTTTAGTATACTTAAGTTAATAATCAATTATAAAGATTCACGGGCATTTTTTCTTAGTATTTTAGAATAAAAATGAAGATGACGTCAGCCCCCCAAATTATTCACATATTTTTCCATCAATACCTAAAAATTTATATTTATTAACCATAAGTTGTGAATTGACCCCCCTTATCTTTTAAATACCACTGCTAAGTTATTATGTAAAATGTTTCATATATTTTATATATATTTCACAATAGACAAAAAAGTACTCGTATTACAAGTTAAAAGTTTTATCTCTGGTATCATATTGTATATGATTGTTCATTTCAGGCATTATATGTTCCTTTTTGGGTAAAGCGACGCGCCCGTATTACGTCACGTAATGGCGTCGCGGACAACTAACGTTTGGGCGAAGTCGTTGAGAAATGTCACTGCTACTGATGTTAAACAGGCATTTCAAATCATATGCATTAACAGACATAAAGAATGGTTCCTTCCGAAAAGAATGGTTTGTGTTTTATAATTTTCGATTGAAAATTGATTGCGCGGCAGCCTCGATATTAAGAGAGAGGTTCCCCGGTGACCTGGAATGCGTTGCACTCCTTGTGTTATTATTATAGGTATTACGTTTTTTTTTTTTATTTACTGAAAATTTCGGTTAAATTGATAGGTACGCGAACTCCTGTGATATAAACAAGTCACTGATCGCAGTGCACTTGTCGACATGACGTCATCATGGTAAAGCTTGACGCATTTTATGTGCAGTGAGAGGCGGATCAAGTAATTTTTTCACAGTGAAAAATGCAATTTATTATTAAACAGAATATTATTTGCAAATCTTTGGTAGACCATTAATACAAATCTGAAACGTTTGTTTAGTGCCATTATTTACAAAATATCGAGAAAATGTATTGAATTAATTCTACCGTGTTTTTGTCTACAGGGTGTGCATGTTTCACGCCGAGGTGCCTCATTAAATCGCCTTTTCGCAAGGGCATACACTTAATAGATCTTGACCATTTTTTGAATACACATAACAGACGTACTCCTTAACTTGAAAAGTGCTGCTGCTGTCCTGAAATCGATAGCATGATTTAATAAATACATAAAATACTTGGTAAAGGTCACACAAATTTCAAAATTAGACAGATAACTTGAAATTTAAACTAATAAAATGTGAATTCTATTTAAAGCAGCAACACTTTCCATAAACAACAAGTTATGTAGAAACAATCAATTACGTTAATTTTTAATTTTAAGTAGGGTATGCCCTTGCGATATTGAAATTTGTTTGTGACCTACATACAGTACACATTACATGCAATTATTACGTGACTATCAAATAACGTGACCAAACCAAATTCAGTACAGAGCGGGGTATACAATGTTATTTAAAAGAATGTTAAAGTCATAAGATAATATAGTACCTTTACAAAAATAAATTCAGTTTAAAAAGGTATGTATTTATGCACGTTTATATTCTGTTGATTTCTTTGAAGTACGCCTTAACAGTGCTGCGCTGTAATAGTGTGCCGAACTTTCTGTTGACCACCCTACATGGTGCATGAATTCCCCAGGACCTTTAACCGCACCCGAAACAGCCATTGTAATAGCGAAACCTCCCCTTAAACTGTGTGGGGTTTCTCCCTCATATATTCCTAACGTAACTAAATAGCAATTCAATCTTTCATACATTGCTGAATATCCAAACTTTTCATTCAGAACTCTACCTTTCTCAGTAACTGGTCTAAACAAATGACCTAATCCTATATTTATCCCATTATCAGTTGTCCATTTATAATAACGTTCGAGTCCCAAAACAGGACATATTACTTCGTCTTTAGATCTTTTAATAACAAAAATATTACACTTTCCATCTCCTCGAATTGTTTTCCCGTATGTGTGGTTAAACACGAACCCCGACGAATCGGGCAATGTCTTGACTTCTTGTGACAGGATGTTAGAAATATCACTTGCCCTATCGCCTGCGAAAAATTGCAATTTAAATACTGCTTGATCTCTCACAAGGCAATACTTTTCTCTCATTGATAAATCATGACGAGACAATTCCCTATCAATGTATGTGGATATCTCTTGCAGTTTTCCCAGAAATATTGGTTTTGCTTGCTTTGGTAAAATGTGGGATTTCGCTTGCTCATGTTTACGGATTTCTCATAACATTGAACTTCTGGAGATAGGCATGGCTTTCCCGTGGCTGTCGTTATATCCCATGAACGACCTCTACCGTACATACACAATCATTGAATCAAGCCATGCAATGTTCCCGCCGCTAATCTTGTAGCACAGCCGCATTTATATACACCATATTTCCCAATGTGTGCACAAGACGTTCCATGAATTTGAGTTTTACCAAACTTATCACTCCATACTAAAAACCTACAAATATCTTTGGGCATAACCGACATAACAGTTGGTGTATGTGGTAAAGCTGAGAGAAAACTTTTAAAGCGAACTTCTAAACTTTTGCGTTTCTTTGCTTGTGTCGACTGCTCTCCATGAGACTTCAAGATATTTAGCCTTTCGTCTATATCAAACAAATCAATGGAATCTCCAGTAGAGCCATGAAAATAGGAATGTAAATCATACGTTCATTTTTAACCACTAAAATCCATTTTATAGGCTTTCAAATCCCATTTAAGACCAATACCATCATTTATAAAACCACTTTTAGAGGGAAGCTTGAGTATGTTTCTGTCCCCTTTTTCCCCAAGTGTTATTGACGCAACACAAAATGACATTAACGAGGTTGGATCCTGATATTTAAAGTCTTAAACTTTTTTTGTCAAGTATATTTTTAGTTTCTACACACATAGCTTAATTAAAAATCAAAACAAAAAATGGGGGTCAATATGCTTCTTTTGGCGCTACAGTTCATTTAATATGACCTTTTTGCACTGAAATTTGTGTCTTAATCAAAAATCACATCTTCGACGTTTTCACTCCAATGTTTTTATCCAAATAAATCATGGGACAAATTAAACTATTAGTCTATTTAAAAAAAGACACTTCAAAATTCTGACTAAGAAAAGGTTTCAAACTGCTTCGCATAATCAATTATTTGACCTTTCTGCACTCAAAAAATGTGATTTTTCTGGCATTAAAAATTTAACAAGCAAGAAAATTATTTTAAAGTCTTAAACTTTTTCTGAATTTAGGCAGATTGGTCAATGTTATCTTATATATTCAGAAAATAAAAACAAAAGTAGGGGTCTATGATGTAAATTTTTAGATATTACTAAAAAAGTGTTAATTTTATGTTAAAATTGGCTAAATTTTTTCCTGGAGTTTCAGAATATATTTACTATATTTTTCACAATATAATGAAAGAATTCATAAGAAATAATTTAATAGATATTTCAGAACCAGCATAAAACATTTCACTGCAAAAAACAGCTCTGTGTGCAACCAGCGTGGAAAAATCGGAATCTAAACTTCACATACTGTATATATTTCAAAAGGGGACAAAATGATCATTTTCTCCTAAAAAACCTTCCGCCACAAAATATAGTTCCTGGCTTAATCCTCTTTGAATGGAATTTAATCGCGGTTTTTTCATTGGATATAGTTTAATTTGCATTGTAGAATTCAGATTTAATGTTTGAACTTAAAAATGATGCAGAATTTTATAAATAAAGGTCCAGACCAAAATCTGCTCAAAAGCTCAGGATCGAACCTCCTTAATATAGGCCACCATACCGGTTTCGGAATCATGATTGGCACTACAACGGTACACTGTTTGAGTCTATGTTCCCTCAATAAACACAATACGGGTAATATCATGCTAAAAGGAGGAAACACATATGGATTTGTTTCTTTTGTAAGCTCTTGCGCAAATACGTTCACGCCAGCAGACTGAGGGGATGGATATTGTGTGAAATGACGTAACTGTTTTCCATCTGAATCACTCATTGCATTGGCATCAGTTGCCATTAGATCCACAGAATGTGGCCCGAATACGTTCTCCACTAAACTCCATGTCTCAACGGCCAACATGCTATCAACATAAGAAATTTTCCTTGATGGGTAATCCGCCATATTTTATTTTGACTGAATGTAGTGCAATTTTAAATCTATATTCAAAGCACAAACCATCTGAAAAATGTCTTTCATTATCGCTGACAAATGGACATCTTTTGATCCCTGATTTTCCCAAGCACATACAACAGCCATATTATCAACAAACAAATCGACCCTATGATCCTTAACATCTGACTTCAAAAACTGTAATGCCTTAAGAACAGCTGACGCCTCCTTCTGATGAATAGGCCTAACATCCCCTTCCGACCAAAAATCGCCAAAGACATCACCTTTATCCTTTCCCGACAAAATCGCTATCCCATACCGAAATAAAGATGCATCTGTTGAAATGGAGATTTGTAAGTGCCTCTCTGATCTCCAAGGAGCACACTCTTGCCAACTATCGACAAAACGCCAGTACATAACTTCCTCATATAAAGCTCCAGTCATCTTAATTTTCCTGGTGTTTCTTAAACCCAGTGAAATAGCTGCATTTATTTCACGAGTATAAAGTTTAGCACCAGGTATGACTAACGACATTGAAACACACTTTCCTGCAAATCGTTGAAGAGTTCTAACATCAACCTCATCATGACCCAAAATTGTCTCTCTTAGTGCAATGAATTTTCCCTTCTTATCCTCCGGTAATAGATATGCTTGTTTTATAGAATCAACATAAAAACCTAAGTACCTCACCAAAGTCGACGGAATTAGTTGACATTTCTTCAATGCCAGCGTGTAACCAAGATTTGTCAGACGAGTTACAACCAAATTAACCATTTCTACAGGACTGTGAACGATGTCACTCTGAAATGCTGTACAACTTCGAACGTCTGAATTAAAAACCATAAACCTATCATCTATATATTGAACTGTATTCAAACCTAAATCTCTGAGCATCGACGTAACTTGCATGCCTAGCATTTGATATATGTATGGTGAAACTTTCCAACCAAAGGGCAGTGTAGTATATGTAAATATCCACCTCCCAAACTGAACTCCGAAATATTCTTCAGATTCTTTCGTAAGTTTTATGTGATCATACCCCGATTTCTCATCACAACATATCATGTACGAGTCCTTTTCTACTAATCTATGTACATGTTTTAGAGTATCGAGACTAAACGGCAAATCTCTCGTCCACAGATTTATATATCGTGCATCAATACAAAGTCTAGGTTTGCTAGGTTCAACAGTCAAAGGCATGATGACCCTAGGAAGAGGACACTCGCCTACCCTTCCCCATAATCTAAAGGACCCGTTTTTCAACCTTTCACTTATTTCCTTTCTTATAAAGGAGGTGTGCGATTTGCACGACAATGAATTAGGAAAATACTGTTTCGGTGGACTATCTGAATCAAAAGATCTCCCTTTGTAATTCCCTTTAAATGAGCGCATAAAAGACTGTGCGTCAATCCCTGCGTCCACCCAATTCTGTACCGTCTTAGACATATTATCAGATATTTTCCCAGTAATATCTAACATTTCATTTGAACAATTATAATTTCTCCCGACACAAAAGTATCTGGATTTCGTACAACCAAATCATTAATATCTATTTTATCGTCATACAATTTAAACTGTTCATTTACGTGGAATGCAGGCTTGGGATCACTTTCTTTCAGTGTTATCCACGTAGGATGCTCTCTCTTTTCCAATACACTTTTCTCCGTATCGAATGACTCACATCTTTCCCATTCCGGGACTTCAATCTCAAATTCCTGTTAGGAATAAAGAAATATTTTGAAATAAAGCATCTCTACGAAATAACGCTGAAGATTGGATCCTAAACCTGCAATCCACGTGAGCGAGCTCACTAGGGCTTCAGAGTCCCCGGATGTCAGGTTAAAGAATAGAAACAGTAAATTTAAATTTTTTACGAAGTTTTATTTCTCTATCATTCCAAAACAATAAGATAAGATTTATTAATACCAATTTGGGGCCCATCAGGGCATAAAGGTAAAGAAAATTATATATACAATAAGAAATTCAAAATTGATAGCAGCAACATGTTGATAATCAATTAAAAGAAACTAACAAAAGACGATTAACGATGATACAGCAGTTGGGGATTACAAAACAAATATACACAATGGTAAACGATTAGTCACGTACAATTTCTCATTCTAATGGACACTATTACATTTTTTTTTTTTTTTTTTTTTTTTTTTTTTAAAGAGGTTGTATGTTACAAGAGATGTCTTATTGTCACAATTTCGATATTTCATTACTTTCCCCTAGCCGCTTTCATCTTTAGACAGTCACGAACATAATGACCAGACGCGCCGCAAAACAGACAATTTTTCCTGGCCGATTGACCCCGGCCCAAACCTCTCTGATATTTTCTATACCCCGTATATCCCCCTAAACCCCCATATGGGTACATTGGGGGAACAAAACTCCCTTGTCCGAATCCCCAATAGGCTTGTGATGGGTGGGGATATAAATTCATCATCGGGGACTGACGTTGAGTCTCTGCGGCTTTTCCTTGGCAACTACTGTCCCCCGATTCTGTCTTCGTCTTCAGAGCTTTCGCCAACGCTTTGCTGACTACGTCAGTCGCTTTCCCCCCAAGCACACTCATGCAAAATGAAGGAATATCTAGTTTTTCCTTATTGCAGTTAGCTTGTCTTGATAATTCTTCAAATACTGGCGCTTCGTCGTGGTTTGATTTTCGCGCAGTTCTAGCCAGCTCCTCTATACAGACAAGAATCAGCGGGACGCTAGGTTCTGTCTGCATATATTAACCCCTCACTTTCGCTTTCAAATTTCCCAGTTCTTCTTCTCCTTCGTTTTTTCGGCATTTTTCCAGCTCCAATATTCTTTTCTCCAGTCCCTGATCTGACTTCTTTTGTTTCTTGGTCGTTGGTTCATTTCCAGCCTAAATATTGAAATTAATAAATCGTTTTGATCAAGTTGACCAGAACACAATTCATAGTACGGTTATATTGTACGTAACAAACCTTGAACAGTCTAGATTGAATTAATAACCGATCATTTACAATTAATCTCTTATCAACTTGATACAGTTCTACTAGAAAGTATCCCCTTTAACTATAATACACAACATTCAAATTTAATTTTTTTTTTTAATTTTAACAATCATATTCATTTACCGATTCCTCTGTCTCTAAATCCTGGCCATCTGGTTGACCAACCTCATTAGCATACAAGATTGTAAAATGTAACAGCTTTCTCAGATCATCATCTTGTCTCCCGCCAACCATCTGGAGACATTCGTCTGCCGATTCCGCCTGTAAGGCCTTCAAAGGCGGTGTTCATTTCTTCTCTGTCCATGTTCTCCGTAGAGGTGTTCATTTTCACCCTTGCCAAGTTCCCAACTGGTTCCTCAGCTGCCCTTACACGTTTAATTAGAGGGAAAATGTCTTTCCCCCTAAGCGAGTGCCTTTTCCGTAATACCGCAGGTGGCGGCATCTACACAAACAAAAACAAAATACTTTTACAAAAGTGATCTGGCATGTTAAGACTTACACAACAATCTTTCTACTATCCATTTTAATATCTGTATTAATCACGTTAATAATCTTAATTATAGGAAGGAATTGCATTTTCTTAATCTTAATTATAGGAACGAATTGCATTTTCACGTATTTTTACATCACTATCAGATGGACCAACCCTCTATATCTAATCCAATATAATTTCTTTATTTCATACTCTATTCTATTTTGATACTTTCACGTCAACAGTAATTTAATGTCCTAATTTCATGTCTAATTTCACTTCGCATTTTTCACTTTAACTTGATTTCCCTTTTTTTTTTTCCAATGTCTTTCCTCAATTTCACGACATCATTAAAATCATCCAAGCATTTATGATATTGTTATATCACCTATTACCGCCACTTCGACGTTGGCTTACACTTAATTAACTCATTAGATTAAGACATCCACCTCAACGTGGATAACTTTTAAGTATCAACATTTCATTCAATAACATATGCCTCTACCTCCATCTCAATGTGGGTTTAAATATTGACTCAGTGCAGTTAAATACATAAACAGTGTATATATATCTCCATTTCACCTCCACCTCAACGTGAAATTCATATTACTTTAGCGCATTAAATAAATATATAAATACTGTATATGTCTGTACCTCCATTTATCTCCACATCAACTAGAATTTAAATATATCTGCGTTTTTTTGTTTTTTTGTTTGTTTGTTTTTTTTTTTGTTTTTTTTTTTTTTTTAGTAAATTATATATAACTATTCATTACCACCTCAGCGTGGATTTCTTAATTAAGCGCTTCAACAAAATATGCATCTACCTCCATGTATATCCACCTCAACGTGGATTTAAATGATAACATAGATTGAAACATAATATTTCTACTTCAACACCTCAATGTGGATTAAATCATTAATAAAGCGCTTCAACAAAATACATATGTATCTCTTTAAATTATTCACCATCACCTCAACGTGAATTTTAATTACTGTCGCACAATATATAAACAAATATCTACCTCAACGTAGACATACATGTATTCAAAATCAGTAAAATACCCTTACATACCTTACTGCAGAATCAATACTAGGCTAAATAGGGGTGATCTAATTCTGGTGAAAAACACGTCTGGTTGCTCCCTCCACAAATCGGCAAGTGATGATGCTACTCGTTATCAGCAGTTCTCAGTGGGGATCTAGTATCGAGCATAGAATAGTATAGATAAAGCAAAACCATCTCAACAGTATGTGCTCAGTGATGTGTGCAGACTAAACAATTGTTCACCCGGTAAAACTTAAACAATAACAATAACAGAGCTTCAATTTTTTTTTTTTTTTTTTTTTTTTTTTTTTTTTTTTTTTTTTTTTGGTGTTTTGTCACTATCAACTCAAAATCCCCTTATTTTTAAAAAGAATATTTATATTAACTAGTCCTTACCGGCAATACGCTTATGTATTTCCTGGAAGTGGACACTGTCGTTAGCCAGTTTGCTCATTAAAATGCAAATTTACGCAATTTCTACATGTACAGAATATTCAAACTAATATATATGGAGGGCGGATATAAAGCTGAACATATCTGTAGAAAAAAAAACTTCCTGATGCTCATGTAATCTGCAAAACACTACATGTATCTGTCAAAACAGTTGTTGAAAACTCAATATTATAACTTGATTTTTCTTCTTCCAAATCTTTTTCAAAGAATTTTTTAAACAATTTCGTTCATAATTATGAAACCAATCTAAAGGCGCATTCAGAGTTCATCAGATTGTATCCAGCGGTACAATTGCAAATGGTAGCAATGGGTTACCAGTTCACCATCTACGTACAGTCAGTTTTGAAAGAGGTCACCAAATCTACCAGCAGTCTGGAGGAAAGGCAAGTTTGGTACATTCCAGTTCCACATGGCGGATATAGCAAAAAAAATTAATAACAAAAGAGGATTATTGCAAAAAATTCTATTTCATCAGGATTAATAAGTGTGAAATTAGCAGTTACATATATTTTGCATTTTGTTGAATCAATAAAAAAAATTGTTATGTCCTATACAAATACTACTTATCAATCATTCTGTTATACGTTTTTGAAAGAGTTTATGGTGTTCTGTGTGGTTTATATTGCGCAATAATAAAGAAAATGGGGTGTAACGGAAGGATCCACAAAATAATTCCTTTGAAATCCGCCGCAAATTGAACATCTTGAGTGCGTATCCTCTGCGCCATAGTGCCTATTTCCACCCCGTTTGTTGAACTTTTAAAAACTGCATTATCAAGAACAGGAGGGCAAATGATTCACTTCTAAGTCTTAAATTACTTTTAAATTAATTTTGCATAATCCTGGATATAATATGCTAATAATAGTTCTGTATCCTCATGACATATTTTTGTTTAATAATTCAGCTTTAATATGACTATATTTACAGGCGCGGATCCAGGATTGTTTATTTCGGGGGGGGGGGGGGGGGGGCTAGCTACAATAATGTAGCCCTCTCCGATTTTTTTTAATCTGATAATTTCTGGAGAGGGCTACAATTCCACAGCATCTCCGTAATGCTGCAAATATATTTTTTAAATATATATATAAAAGGTAATTTTAGAATATACAAGGAATTACATATATAGATGTTTTAGTTTTTGTTATTCTAATAGAAATCTTTCTTTGGTTTTATCCAACAACAACAAAGACAAAAAATTTATTTAAAGATGCTTAGACACAGAATAATTAAAAACTTATTTTATCTGGAAATTATTGGAACTACGAATTCCTGGACGCGTTTGATTAACACATCCTTGCACTTTCACAAATATTATCTTTATCCTTAATATTTAAGAAAAGAAGCGATTTTGTTTTGTATTAATGAAAAACATTACATCTATAATCCAGAAAATTCAGAGTAGAAATGTGCGAAAGCAAACCCCTTCTCTAATATCGTCAACCCGTGCTCAGTGTTGTGTACAGAGTTTAACAAATTGAATACACCCGTGAAACGTAAACTGTTTCTGTAAACAGGGCACGAGCTCTGTTATTGTTAATGTTTACGATTCACCGGGTGTGTTCAATTGTTAAAGTCTGCACACACCACTGAGCACGGACTTACAATACTGTGAGTGGGTTTTGCTTTCGAACATTTCTACTCTGAATTTTCTGGATTATAGTTTTAATATTTTTCATTAATACACAACAAAATTGCCACTTTTCTTAAGTATTAAGAATAAAATTAAAATTTGTGAAAGTGCAAGGATGTGTCAATCAAACGCGTTTAGAAATTTGAAGTTTCAATAACTTCGAGATGAAATAAGATTTTTATTATATTTTAGTATGAAATGCTATAGCAACATGTAAGTCATGAAATTATACAGAACATTTGAGAAAATATTAACATCAAATCTGTGTCCAAGCACCTTTAAGGTAAATGTACCCTTAAGAAAAACAGAAAACCAGTTCCAGTGTACCACAAGCTAATTCAGAGAATTCGTTTCCCCCGCTGATTGAAAAAGGAAGAGGGTGGAAGAACGGAAAAATATGTAGATGGAGAAAGAAAAATAGTCAACATTGACCTTTCAGCTTTTGGCCTTAAAATCAATAAGGTTGATTTTTCTTGACCTCAGGTTTCATTGTAAAAGCTTACGGAGATCGAAAGTGTATGTAAATTTCAGACCTTTGTCTTTGACCCTTAGAGTCTTTTTAAGTCACATTACATTGTAATTTAATTGACTACTGTTCACTACATTTATGATGAATAGAATAAATATCACAAAGACATCACACTTCTCAATGCTCGATTTTCTATACACAGAATAAGCCTGTCATTCAAGCTCCTCTGTCTCAATATCTGTACAATAAGCACATCAGTGAGGATTTTCAATATTTCCTTGGCACACAGACTAGATACATTCTACATTTTATTCTCAATGGCTGTTTTCTGTAAACGTCATTGTTCATCAATTTTCTCTCATCAGCAACAGTCCCATTTTCACTCATTAGAGTAGATATTCTCTTCACCTTGGCCCTGTTGTTCTCTGATGTACTCCAAAACAGCTGTGTGAATCATTCTGTATTCTTCCTATCAATAAAAAAATACATCATGTTTTTTTTTCTACTGGTAAGAGACCAGAGGAGCATATGCTTTAGAAAGGTGTCCGTCCGTCTGTCTCTAAACAATTTTTCAAAACACTACTCCTCCAAAAGTTTTTTTTTTTTGTTATTTAAATTAGACTTGATATACAAAAAGATCAGACTAAGATAATAGTTCATTATTCATTATTATAAGTACAAACACGTTTAGAGCTACCGTTTCGTTAGAAACCCCGGGTTTTTAAAAAAAAGCCTCGCGTGTGCCACTTTTAAAGGGATTACATTGCTTTAAGAAATTCAACTGTTTTTGATCCAACTGTTCAAGGCGATAAAGAAAATTATTTGTTGTTTTTGCCAATATACAAACACATTTCAGACTTACCAGAGTGGAACATAACTCTGGACGTCTGATTTGTAGCTGTCGGACAGTAGAGAAAATGTCCACCTCTCCGTCTATAGACAACCGTTGTATTACATTATAAACAGCACAGAATACACCACATAGGGCTGCACCGTCACTGTTATATAAAAGATCATATAAGTACTTTTTACATATCTCTTAAACGTTTTTTTCTTTCAACAAAAATGATGAGATGAATCATAAACAATAGAAAGGCATTTTTCTCGGAAAAGGTGATGCAGTGGTAAGTGGTGGTGGTAAACAATTACCACCAGCAATAGTAAGAAAAATTTTAACCTGCTGACGATAGTGAAAGGTCCCTCAGTTTCATTGTCCATTACGAAGGACACCAGTTTTAGCAGTTGTGATGTGCCCTGATCTGTTGACATCAAACTGAACTTAGGTTCCAAAATAGAAACCGAGTACGTTTCATCGCTTTGTTGTACAAAAAAAGATTAAAGTGCAGTTCCCGAAGTGGTCCATTTTGGGATTCATGGATTCTTATTTAATTGGTTGACAGGTTAATAGTGGTCAATATATACCATTTCGATTGTGTTCAAATATTATTTATAAAAACAGCTAAAAATAAGGGAAAAGAAATTGAAAGTACAAGATGGTATTTTGCATCTTCAAAGTCAAGCAGAACTTTTTGTTCAAAAGAAGTTAATTTGAATTCAACTTATTTTTTTCATTTAACCTTACACATATATTCCATTTCATTTCTATCATATTTAATTTTATATACGTAAAACTCACTTCTCGAACAATTTGAATAGTAGAGCATTTCACGTCTTCTGAATTTTTCTTTTGACAGTGAACAGTAAACGGGATCACAATTTTAGACTCATCTGAGCTTGGCATCCATTTCTTACTCTGGAAACAAAAATAAAACGAAATAATATAAGAATTTTATTCCTAACGTCTTAAAAGCTTTTTATTTAAGGATATTAAATCAATAAGACATATTTAAACCGTGTGTTCTCTCCTTGGCGGTCACAAATACTGATATCTAAAAATACTACATTATGCAATATCCATTCTATATCCAATTTTAGAAATACTGATTACATACTTATATCCGAATATATTACAATACCGATTCTACATTAGGTAGAGGATCCATACAGATCACAATATCGCATTCACGGTCAGTGAGCAGGCACAGGAAGTCTACAGCGTTCTCTGGTGGGGGATAGTGCGTCACAATAAAGGCTTTGTTGTTTACATACGACTAAAAAGTTGTTGTTTACATACGACTAAAAAGAAAGATTGTTACTTTTTGACACATTGGAAATTGCTAAAAATTGTTTATCACCTTGAAAATTTTTTTGCAAAAATTGTCTTTGATAAAGATTATCAATGATTATTTCTTGTAACAAAAGCAAGAGCAGCTATTCCTATAAAGTGATCATTTCAATACTACGGTCAATACACAAATTTGACATCTTAATTACAAATATGAGAATTTTGAAAAAGAAATTCGTACAGGAAGTATTACTGCATTTATGAAACCTCCACGATTCTGTACATTAGAAGACAGGAACAGACTGTATCTATCAACTGGAATAAAAGTCAATCCATGTAAACGGTGTATATTTAAAGTAAAATGTAACAAAATTATTTTTTAGTTGTTTTATTTTTTTTTTTTAAAGCTATACAAAATTAGTTGATACACTTATATTCATCGTTTGAACAAGGTTTATGCAAAAATTCTCAGAGGTAACATGTATAGTGGCAATTCGATCTGTGTCTTTCTCTTTACAAGGGTGAATAAAAAGAAAATTACTTTAATTAATGTGGGACCCAAAGTTTTATTACAATTGTCTTCAGATTGACAATGCTCGATTGATCCACACTATATGACTGTCATTAATATTAAAAAGGAAAAAAGAACATTACAACATTAGATGGAATACAAGCCTTCTAATAATAATTACCTACGTGGTAGAATTGAGCATCTTTGTCCATATCCTGACTGTATGGCAAGCTTATAATCGGCTTCTGTGTAAGAGGGCCGGACTTTCAACAGAGTCTGCAAATTCAAAAGAGTTTGGTTATTCTTCTCATTTATTTCAATTAATATATGGAATATATGATACTTAGAAAAGAATCCTTAGTGTTGAAAAATGAAATGCGTCGAATTTGTTTTTTTCTTTTATAGGTTATGGTATACATGTTTTCATACATTTGCATCTTCATTTCATCTATACCTGACTGTATCGCTCGACTTCAGACCAAGTTCCGTAAACGATATTTAACATATTTAGGATTGAATTACCCGAAACTTCTTTATGAATTCATTTTGATTGGCCAAATTACCTGAAACTCCCTTCTAAGTTCACTTTGATTGGCTGGTTTATCACTCGTCATTAATTCCGCTTTTCTGATAAACTCTGATTTCTTTAGGACTGAGGGACATGCCTTAAACATGTGGTTGAGAGCCAGAAATATGGTTATGTATTGTTTCTGTAAAGAAAGCTTTTGAAATCGAAACAAAAATCATTGGACAGTAATGAAGTAACTTTCCAAATCAATTCAACTTTTTAACTTTTTGAGAGATTTGAGGTACACTTGGTATTTTAAAAATAGAGGTAGCCTATCAAAGCTAAGATTGTATGCAGTCTCTGATTTTCAAAGCAAGAGATTGTGTTGGGTTTTTTAAAAGTTACTATCATAATTCTATTAAATTTTTATGGACTCTGCTTTTAAGGTAAATTACAATAAAGTTTGTTCATTGTCCAAAACGCATTCTAAATTTTGAGAGAATGTATTACATGTTAGCAGTGTCAATTCTGATTGCGTGGACCTGAGGTCCACGCAGAAAATATATAACCGAGGTAAAACCGGATGCGATGCAGAGATGTAAGACTGCGCATGCCTCAGAATGCAAGAGAGTTCGACAACTTGCCCTTAGGATAAATCGCCCTCTTGAAAAGGCCTCGACCTTCATTGAAGACTCGCTAAAATTCTGTACATTCTGTATTTAATTTTAGCGTATACCAAATCAGAATCTACACTTCAGATATAAATAAAAACTATATATTACTAATAGTTATGACTATGAATTGTGAAAAGAATATTTTCCAGTTAAGTTCGAGTTTCTATCATATAAGCATTTTTCAAAAGGGGGAAGATTTCAGATGGCTTCACAATTCAAATTAAAAACTTATTTCAGTGATTAGGATTTTAAAGATAGGAAATAGTTCCAACATCAGTTTTATGCATTTAGTCAAGTAGGAAGTAATTTCAGTTTGGAGGAGGGACAAAAAACCCAGACATTCCTGACGAGAAAAAAGGTCACCTGACGTTTCTAGAGGGTGTATGACCATAAATTAGTTTGTCTTTTTATTGTATTGTCTTTACTGGCAAAATTATACAGTGGGCACAACTATTAATTAACTTTCTGTTGTATAGTAAAGCATATGCTGGTAAATTTATAACCCCCTTCATGTGGGCCTGATATTATATACGGCCTATAACAGTGATGTATCCAATATTCAGCAGAAATGTCTTCCCTGTCAAGAAAATCACTGATTTAAACTGGACAATATTTTTACCTCTGTCTTTTCAAGAGCAAAACATTTCATATTTACAGTTAATTAATTGTGATACATACATGACCCTCATATACTTCAAACATTCCTGGTTACAGATCAGTGCTACATAAGATGCCTTGATCAAACATAATTGATATTCAGTTTTGGTAATAAGACTATTATGTTGAATAATAATGAAAAATTACGTTTCAAGATGAAATATTTTTTTACAACAAACATTTATTACAATACAGATTTTGCGGCTTTGAAAAACATGCGTATGGTCCACATATTGCAATCCTTTTTGAAGGACAGCAACTTGCTTAATTTTATAAGAAAGGATTTAGGCATAGATTTCGTAACGAGTGCGAATACGCAAGTTTCGAGAGTATCTTCCTTGGTGCGCTCTTTCGTTACGTAGAGGAGTTTTGTTTCCGCGTAAATCTGCAGGTGGGACAGTTATTTATGTTTGATATGTTGCATCATCGGTATGCCGGTATATCAAAACTGATCGTCGGGATAAAATCTTCAACTCGAATAATACCGAATTAAAGTAAAGGCGTCTTTTTTTCTATAAAAAAAAAATCGGGGAAAATATCAGTAGATAAGACTTATCAGACATGGAAACGATTTGAATCTATAATAAATACACACGCCTCTGATCATTCTGAATGACACACAGACTTTTTCCCTAATAAAAACTTCAAAGAGCCCACCAACTTTTAAAAATATGTTTGTTTGTTTGTTTTTTAACGTCCCTCTCGGGAATTTTTCACTCATACGAGATGCCACCACTTGCCGGTGGAGGGCTGCAAATTCTGACCTATGCTCCGCACTTAGGGCCATTGCACCCGGTACTAAGGGCCTATGAGAAATGAGGGATCCTTTTCGTGCCAGCACCCACTGCGAATCGGGACCTCGGTTTATACCGTCTCATCTGAAGGACCGGCCCCTCGTCCCGCAGTCGAGTTCGAACCCGCGATGTAAGGATCAATTCCTTACACCGCGATTCTAGAGCAAACGCTCTAACCACTGCGCCACCCAGGCGACTTAATTAGGTTTGTACAATCAGGGAAGCGTCTTTTTTACAAAGACTATGAGAGTTCTCTTGTTTTCAAGATTCTGTAAACATGAAAAGTAGAGCTTGATAAAATCATCAGCATCATCACTGCTTTACATTATCACTTTCTATAACATTAATAAAATGAATGGAGAAAATGAAATGTATTCAAGCTGAAAAGGCCATTAAACAATACAAATTGTGAAGTAGAGCAAACACGGACCTCTAAAACATCAGAGGTGGGATCAGGTGTCAAGGAGGAATAAGGATCCCCTGCCGACCGGTCACACCCGCCTTGTGTTCTTGTCATGATCGGGAAGTAACGTGAAATTCCGTCGACAATTCAGTGTGTAAGTAATGGCCTAACAATTAGTATGAAAAACGTCAGTCAGAATTTGACTTAATGATAAATTGTATTTGCTGACAAGGTCATTGAATCGACCATAGAACTTACGAAATGATGACTTTAAACAAGACTGGTGATATTCTTGTTTCATCAACTTGTTTGTCAATAAATGAATTTTAAATGCCCATAGCATTCGTTCATTTATTTATGCAGGTTTGTATACATCAACAACCTGTCCAACTTCCATGCTGATATGGATACTGTTTGAACCTCTATTGTTGGAGAGTTACAATCTCGAAACTCTCGTATTGGACTTTTACGAGAAGCGCTGACTTTTACAGTCGACAGCTTACTTAGACATTTAAACTTGTATTATGTTCGGAGGTACGAATTGATAATAAATAAGGAAACATTAATAGTGGTTATAGGTATGGTGTTGGGGATGCTTACATGATTTACCTGTATACAAACAACACAAGAGATGATTGGAGACAGAATAACATTTATTTACTTAAAATATGTTATTCGTAAGGGATAGTGTTTCCTTTCAATTTCATTTGCTGAAGAAATTAAATAAGGAAGGTAAGAAAACATTTCGAAAGGAAAACTTGACAGGAATTGGTCAAGGTGGAAAGGGAAGGGGTTCAGGATAGGGTGGTTGCAGATCCCTCCCTAGACAACGTAATATGTGCTTGAAACTACCCAGTACCGGTTGCCATGGTAACCAAGACCACCATTTTAAGGCTTAAAATATGGAGTGGCTTACTTAAAATTATACCAAATTTATCTTAAATTTCTATTTTCTACATATTTTTTACATGATTATTTGTGGCCTACTTTGATGGACTATTTGTTGGAGTAACTACCACAGATAATGAAATGATTCAGTAGTAGGTCATGAAAGAGTGGTCTTTCAGTGAAAAGTGTCAATTTTTTAAAATTCAGAAAAATGCAGATTTTGGGCTTTTTATAAACATAGTACATGTAGCAAGAAAACGCGGGCAATCCATAACAAATAATAGCAATCATTTAAAAGTAAACTCTATACTCAACAAAATATAAAATTTCTAGAGAGGTATAATTTCTTAAGATAAAATATAATAAAAACAAAAATGGTTGCTATGAAGAATTTGGATTAATTTGTAGATTCAACATTTGACTCCTTTTTTGTATGATCTTTTTCTGCCAGGTATCTTTCTTCCTCACAGCCTTATTATCCCACTCAACTTGTAGCTTTGAAGTCCATGTAACTGATCTAGGCTTGCTTTTACACACTTTCATTGCAATGATGCAGCATGTGTCACAGGAATTTCAATAGGACTGCAATTCATTTCCCTGCTTATACAAATTACTTGTATATTTCTCAGACACAGTAAGGCCTGAACAAACATTTAAGGACCCTCTATACACTGATTAAAAATGTTTTTTGGACTTTGAGAAAAGGAGTGTTTTTTGAAATTAACTAATTCATTTTTAATATAGAGAGCGTGCCTTTTTTATCCAGGAAAAATCTTCAAAGATAATGAAGTAATTATAAATAAAATTCGCTTTTACTTACTCAAATGGAGAAAATACATGCAAATAAAGTTTTCAACTACTCTATCTTGGTCTAATATGATGTTTAGAATACTTGAATTTATTTTAAATAATGTCATACAGTGCAGGTTAAAATTCATTCTATTTCTATATCAAATGATGGGTCAGTCTAAGTACACAAAAGTACCCTGAAATTAGGGCGGAGTGTAGAGAGTGTCCTTAACTACGGGTAATACAAAATACTACACAAAGTGGGTTAAAAATAACTGAAAATGTCAAAAACAAAAAACAAGAGGCCCAAGGGCCTTAGCGGTCACCTGAGTATAATACAACAATTTAAAGGATCCATAGAGTATAAAATGAACTGAAAGGTGAAGCTTTGTTGCCCAAAAGCAAGAAAAATAGGGTGATCAGGATCAACAAAATAATTAATCTAGTGTTCATTAACAGTACATAAATTAGGTTCTAATCTGTTCCCCATTTATCACTCTCACCAGACAGTATATAAACAAACTTATAATTAGTGCTTCTGTACTCTTTTAATTCCTTGTTGAAATCTCTTACATTGGCCTCTCTTGGTCTTTGACCAACATTTAATTAATAAGACAAGTTATTTTTGTCTCATATTTTTTATTTGTTACTTACAAGTCTACCTGATCATTAAACATATGAAAGTACTTTTTGTATTATACAATAAAAATTCTTGCATTATTCTCTTATTCTATTAACCTTTCAAGTACATTATTTACAGTGATTAATTAACACAAGTAAATGGCAAAGGGGAATAACTCCTCTCAATAGAATACAAATTAATAGAGCCCTGGCCTGGACCAGAACACTTGATCAAATGGTTCTGATGTTCAAAAATCTGGTAAAAATACTCTTCCTTATTAAAACTTTTACTCTTTTTGCCTCTGATATGCCCAGGTGCAGAGAAGATTTTTAAAGCATTAATGCATTTTCACTATATAATAAATAGAGGCCCGCCCTAATATCAGAACCTCTGATCCAGGGGTCATGAAATTCACAATTTTGGAAGAGGCATCCTTGCTTATCATAACCATGTATTTGTTTAAATAATACCCAGGAGAAGAGAAGAAGATTTTCAAAGAAATAATGCACTTTCACTATATGATCTATATAATCCCACCCTAGCACCAGAACCCCTGACCCTGGGGTCATGAATTTCTCAATTTTGGTAGAGTCACTCTTAGAGAAGAAGATTTTCAAAGAAATAATGCACTTTCACTATATGATCTATATAGCCCCGCCCTAGCACCAGAACCCCTGACCCTGGGGCTATGAATTTCACAATTTTGGTAGAGGGCTCAATGCTTATTACAATCATGCCAACAGTTTGACTGCTTGATGTCCAGGAGTAAAGAAGAAGATTTTTAAAGATTGCATTAATTTTGATGGTTTTGGCCCCATCCCTCAGGCCTCAGGGGGGCAGGGGCCACGAATTTCACAATTTTTGTTCCCCTTCACCCATAAATGCTATATGCCAAAATTGGTTGAAATTGGTTTGCTGGTTCCAGAGAAGAAGCTGAAAATGTTCAAAAGTTCACGAACGACGCACGACGACGGACAAAAAGAGATAGCAATAGGTCACCTGAGTGACTCAGGTGACCTATAAATACAAACTACTCCTCTGAGTCATGTTTCACTTTCATTTCCTTTGATTGTTAGCAAAAGATTTCCGAAAAGGGATATAACTCTTGACAAAAATGTGCATAAATTTAGAGATTTTTACAAACTTTACAATCAATTTATTTTCTTGAATTAAATAATACCTTTCCAATTTTTTAATATGTATTTTATAATTGTTAAAAGGGTAAAATTTAGAGCATCTAAATATTCCACTTGTGCCTGCGTTTTTTGTGCATACTGTTATGTTCCACCCCCCCCCCCCCTTTTTAAAGCATTTTTTAAGTATTATTGGTATTTATTGGAAAGTCCAAGATTTTTTTCTTGCAATATTTTTGTATAAAAAATCCAAAATTCAAATTATTTTTAGGTAACAAAATTCATAATGGTCACCTTCATTTATTAAATATACATTAATGGGGTGAAATTACATTTATTGGTATTTTCCACCAAATGCAATGTACGAAAATGCGTGACCTGTTGCCATGGAAACAAGACAAATTGATCATTTCCAATAATATTTTTGTAAAATGGGCTTATAATGTAATTATTTCCTCAAGTATCAACAAAATCAGTGACAGTCAATTTCCAGCCCATTTTGATGCTTACAGAGAATGACTCTTAATTAATTGTTCAGCTAAATATTTATATCGAAAAAGGGCTTCCGTATATTGTCCTAGTGTAAAAGTAAGCCGCCTTTTGTAAAAGTCAGTCCTTCTCACAAAAGTCCATTAGTATTCGGTTCTTCTCAAAATCTCCTGTCGCCCGCGTGGCGCAGTGGTTAGAGCGTCTGCTCTAGAGTCGCGAAGTAAGGAGTTGATCCTTACGTTGCGGTTTCGAATTCCACTGTGGGACTTGGAGACCGGTCCCTTGGATGTGACCGTATAAACCGAGGTCCCGTGTCGCAGAAGGTGCTGGCACGAAAAAGATCCCTCACTGCTCAATGGCCGTAAGTGCCGAGTATAGGACACAATTTGCAGCTCTCCACCGGCAAGTGGTGGCGTCTCCATATGAGTGAAAAATTCTCGAGAGGGACGTTAAACAACATACAATCAATCAAAATCTCGTTCCTTATTTTTTATATTTAAGAGAAACAAGGTTTGCCGAATGTCTCTTAAAATTAAAAGAAATAGAAAGGAACGAACAAGTTACTGACACGCACTGGTTATGAAACTTATTTCTCCCATTATATAAAAATGGAATTGATTGTTTTTAGGTTAACTTTGAACGTGGAATAAAGCAGCTAATCAGAATAAGTACAAGATGTATTCAGCAAATCATAATCGCGTCTAAGGTATTTCATAACTTATAATGAACATGTAAAAAAAAAACAAAACGCGCAGGAGTGATGAAACACAGTTGATAATGAGAGAACAAAGTTTATCAAACTGGAATCTATACACAGATTGACTTATTGTAATCTACGACATAATCTAATAATTCAGTTAATTGAATAGTACATACGTAGGTCTGGACCATATTCATCCTATTTTCTCTCATTCTCTTGATGTATTCTGCGATGTTGATTTTCTTCTCTTTTTTACCAGCCTTATACAGAGCATCTAGAGCTATGTATGTACCCGTACGGCCTATCCCGGCACTAAGAATAAAAAAATATTACCATATCCAAATTACTAAATTAACACATGCCTGGTTGTATGCAATGGATAAAGGTAATATCATAGGTATCACAGTTTTGGATTTCAACAAAGCTTTTGATTTTGTGAGTCATGACATTCTTAGAGATAAATTAAAGAATTACAACTTTGATGAATTGTCAATTAAGTGGTTTCACTCGTATCTGAATAACACGACACACTATGTAAAAAATTGGTACATCTTTTTTCTGGTGTCTTTCCTGTCACAGCTGGTGTGCCACAAGGATCAATATTAGGCCCCTTATTGTTTTTGTTGTATATTAACCTTTGTTGACCTTTCCTTACATTGATATGTTTGCTGATGATGCAACTCTGCATGTTTATGAGATTAATATATTGAGTATTGAAACACCTTTAAATTCTGATTTAGTAAATATATTTTTTTTAAAATGGTGTTTAGAAAATCAAATGGTTTTAAATGGTGTTTAAGCAAAATGTATTCTGATGGAAACTCAACAAAGAAAATCGAAATTAAATAATCAAAATCTTAGTTTCCATGTTTCTTACAAACACCTTGACAGTGTTGAAACGGAAAAAGTATTTGGGGTACATGTAGATCAAAGGCTAAATTTTCATAACCATGTAGACTCAGTCTGCAAATCTTTAACATATAAATTATTTACCTTGCAAAAAATTAAGAAATTTCTTCCTTTGAAAACTAGAAAACTGTTTTACAATGCCTTTATCCTGCCTTCCATCAATTATTGTCTGACTATCTGCGGTAATGCACCAGATAGTTACCTGGAAAGAATTCATAAGCTCCAGAAATGGGCCGCTAGAATTATACTTGACTCTGTCCCTGACGCTCCATCTAAGGCATTATTTAAAAAATTAGGCTGGCTATCCATTTTTGATTTAGTAACATTACACAAGTGTATCTTGTTGCACAAAATATTTAACAATCAGAGTCCTCTGGAATGTCCTTGGGTCCTTGTTATATGCCCTGTTTACTGATTGGTATTTTTTATTTGATCGATCACTGTTTATTATTTTTATTTTGTCATCATTACGCTATAACATTAGCTGAACCGAGACTTTGCTTTAATCATTGCACTATTCGTTATTAAAACAGGCAACCGTTTTTCGTATTGCTTATAAGATAGCTGTTGAACAAAGATGTGATAATTTTTTAAGCAATCAAAACGTTCGTTCGTTCAACTTCATTTTAACATTCTAATTAACATTTTCAATATTACATAGGCATAGCTGCAGTGAACCACTATGGGACTATAATATTGTCCATTCCTTGTCACGTGATCATGGAATACTACTAGACAGAGCGGTTCCGGTATGCCGTGATCCGGCCAGGAAGTGTAGTGATATTGAGTTACCAAACGTGTCTTTTTAAACTGGTGAACAACAAGAGAAGGTCAGAAGTGGTAGTACTTTGTAAAACAATACTATTTCTATTTTCGTTTACAAATACATTTTACCAATAAGTAATTAAATATACATATTCGAAAGTATGCTTCTCAAGCTGTTGTTGGAAAAGTAATGATAAACTACGAACTACCCTTAATATTCTGATTACATAAAATGCGTAGATTTTCTCTCCTTCATTATGTATAGAAAATTCCCCTATGGAAATGGCCTTGTTTAATTCTGGCCAATATTGCACACACTTAGTCTGAAAACAATAAAAGATATACTGAATATATAAACGAATCATCAAATTAAACATCTGTGTAAATGCAATATTTTTTTAACGATGGCATAATTGTATTAGGTTCATGAATGAGGCAAAGATAATAGATATACTTATTAAAGACTGTTTCACAATGACTGCGGTACTGCTGTTTTTCAGGGCAAACTTGATAGTTTCATGAAATATGACGTAACAGCCATTGTTCAATAAATGTCATATAATTATATACCAACAATTTCGCCAAATATTATTAATTTGTCCTGCAAAAGAGCAGCTCCGCAGTTATCATGAAAGGGCTACTTAGAAAAAGTTAATGTATTTTGAAATGAATAATTGCAATTATAAACAATGTAACAAAGGTTTCTTTTTTTTTTTTCAGAAATGACATCCTACCTTATTTCCTTCTTTAAGGTTGGTCAACATAACGATTTGTGAGACGTGCTCCTGCCAAATCATTAACCAGAAATCTGTCAGTGTGTTCTCTTTAGGACCTGTATAAAAAAAAAGTATTTCCTGGTATATATCTAGATCAACAAATTATATAGACCTTTTGTTACCTATCTATTTCGTATATCATTTGGATTTATCTAGAATTCTGTAATACATCTTTATCAGTTGGTTTTATGTGTAACAATGTTATATATCTTTATATAGATGTATAACAGTGTTCTAAATAAATCCAACTGAAAAAGATATATAATAGCTGTTACAGGCAAAACAAACAAATTTAAAAAATAAATATACAACAAGCAACAAGTGTGTCTTCTGTCTTCCGTCTGATTTTTGATAAGATTAGATAAGAATTTTACTGAGATTTTCGTTCAAACATAATGATTTAAATAATTGTTAAGACGAACAATTTTGCTTCAGTAATGTGTAGCAGAATATTGATCATTAAAGAGTAAAAGATTAAAGACTTTCGGCCCGTCTTGGGCCCCTAATATGAGTGGACTTTCTCTTTTTCTTGAAATCATCGTAAAGCTAAAATGATTTTGAAAACTTTTTCTTTAACAACTATTCCGAATTTCTTTTTCATTTCAGAATTCTATGCAAAAGAAATTTTAAGGGACCGGCCCTTCAAGTCCTAAAAGTGGACGTTTAGCAAAAAATTGAAAGATTGCACGTTGTTAGGAACATTATTTAATTTGAACAGTCTTTTGTTCAATAATGCTTACCAAAATATTCCTCCATTTCGAGATATACTGCGAAAAAAAATCTGCAATCTGGCTCCCTGATAACCCCTTATTGCATAACGTACGTCAACATCATGTTACATAGTTCAAGAGTGTGAAGATGAACTATTTTTCTTCAGTTGTGTAATCAAAATACTTATCATTAGAGAGTTATGGATTTAAGACTTTCGGCCCCTAATTTGAGGGACCAGTCCCTTTTTCTTTATATCACTTTAAAGCTCTTTTGGTTTTGAACACTTTTTGTAAAACAACTAACAAATCTTTTTTTTTTTTGTTTCCGAGATATATGCAAAAGAAACATTTAGGAGCCGGTCCTTCAAGTCCTAAATTGGGACGTAAAAATACGCGATCACTCAATAATATCTTTCTGTCAGTTGAATTTATCTAGGGTCTCCTTGCTCTATATATATATCCGTAAGTAAATCTTCTATATACATGTGGTGGATTTCATTACACATATTGCGCTCCATAGTTCTCAAATAGAATTATCTCCCTTCTTAGTAAGTAAACACGTGGAAGCACCACGCTCGGAAATTTCAGTTTTAGAACTTGTATACCACAACAATGTATGTATTTATAATTTTACTTATATTATAATCTTGTTGAAGTAACATGAATATTATTACAGCAAGTTTTTCTTGTAAAATATTGCATACAGATAATTTACGGTCGCTGATGTTGTCAACATGTAACTATTCACCTGAGCTGTTTTTGGTTTTATTTTATAGGATGTAGCTCTGTAGTTAACATTCTTCTTATCGTGTCTTACATTTGTATACCATAATGTCATTTTTGTAAAAGAATTATTCATATTGAGCAATTTTCCTATTCCCGCGATTTTCAAGATTTTCTTACTATGGAACGCCGTTTGTGTCAAAACTTTTTTGCATGTATAAATTTAACTTAGTGTTTTTATTGGTAGAAAACAACCATTTGAATGTGACTTTCTTTATTTTTGTAGCTTTTTACCTGATTTATTCAATAAATGTTGAATGAACTGGTTGAGACTTTCTGTGCCTGAGACAGAACAGTAAAAAGATTGTTACCACTACATGGACTAAGAGATTCACATTTGATCGTCAATCAGCTAGGAAACGTCGGTCGCTATAATTGGATCTAATGTCTTTCAGAAGTTCAACGATGGAGAACAAGTTGGATCTTAAAGATTCTAAATTACGGATCCGAACTCTGACTGAAAAGGCAGCAGAACAATTTAACGAGCTTCGTGAGGATTATAAGACAAAGTTAGACGCTCAATGGGCAGTTGTTGAAAACCTTATTTCTTCCTTCAGTACTACCATCACAAACTTAGATTACTTGGACACATTTGAAAGTGACCTTTCAAAAGCCTATGCAGAATATTGCTCAACTTCTGCAAACTTTGTGTCACTCCTGACAAAAACTAGAACAGAAGAGAGTATTAAAGAGAATCAAGAGCACTCTTCATTCATGCAGAAATGTAAGGAATCTGTGAACTCTGTGATAGACAAAATTAATGAATCACGCCAAGCAGCACTTGAAAATGCTTCACGTCGTTCAAGAATCTCCAGATCAACACAATCAAAACACACATATACTTCGAATTCATCATCACAACTTGCTCGCATGCGTGCTAAGGCAGAGGCAGCAAAAGTTCGGCTGGACTTTGTACAACAAGAGACATCATTACTGAAACAGAAAGCAGCTTTCGCTGAACAGGAAGAAGTCTCTCGAGCTGCATCCTTGAGGAAACAGAAAGAACTCGAAGCTGAATTGAAACTCTTAAACACTAAACAAAAAGTAGCAGCGACAAAGGCAGAAGCAGAAGCACTTGAGAATGAAGATGAGAAACCAATACTGCGAGATTTAGAAAGGTTGGAGGCTTTGAGGCCCATTGACCCAATGGAGAGAACCAAACGTTATATAAGTGAACAGTCAGCCATAAATTGTAAGGAGGAAATGAAACCAGTAGCCGAATTGAATGTGTACGCGCCAGCCTTTCTTCCTGGCCAACCATGTATTCCTGAAACTACTGTAGAAAATCGACCTTTTCTTCGTAGTCAACCTAATATTCCAAATATTTCAACGAAGGGATATGACCAGATAAATTACTTCACTAAGTTTCTCTTGAAGAAAGACTTACTCATCTCTCGTCTTACTCGATTCGATGACCATCCACAGACATACATATTCTGGAAGGCACAATTTCAAGAAATAATAAAAGAATTGGAAACAACAAAAACAGAAGAACTAGATCTTCTCACAAAATGGCTGGGACCAACTTCATCAAAATATGCCACAAGTATCAGGTCAGCAAATGTTTCAAATCTAGCGGAAGCCCTTAAGAGGATCTGGGAACGTTTAGACGAACGATATGGTAGTCCGGAGCTGCTAGAATCTGTGTTGATGTCCAAATTATCTTCTTTCCCTAAACTCACTAACAGAGATAATGTGAAATTATATGACTTGCTAGACTTACTTTGTGAGATCGAGTCACTAATGTCAAGTCCGAAGTACAGAAGTTTGTTAAGCCATTTCAATTCTTCTTCTGGTATAGCGCCCATACTGTGTAAGCTTCCACACAACATTCAGGAGAAATGGACTACTCATGCATACAAGTACAAAAAGCAACATGCTGTCATTTTTCCTCCATTCTCATGTTTTGTTTCATTCATGAAGGATATTAGCAAAATGAGAAACGACCCTGGATTCATGTACACCACTGAGAGTGCTACAAATTCTTACACAGTGAAAGAAAAGGTTGGTCAGAGAAACAATCAAGTGAAACAATGGATTGCCACGAAGAAAACTGGAGTGACACAGAATTCAGAAAATGTGAAGTCCACTACAGTGTGTCCCCTTTACAAAGCTAGTCATAGTCTGAATGATTGTCGTGGTTTCAGAGACAAGTCATTTAAGGAACGAAAACGTTTTTTGCGGGAGAACAAAATTTGTTTCAAATGCTGTAATTCTAATGAACACAAGTCTAAGGAGTGTACAGCTCAGATTCATTGTACTCAGTGTGGAAGCCATTCTCATCCGTCAGCACTTCACATCGGAACACCCACAGTCTGTCATGGTGGGGAGAAGACTGGTGATAATTCCACAACATCAGCATGCACCCAGATATGTAGAGATGGATTCTCAGGGAAGTCATGTGCAAAAGTAGTTTTGGTAAACTTGCACAAAACCAACAATCCAAGTAAATCGCTAAAGGCATACGCAATAATAGACGACCAAAGCAATAGAACACTGGTAAAGTCAGAAGTCTTCGATCAGCTTGATATTGAAAGTGAAATGACGGACTATCAGTTAACTTCCTGTGCTGGAGTTACTGACATGCTAGGCAGACAAGCCCGAAATCTCACAGTTTCATCTCTAGATGGATTGTCATCAGTTGACATACCCATTGTCATAGAATGTAACCACATTCCAGATATCCGAAATGAAATACCCACACCAGACGTAGCGAAATCATATACTCACCTTCAGGACATTGCAGATAACATACCTGAAGTTGATGAAAACATTCCGATTCTCATCTTGATTGGCCGAGATATTCCAGAAGCGCACCACATAGTAGAACAGCGAACTGGTGCCAGAAATTCACCCTTTGCGCAGAAACTTACCTTGGGTTGGGTGATAGTAGGCGAATCATGTTTAAACAAGGTTCATCATCCCAAATCTGTTGTAGTGAACAAAACTTACCTGCTACCAAATGGTAGGACATCCATGTTTCAACCATGTCCTAATGACATACATGTAGAAGTTCACAATAAAGATACTGGTCACTATTCTCAAGATTTGGATTCTTCTATTTTCATGAAACGAAGGGATGACGATACAATTGGTCTCTCAGTAGACGATAAGAACTTTATCAGAACCATGGATCAAGATGTTCATCTCAGTGTTGAAGGTAATTGGGAAGCTCCATTGCCATTTAGAGAAAAGTGACAACGACTACCAAACAACAGATTGTACGCACTGAAGCGAGCACAAAATTTGGATATCGGTCTCCGGAAAGACCAAACAAAACAAGAACATTTCATGTCCTTCATGAAAAAGATATTTGACAACAACCATGCAGAAATCGCACCTCCTCTTAAGGAAAAAGAAGAGTGTTGGTATCTACCCATATTTGGGGTATACCACCCTAAAAAGCCATTGCAAATCAGAGCTGTATTTGACTCCTCTGCCAAGTTTCAGAACATTTCACTGAATGACGTACTTCTTTCTGGTCCAGATTTGAACAACAAACTTCTAGGTGTACTCTTGCGTTTCCGGAAAGAACCTGTAGCTGTAACAGCAGACATTGAGTCTATGTTTCACTGTTTTTTAGTTGACGAGAGACACAGGAACTTCCTCCGCTTTTTCTGGTACAAAGATAATGACATAAACAATCAGTTGATAGAGTTCCGAATGCGAGTTCACGTTTTTGGAAATTCGCCTTCACCAGCTGTTGCTGTGTATTGCCTCCGGAAGGCTGCCTGTGCCAAAGAGGATATTTTTGGACCTGATGTGACAGATTTTTTAAGTCGAAACTTTTATGTCGATGACGGGTTGATTTCTCTTCCAACGGCAGATGAAGCGATCGACTTGCTTAAACGAACTCAAGCTGCTCTTATGGTGGGCGGTAATCTGCGTTTACATAAGGTAGCATCAAACGACAAACATGTTATGGATGCGTTTCCACCTGAGGACAGGGCAAAGGACTTCAGTGATATTGATTTAAGTGTTGACGAACTTCCTATGTTAAGGAGCTTAGGGTCGAACTGGGAGCTTAAATCTGACTCATTCACTTATCTTTTATCAGTTGGAGAAAGGCCTTTCAGTAAGCGAGGACTGTTGTCAACAATTAACGGGATATTTGACCCCATTGGATTCGTTGCGCGAGTTGTAGTCTCTGGAAAAGTCTTGATGAGAGATTCATTAAGAGGTTCGTACAATTGGGATGATCCCTTACCTCCTCATCTATTGGACAGATGGTCTAATTGGAAAGACTCTTTGAAATTCCTTGAAGATGTGCATATTCCAAGAACATACACGCCCATCTCTCTACAAGAGACTTTGTCCACAGAGCTTCATATTTTCTCGGACGCCTCGGAAACAGCCATAGCCTCAGTGGCATATTTACGTACAGTTGATGCATCAAACAACATTCATGTGGGATTTGTTTTGGGAAAGTGTAGGCTCGCACCAATGAAAGGACATTCTGTTCCACGCTTGGAACTCTGTGCAGCAGTGATGTCTGTCCAGATATATGATATCATCAGTGATGAACTTGACATGAGCTTTAACTCTGTGCGTTTTTACACTGACAGTCTCGTTGTTCTAGGTTATATACATAACCAAAGCAGGCGATTCTATAAGTATGTAGAAAACCGGATCGAACGAATCAGGAAGTCTACGACACCTGACCAATGGAATTATGTTCCAACCAAGTCTAATCCAGCAGATTCTGGCACGAGAAATGTGACTGCTAAAGACATTATAGACAACAGGTGGATCTTAGGCCCACCTCAACTCAGAGAACCAATTTAAGATAATCTCAATACAGAATATCATCTCTGTGATCCTGAGAATGACACTGAAATTCGCAAGACTAGAGAGGTTGAAACTCTAAAAACAACCACAGACAACAAAAATGATCAACTTGAGACATTTCACATAAGTCATAGACTGGAGAGATTCTCTACTTGGAAAGTATTAGTGAGATCCATAGACCAATTGAGAACACTATCTCGGAAGTATCACTCTTCTAAGGACCTTGCAGTCTCAAACTACTCGCTTTCTTCCGAAGACCTCATCATACATATGGTCCAGCAGGAGGTTTTCGCGCAGGAGATTATGTGTTTGCAATCGCAAAAGCCATTGCCCAGAAGTAGTAGCCTCATCTCTTTAAATCCAGTTATTGATGAAAATGGTTTGCTACGTGTGGGAGGTAGATTGAAGAGAGGATACTTGAGTATCAACGAGAGACATCCACTTATCATTCCGAAGAATCATCATGCAGCTGTCTTACTAATACGTCATTTTCATGAATTCGTAAAGCATCAAGGGAGACATTTCACAGCTGGGGCACTGCAATCAGCAGGATTTTGGATTATAGGAGCGAAGCGCTTAATATCTTCACTGCTACACAAGTGTGTAAAGTGCCGTCGACTACGTGGAAAATACCAGAGTCAACTGATGTCTGACTTACCAGCAGACCGAATACAACCATGCCCTCCCTTCACTTACATTGGGTTAGATACCTTTGGACCATGGACAATTTCGACTCGCAAAACAAGAGGTGGAGTGTCGAACAGCAAGCGATTGGCCGTACTTTTCACTTGCTTATACACCAGAGCCATTCATATAGAAGTGATTGAAGAACTTTCATCCTCTTCTTTCATCAACTGTTTGCGAAGATTTATTGCTCTCAGAGGAAATGTAAAAGAAATCCGATCTGATCGTGGATCAAATTTCGTTGGAGCAATTGATGATCTAGACATCAATGCCATAAATGTGGAAGACAAGCCTGTTCAGGAATTTCTATCAGATCAGAAGGTGACTTGGATCTTCAATCCCCCACATTCCTCCCACATGGGTGGAGTGTGGGAACGCATGATTGGGATTGCCCGGAGGATACTCGACTCAATGCTCATGGACTTGCATTCAAAACATCTTACTCACGAAGTATTGACAACTCTTATGGCCGAAGTATGTGCCATCGTTAATTCCAGGCCAATCGTCCCAGTGTCGTCCGATCCAGAAGCCCCTATGATTCTCAGCCCGAACATGTTGCTGACTCAGAAAACTTACAACATTCCAACGAATTTTGGACCATTCAGCATCAAGGATATGTATAAATCACAGTGGCGCTGTGTTCAACATCTGGCTAATATTTTCTGGGAGCGCTGGAAAAAGGAATACCTACAAACACTTCAAATTAGGCGTAAATGGCAAAATATCTTACCTGATCTCTGTGTGGGAGATGTGGTTCTCGTGAAAGACTCAAGCACCGCAAGATGTGAGTGGCCGATTGGAATCATAACTAATGCAATCAAAAGTGCTGATGACAAAGTGCGTAAAGTGGAAGTGAGAATAATGAAGGATGGCAAATCCACGACTTACACAAGGCCAATATCAGAACTTGTTCTTCTGATTCATGAGGACTGAGACTTAACCTTTCTGAACAATGTAACTGTATCACATGATATACATGTCTCAGTAATTTGTTTATTACTTCATTTCAAGTAGAAACCTGTGAATTATCCATTTTATGTTTTATATATATTAGTGATATTTTCAATATCAGGAGGGGAGTGTGGTGGATTTCATTACACATATTGCGCTCCATAGTTCTCAAATAGAATTATCTCCCTTCTTAGTAAGTAAACACGTGGAAGCACCACGCTCGGAAATTTCAGTTTTGGAACTTGTATACCACAACAATGTATGTATTTATAATTTTACTTATATTATAATCTTGTTGAAGTAACATGAATATTATTACAGCAAGTTTTTCTTGTGAAATATTGCATACAGATAATTTACGGTCGCTGATGTTGTCAACATGTAACTATTCACCTGAGCTGTTTTTGGTTTTATTTTATAGGATGTAGCTCTGTAGTTAACATTCTTCTTATCGTGTCTTACATTTGTATACCATAATGTCATTTTTGTAAAAGAATTATTCATATTGAGCAATTTTCCTATTCCCGCGATTTTCAAGATTTTCTTACTATGGAACGCCGTTTGTGTCAAAACTTTTTTGCATGTATAAATTTAACTTAGTGTTTTTATTGGTAGAAAACAACCATTTGAATGTGACTTTCTTTATCTTTGTAGCTTTTTACCTGATTTATTCAATAAATGTTGAATGAACTGGTTGAGACTTTCTGTGCCTGAGACAGAACAATACATCTTCATAGAGTAAAATGAATTGGTATTTACTTGAAATAGTTATCTGAAAATAAATTATTTAGGTGGCATGATCCTGAGCTTTTGAGCAGATTTTATAGTCCATACAAAAAACCATTAAGTAAAGAACTATATTTTGTGGAGGAGGGACTTTTTTTAAGAAAATGATTAATTTTTCATTTTTAAAGTTTTTACAGTGAAGTTAAGTTTGGATTCCTATTTTTGCCATACAGCTTGATTTTTGAGTTATTATTTTGCAGTGAATTGTTGTATGTTTGTCCCAAATCTGTCATCATCTTTTTGCAAAAAAAAAAAATATCTTCTGAAAGTTCAGAAAAAATGGCCCTTTTTTTCCTTAAATTGACACTTTTTAAGGAATATCTAGAAAATTACATCATAGATCCTCCACTTTTAATTTTCTTTTCGGAATATATAATATAACTTTGACCATTCTGCTTAAATTCACTAAAATCTTAATACTTTAAAATTATTTTGCTTGTTATTTTTTTAAAATAACATTTTGTGAGTGCAGAAAGGTCAAATGTCGCCCGCGTGGCGCAGTGGTTAGAGCGTCTGCTCTAGAGTCGAGGGGTCGATCGCCCGCGTGGCGGTGGTTAGAGCGTTCATTCTAGAGTCGCGGAGTAAGGAGTTGATCCTTACGTCGCGGGTTCGAATCCCACGTGGGGACCGGTCCTTCGGATGAGACCATATAAACCGAGGTCCCGTGGCGCAGTAGGTGTTGGCACGAAAAAGACCCCACACTGTTCAATGGCCGTAAGTGCCGAGCATAGGACAAAATTTTCAGCTCTCCACCGGCAAGTGGTGGCGTCTCCATATGAAAAATTCTTGAGGGGGACGTTAAACAACATACAAACAAACAAACAGAAAGGCCAAATAATTGATTGTGCGAAGTAATGTGATTCATTTTTACAATTTTTGACGTGTCTTCCAAAATAGAAAAACACTGTAGTTAGTCCAATTATTCATTTGGATGAAAAAAAAATGGAGGGAAAATTTTTAAAAAATTGATTCATGAGTAAGACGCAATTACAATGCCAAAGGACATATGGAATGCTCCGTAGAGCCAAAAGAAGCGTATTGACCACCGTGTTTGCAGCTTTGTGCGTAGATACTAAAATTATACTTGACAAAACTTTCTTAAGACTTTTGATAGCAGGATCCGACCTCCTTAAAAGCATCAAAATTAATAATCAATTGAAAATTTTAATATGAAAACTATATTCACCTTGAGAGGCTATATATTCCTTTTCTTCCTCAATTCCCTGAAAAAAATCAAGAACTTTGTGAAGAAGAGGATCATCTCCTAAGACGTAAACGTCATAAATTCTGTGTCTTCTATAAGAAATGTATTTTTTTTCTTATCTGTTATTGGTTTATCAATAGAAGGACTCACGTGAATGACATTTGCATTGATGTAGTCGGACTGGTTATTTCTCAACTTAACTCGTGAATGGTCATCTGAAAAATTCATTCCTCTCATTACCATTTTCCATCTTTATTTTATACTGATTATCAATCTTACAAATAAGCTGATACAGATATAAAAGAGGGTCTTATTAGACAGATATGAACGAAACAGAAATATTTCTGGTTTCGGTAAAGCTGAACTAAACAATAATGAACATTTTTTAGGTATTTTATTTTTTTCAACTTCAACTCAAACCAAACCTAATGATAAATTAGAGGTACTGTAAGCACTAAGCTCACAAATTTTAGCCCCCCCCCCCCCCCCCCATTTGATAATAATGGCAAAATCCATGTTTTGCTATGGGAGTAACACTCACATCAGGAAAACTTAAGTCTAAGGTTCTTCTTATTATTTCTTTTTTTATACCTAGATAATATTTCTTTTTCTACTTTGGTTTTCAATTTCTAATAAAACACGTGCTTCTTTACAGAGTTATATCCCTTGCCATTCCCGGCATTACCCATTGACAACAATTACCTCGCTTAATAATTTATTTGAATATATTTCTGTTTTCAACTCGTCAAGAATTTTCATTGTATAATTTAAAAATAAAAACACATGATTAAAATATTTCCTTTACAACACACGGAGTAAATCAAAAGATATACAGAAGCTGAATTTAAATCATGAAAAGAATACAATCATTCGTCTGAGAGAGTATTATTTTATAACACAGTCATGTTACTAAGTTATTGCATCAAAACATACAGTGAAAAGTTGACATTACTTTCATCGGAAAATGAACAGAAAAATTCCTTCGTAGAAACACATTAGTTCGAATTGATGAAAGTAAGGAAAATTGAATTATAAAAATACATATTATTTCTACGCAACTGTGTGCATGTAAATTTCGTGCGCAATTTTTTGTTTGTTTTTTTATTGTTCAACTTCCCTGTCGAGAATTTTTCACTTATATGTAGACGCCACCACTTGCCGATGGAGACCTACAAATTTTGACCTATACTCGGCACTTAGGGCCATTGAGCAATGAGGGATCTTTTTCGTGCCAGCACCTACTGCGATACGGGACCTCGGTTTATATGGTCTCATCAGACGGACCGGTCTCCACGTCCCACAGTGGGATTCGAACCCGCGACATAAGGATCAACTTCTTACTCCGCGACTCTAGAATGAACGCTCTAACCACCGCCACGCGGGCGATCGACCGCAATTTTTTGAGTTAGCTAAATAATGAGCATGTACATGAAAAGAAACATGTTTTTCACCGAAATTGAATTATAAGCATTGACTGTATATATTATATTATTCATCAAGAAATGAATCTAAAAACAAGTCGCTTTCATATGTGTGCGATTCGTTTTTTAGATTCATTTCTCGATGAACAAAATAATTTATATAATCAATCCTATATTAAATATTCCCACTATTGAATTTAAAGAATTGTAATTATCAATTAAGCAATATTTTATCAAAAGAAACGTACAAGGAAAAGTTGCCTTGAACCTATTCTTTGGTAGATTTTCTGATAGTTTCCCCGCTGTACAACTCCTTCTCTCGCCATACGGAAGAGCCTTAAATATATGAAAAATCTTTATACATCTTAAAACCAATTTTATTTCACATATTTATTAGGAAGTCGTCATCTAAGTATATTGACCCTTTCTTAAAAAAGATTGATTCCTTTACGAAAGTGTCAAATTTCTCCCTGCAGGGTCCCTAAATATTGTGTGCATTTTTTAAAATAATTCTGATTACCCCGGTACTAATAGAGAATAATTAACATTAAAGCATATTACAGAAGGGGGACGATGAGCCTTTAATTGAATTCTTTTATCTCCCGCTTTATCTAAACCTCTCCTTACAGCATACTACCTATTAAAGCCATCGTTTTCATCTCTCTGTTTCTCTTTTATAACTGTATCTAGGCTGTCTATTGCGATGTCTGGAATCAGCTCTTCATTGAGATACAAGTCTCCATACGGATTTTCCTCGTGGATCTTTTCATCGATGCCAATATCATCATTTTTATCGTTGTTCTTGCCTGATATTCTCTTTTTTGTTTTCGTACTTTTAACAGTAGGCTTACGTTGATTTTCATTCGTCTGTTCCGTTGATGTATCTATATTTGCATATATGTTGGTGAAATCCGAACTGTTTGATTTAGCTGTCAGTGAGATATATAAAAGTTTAAAAATATCTCAGAATTATACCAAGTGTACAAATATTACTACATGTCTTTTACATTTATTTCTTTGTAGTTAGAGAAATGAAATTACTGCACTAGATAAGGAGTATTTTATCAATCTGCTGGGTGAGGTATAATGTACTTCTTTCTGTGAAAATTCTTAAAGAGAGTCAGAAACAGACAGGCAGTTAAAAGAAACCTTCTTACGGGTATCAATTGAGTCCATTTTCTTTTCGACTGCTTTTCGCACAGATCCCTGTTTTCTGTCTTTTTCTGCCCTGATTCTGTAAAAGGGAAATCTATAAATGAGATGAATAAAGAATGAAAATTGTTCACTTTATTCATTTAACTTCTGTAACACCTTCTATTTTTTCATTCAGACATTTAGAATAAAGACCTATTGCAAATTTCTATAATATTATTTCGAATATTTTATTAAAAATAAAACATGACAATTGTTCTGAAAATTTGTGCATCTTTTCTTTTTCTCATGGTTTGTTGTTAACAATTTTACTGTGTTGAAAAATAGGAATTTAAGGATAAATATATAAGAAACAATAAGAGCCTGGTTACAAAATTGGTTTTAACAAACCTTCTTATGACAAGTAAAATTACAAGATTGATAATAATTATGAAGAGTGCAGAAAGGATTCCAGCGACGATAGGAAGTGTTGATGAAGATCCGTCCCCTGGTTGTTCCAGAAACTACAATTTAACAATCGCTGTTAATACCATTCTATTCTTTTATATACAGGTCCAAATTCTAGAAATACAGCTGCTGTGATGTGAAATGTACATGAACAACTTTCTTTTTTATTCTAATAATTTTATTATGTATCTTCATTGTACAAAAGCAACCCTTTGGGGAGGAGTTAAGAGGTCTTTATCTTAAAAACACAGATACATGTAAGACCTGCACCAGTCAACTGAACGTTCATTGAAAGATCTGAAAAGGCGACTGAATAGCAGAGGTCAGCCATACAGTATTTTTCAGTAAACATACAAATTTCAGTTCACTGAATGTTTTGGTTTATCATGTGAATTGGCTCTTTAGAGTTGTGTATTCAAATATTGATGTTTTTAAGTGTCTTCCCATGAAATATGAATGTCGTTTTAAGTGTCTATTGTTATTGCTCTTTGAACTCATGCATAGTTATTCGTCATGTATTTTATGCGTTAATTTTACATGGTCTAATGAAATCACAAAATCAGAGAATGGTTGATTTAGGGAAATGTTGAGCTACACCAACTTAACATATAACAAGATAGTCTTATCCATTTTTTCAATACTTATCCTTTACCTTTGATTTATAGCACGCTCCCGTCTTAGGTTCGCACGTCTCATTGACACAATTTGTGCTACAGTTATCAAGACAGTTCAATCCCCATCGTCCGTCGTCACATGCTGGATAGTTTTAATGACATTATGTTTCAATATAACGACAGTATTTTTTTTAAATTGCAAGAAATCATTCTATTGATATATCAAGCTTTATTTAACAGTTAGCTATACGTACGGTCTAAGCAGAACTCCCTAAGGTATCCAGGAGAACAACCATTCAAACACGTCCCGTTGATGTGATGACATTGTTGATTATCCAGACAGTGACCACAGCTCTGGTTACAGTTTAAACCGTACATTCTACCGTCACACTCGTCATAAGTCATTTAACACAGTTTACTTAAAATATGTATTTTTACATTTAAAGACAATTTATATTTAAAAAAATTCTTTTACCCTTGTTTATTGTTAAATTACACTTGTTACTTATATGCTACTCCACAAAGAGTTTAAAAAAGGATAACTCCAACTTGAACATTTTCTTTGATTTATATTCATTGCAAACTAAAACAATATCGTAATGAGTATAAAAAATTCATTTATTGTTTAAATTCTTTTTTATTAAGAAGCATTCTCTATTTTATGAATTCACCTTTCTCGCAGCTTGGTCTTTTCCATCCTGTTTTACATCCTCCATAACATTCCCCGTTAAACCTGTTACATTCGTTTAAATGTAAGCAATTTTTACTACACGTTTGTCTGCAATCCTTTCCATATTGCCCTTTTTGACATTCTGTTGACAAAAGATTATTTTATTATGAGGAAATAACATAAAATTGATATTAATTATAGTGACATTATCAAGTATGCTTGGGTGCATGAGTTATGTCAATTTTGTTGAAACTTTCATTAAGTTTATTGCCTGTAATTAGACTTCGCAAATAATACCCTTATTTTACTACATCAAAGGTGTGTATGGACTTTAGAAATAACATTTAAAATTTTGTTTTCATTTTTCGTGTAGAAATGCCTAAAAATAAACATTTCTTTAAATCACCCGTATTAACCGAGATACATGTATTTTGTTTATTGTCTATCTGTAAATGTTCTCTTATTACATGTGAGCTGCTTATATACGCATAGCCACATATACCACTTTATTTCCAAGAAACCAAAAAGTGATTTATCATTTTAAACTTTTTTTAATCGGAAAGGCAATTCCAATTCGCGATACTAGTAAAAACCACCATTTCAAGTAAAAATATACATTCAACATGCTATGTAAAGCAAACAACATGTAAATACTTTTAATTTTTTTTCCTTTTTTTAAATCCTGATTATATATTTTGTTGCTTTTTGTAGATAGAATTGTCTCAGTAAGCGTGTATTTTGACTCAAAACATTTAACACACGCCTGTGTTCTGCTAATAAATGAATTCTAAAAAATTTATGTACATAATATTCGGATTTAACGCCTCACCATTTGTACATTTGTCCCCCGTCACTCCTTCGTTACAACCATGGAAACAGGTGCCGTTGACATGGTAACAGGTTACTCCATCACTACAGTTACCACATGTTAGATAACACCCCAAGCCGTACTTCTGATTGTCACATACTGAAACGACCATAAAAAAAAAGAAATGATAGAAAGATTTATATCGGATAATGTAAGATAAAAAAGATGCAAATTAAAGCTCAAGGTTTTCGATTTTTATTATAATATTTCAACTGATTTTCTATATAAGGCAGAATCGACATATTTTGCTGATACCCTGAATGTCACCGTAAAGAGGCTAATTCTTCAAAAACGTGCGTCAGTTTGGAAAAAACAAGAGGCCCAGGGGTCATATCGCTCACCTGAGCACTCTGGCAAGGAAAATGCAGAAATCAGTTCAGTCTTGAAAAGTTTAAATATAAAACTGGTTCCGGGGGGTTAATTTGAACTAAGTTGAATCTATAATTCATAGGGATGCTTTTGAATAAATATAACAAATAATGGCCTTTCTTTTCTTAAGAAGAAAATTTGAACTAACTTGAATCTATACTTCATAGGGATCGCCTTTGAATTAATATGACAAATAATGACTTTGCTGTACATAAGAAAAATTTTTTTATTGATATATCCTTTGTATTAATTTGTATAACTATGATCCCCTGTTATGGCCCCTCTATTCTCCTGGGGGGTCATGATTTGAACAAATTTGAATCTACATTACCTGAAGATGCCACCATTTAAATACGATCAATCATGGCTTTGCAATTCTTGAGAAAAAGATTTTTCCTATGTTTTCCTATGTAAAACTTTGATCGCCCATTGTGGCCCCACCCTACCACCGGGGTCATGATTTGAACAAATTTGAATTAACACTACCTGAGAATGCTTCCATATAAAAATGATCAATCATGGCTTTGTTGTTCTTGAGAAGAGGATTTTCAAAGATTTTTCCTATGTATTCCTATGTAAAACTTCGATCGCCCATTGTAGTTCTACCCTACCCCCGGGGGTCATGATTTGAACAAACTTGAATCTACACTACCTGAGGATGCTTGCATATTAATATGACCAATAATGGCTTTGCTGTTCTTAAGAAGAAGATTCTCAAAGATTTTTCCTATGTATTCCTATGTAAATCTTTGATCGCCCATTGTGGCCCCATCCTACCCCCGGGGGTCACTATTTGAACAAATTTGAATCTACACTACCTGAGGATGCCACCATTTAAATATGACCAATAATGGCTTTTCTGTTCTTGAGAAGAAGATTTTCAAAGATTTTTCCTATGTTTTCCTATGTAAAACTTTGATCGCAAATTGTGGCCCCATCTTACCCCCGGAGGTCATGACTTGAACAAATTTGAATCTACACTTCCTGAGGATGCTTCCATATAAATACTAATGATGGCTTTGTTGTTCTTGAGAAGAACATTTTTAAAGATTTTTCCTATGTATCCCTATGTAAGTCTTTGATCGCTCATTGTGGCCCCACCCTCCTTCAGGGGGTCATGATTTGAACAAACTTGAATCTACACTTCCTGAGGATGCTTCCACACAAGTTTCATATTTTCTAGCACAGTGGTTCTTGAGAAGAAGATTTTTAAATGATGCCATTAATTTTTCATGAATTCATAACTAACTCCCCTTGGAAGAGGGTGTCGCCCTTCATTTGAACAAACTTGAATTCCCTTCACTTAAAAATACTTTGTGGCAAGTTTGGTTGAAATTGGCCCAGTGGTTCTTGAGTAAAAAGATGAAAATGTGAAAAGTATACGACAACAACAACGACGACGACAACGACGACAGATAACGGACAAATTTTGATCAGAAAAGCTCACTTGACCCTTCGGCTCAGGTGAGCTAAAAACTGATACCTAATCGTAACAGCTACCAATTTCCTTTTAGCTTATAAAAAGTTCCCATATGTTCAAACACAATAATTTCTTTAAATCTTTAAAAAAAAAAGTGCCAATATGTTCCAGGCACAGACTTTTACTATCCTAAATATAGAGATAAAAATGCAAATTTAAAAAAAAGTCAAGATGCCCTAGTTCTTGATTGAAACAATCAATGGAACTAAGATGTTTGTTTTTAACGTCCCTCTCGAAAATTTTTCACCCATATGGAGACACCACCACATGCCGATGGAGGACTGCAAATTTATACCAATACTCCGCACTCAGTGCCATTCTTGAGTCTCTGACTCTAAAGAGCTAATAAATGGCGGTCGAAGACAGAAAAAAATAGAAGTATGTATATTCAAAATAAAAAAAAAATACCTTGAATACGACATAGACCTTGTTATCCCGATATTAATATATACTGACTTTTTTCTTGCACTGAGAACAGCGAAGATCTTGATATCATAAAAAAAAGTCATTGGTTTTCATTTTTTTTCATAGATTCATAAGCAATATACATGCGCTACATGTAATATGATATGCAAATTACTTACTTTGACTACACATAGACCCTGATATCCCGGAATACAACCCAGACAGTCCCCAGTAGTAATGTTACATCTTTGTTCCTGACAGTTCTCCGGACACAACTGATCACAGTTTTCTCCATGGTAACTTACATTAGGACATCCTACAGAGAAGATAAATCATATACTGCTAGCATATATAGCAATTACACCATATTTCACTTGCATTAAAACAGATAAAGAGAACATACAAAAAGTTATACAGGACTCACCATGAACTTCCAACTCACATATTTCGTTGTATGCATATTGAGAATAGTATCTTGGGTATGTAACATCCGGTCTCCTCTCATTGTAGTATATGACATACTGTCCATGTACAGGACAGCTTATTGTCTGGTTCTCTGTTGGTGTACCATTCACCTTTTGTAATTCATGGAAACAAAGATGACTGCCCTCCCTTTCAGTTGTATTTGAAACGTACAGGAAAAATCCGGCAAACCGCTTGTAGTAAACACTTGGACCTGAACATAATATATAAGTTTCACAATTCTGATAACCGTATAGCGGGTTGTTTTAGCGGGGTGCTAATTTTGGCTTACTTTGATAGTAGACCGTTAAAATTTTAATCGCTAAAATAATCAGTATTCTTCTTAGTGTTCAGCTGCAAAGATTCGAAACCCTGTGCCCGCTAAAAATAAATTACGCCAAAATTATTGGCACACCTTTGAGCAGGCAAAACACCAAATTTGACCCGCTACACGGTAATTTATTCTCGATATTTACTTCATGTTCAGCCTCTTTTTGGGGATATCCAAAAGAGTTTGGCTAAACTCAAAAAGTTTTGTATTGTACAGATAACTGAGCAAAACTAGAATAACACGGGTAAGTTATGGAATTATTTACAGAAAATGTCATTATCGACAAATTATCATACCGCGCTAACACGCGGTATTCAATTTGTCAGCATGCCCAAGTACTGTTTTGGAAAGATGACATCCAAATATAAGAATTCAATGCTTAATTGAACACGGATCCTTCCTATTTCAATAGGCACAAAGCTGTTTTAATATTTATTTCAACATAAGATTAATAATGTCTTGTGTTACAGTTCAGACAAAATTAAATCGCAAAATATTATAAAAAAAGAAAAAATAAAAGAACAGCGCACGCTAAATAGAGATTCCCGCCTACATTTGACACCCATTTCATTCACTATAAATATCAGTTTATCCATTAAAACTTGATTGAATACAACGAAGAGTTCATTATTAATTGATTAATGATTTTAAAACCAGTGCTCTTATTTACGACTCTCATCAAAAGGGGAGTTAAAATTTTATCCATTGAATTCAGGCTTAAAAAATCGCTTGATTTTCAAAATCGCATAGAAATGGATAAGTGACCCTTAAAACTTCCCGTATATTAAAATTATTTACAATTCAACATCATATATTGATAAAAGACCTTATTTTATTTGTAATCTCATTTGAAATCGGTAAAAAAATGATCATTTTTGTAATTTTTTTTCGTCTGTAAACATATGTTCCACCCGTGAAACAACAAAAGCTTTGGTATGAATTTGTGAAATAACAATTCATAAAACCCATAAGAAGGAATTTATGCACGAGGGGGAAACATGTTTTAAAAATATTTTCCGTTTTCTGTTGATTTCCTGTAAAAAAAACGCAATTTTTGCCAAAATTAAAGAGTTGTCTCTCTTTGTTTTCCCAAATAAGTTATGTTTTATGAAAATTCACAAAAATATCTACACTGTATATAAATATGAAAAAAATCATTCAATTATGTTAACTTTTGAAATTGGAGGTAGGCGGCAGAACAATACTATCGTTCGCAGTTCTTTAAAAGCTAGCATGTTAACCTTATCTTCTTGAAATTTTAAATGGAATGAAGACAAAAAAAGTTCAAATAAAGTTGTTTATATTTACCTTTGATGATCGTATAGCACATTTTCAAAACAAATGCGGAAAATTCATAGTTTAAAGATTGTGTAATATGATGTGTATATATGTTAATAATGAGAATTTTGGCAAACAACCTATACAATCTTGAAATGACTTATATTAAACATCAAAACGAAAATAACATATTACGCTCATAACTGTTTCCCCATCACCATGTCTGTACAAATATGTAGTGCTGTTAAATTTTTCTTGTTCAGCCTCCCAGAAAAGGGAATCTTCATCGGTACAAGATATATCTAAGAAATAAAGTTTTCAATAACAGAAATCTACGATTATTTTCGCCCTTTTCTGGAGATACAACTGTAAGAAATCCAATGCCATCCAGTTTACTACGCACACGTTTCGGCTCCGGCTCATCAACTCTGTTATTTTGACATTTGACAAGTGGACGAGTTCTTAACGCATGTAAGGGTATGTCGTGCATCCGACTTTCAATTTCCCTCTCGTTGACATTTTTCTGTTCAGAGGACAAGAAAGTCAATCTTCCGTATTAAGGCTACAAAAAGGATGCCAGTATTGATTATATGTTGTTTTACGTCCCTTTCGAGAATTTTTCACTCATATAGAGACGTCACCATAAACCGGTGAATGGCTTTAAAGAACTGCGAACGATAGTATTGTTCTCCCGCCTACCTCTAAGTCAGTTTTCAAACGTTAACACATTTGAATGATTTTTCATATTTATATAGATATTTATACGAATTTTCATAAAACATTACTTCTTTGGAAAACAGAGATAACTCTATAATTTTGGTAAAACTTGTGTTTTTCACTATAGAAATCAATGGAAAACGAAAAATATTTAGAAAAACATCCCCCCCCCCCCCCCCGTGAAACAAAAATTCCTTTCTACAGGTACCGGTAGTATGGTCTGTCATTTCACAAATTCAAATCAAAAGTTTTTTTTTCTGTTTCATGGGGGGGAGCATATGTTTACAGACAAAAAAACTACAAAAATGTTTATTTTTAACCAATTTCAAAGGGTTTTAAAACTAAACCATTGTATTTTATTAATAATATCCGTTTAATTTTATATGTGTTAAAACATAAGAAAAGATTTAAGGAACATTTATTTTTAAGGTCTCATCCGAAGGACCCGCAACTTTCACTTCAAAGCGCCTAGCCTTTGGCGAAAGAACAGTTGCTACCTATTATTTTTTATCGACTTATATACATGTAGGTCAGTCGCGGCAATGATTCGAACACATGACCTTCCGATCAAGTGCTCTACCGACTGAGCTACGTGTCGGTTAAATTACCTGTCTCGATCGTACGAAACGACAGGTGACTACCGCCATCAAAGCCAGGAATTCCTAGCTTGATTGATGCGCCCTCTATCGCCGCTGCTCTACGCTCTGGCATGAGAAATAATTACAATAAACTGATAAGCCACAGCTATCTGCTGAGTCAGTGAGTCATCCTAAACCGATGACTGTTTAAAATGTGTCAGTTTCAATTAACAAATGTTGCAGTTTTCTTTTATCCAAGTAATGAGGGGTATGTAATGTGATAGGAGTTTCGAAAGCTAATTAAATACCTTCAAGCAAAGCGAAAGGTGTGAGTGAAATGTTGAACAAAATCTGGGAAAAAAGGAATATTTGTATTGTATGTGGAAAGTATTGCGACCGTGTTAGTCTAGATTGACTGCATCAAAAGCAAATGTATACACTCTGTGATCTGTTTTGGTTTCCCTGACACATTTAAATTTCTGCGTCAGTGAGAGATATATCAGCAAATGAGCGCTGCCAGCTGAGGGCTCTTTACATTACTGATCACCTGTCTGTATATCGCGTATATCAGACAGGCAAGCCAGTCTAGGTTAAGATGCTAGCATAGAAACGCATTTTGCCATGTCGTTCTCTGTGGGCCTGTGCTGCCGGAACGATTGATTCCTCATTTCGACGCACAACAGAACTATCGTCTTCTTTGAGTACTAAACTTATCCGCAATAATCCACAAATAATATGAAAGGTTCGCGAGAGAGATACATAGTCTTCACTGAAGATGTAGACCGCTATATGAGAGAACTCTTTCAAGACGTTTGACATGTCTGGAAGCAAGGTTGAATATTCCCTTTGTGTTACATAGTTTTCACTGACGATATAGACAGCTACATTGATATCAGAGAAATCTTTCAAGACGTTAGACATGTCTGCAAGCAAGATTGAGTCTTCCTTTTGTATTACATTTTGGTCAAGCAGAATATCCATGTCAACTTTGCGCTGTTCATGAGACGTTCCACTTTATTTCGATAAATTCCATCGGTTTGATACATTCTGTGTCAGTTCATGGTTTGAAAAATCAAACAGAATCTGGTGTTTATGTAGCTATACGGTAATTGTGGTTACTTATCTAGTGTCTCGCATGTTTTCGATATTTTGCAAGCAATGTGGAAAGCGATTGAGCTTCGAGTGTCGACTTTGTACAAAAGTTGCTACGTGTGATTAAACGACCAAAGATCGCTCCCTTCCTCACAGAGATCACCTGTATACTCCATATTACTTGTAATGAACACACACATAAACAGAGGAAATTCGTTCACAGTACCTTCGAGTTCGGACCCCAAATGTACACTAGTATGGCTGTCGGGCACACTTCGAATACACAAAATATTACATCAACTTTTTACTCATCATCTTTTCATCTGTTTATGTTGATGTTTGTTATTGTAATATAGCTCTCGGTTGATGGGGATGTCTACATGTATGTACTAGTATTGATAGAAAGAGAATCTGTTTATTTTAAGAAATCTGAACTTTACTTATTCTCTGATTGTCCGTCTGCATTACGCCGGATCTTCTAACATTGCGGATTGAAATTTTATAATATTGAAATAGCAAACCAAATAGTTCTTCATTTACATCAATAAGAGGTTCAGAATCCTTAATAATCATCTTTGTGAGGACAATAGATATTTTTCAGGCTCTGCACTTTACTGTTTTTGCGGAGAGTGTACGAGGAAAGTTTTGTATTAAAGATTTCGACAAGTTTGACGATGTCGGCTTTAGTTATGATACAACATATTTGACGTTCCACCGCAGAATGCAAGTACAGTACATTAAACTGATTTTTTTTCATCTTCACATCTTTGAAAGCATGTCAAAACTGCATATTGTAGTTTGCCGATCACAAATCAACAGTCAAAAGAACAATGATTGATTAATTGATTGATTGTATGTTGTTTTACGTCCCATTCGAGAATTTTTCACTCATATAGAGACGTCACCATATACCGGTGAAGGGCCTCAAATTTTGACCTTTACTCGACACTCAGGGCCATTGAGCAGTGAGGGGATCTTTATCGTGCCAACACCTGCCGTGACACGGACCCTCAGGTTTTTAGCTCACCTGAGCTGAAAGCTCAAGTGAACTTTTCTTATCACCAGTTGTCCGTCGTCCGTCCGTCCGTCTGTTTGTACACTTCTCACATTCTCAACTTCTTCTCAAGAACCACTGGGCCAGTTTTAACCAAACTTGGTACAAAGCATTTTTGGGTGAAGGGGAGTTTAAATTGTTAAAACGAAGGGCCAAGCCCCTTTCCAAGGGGAGATAATAAAGAAAAGACAAAAATAAGGATTGGTCATTAAAAAAATTTCTACTCAAGAACCACCTGGCCAGAAAAAATGAGACTTCTGTTGAAGCATCCTGGGGTAGTGTATATTCTAAATTGTTCAAGTCATGACCCCTGGGGGCCAAGTTTTACATTGAAATTTGTAGAAAAAATATTTAAAAATCTTCTTCTCAAGAACCACTGGGCCAGAAAAGCTGAAACTTAAATGGAAGCATCCTTGGAAAGTGTAGATTCTAAATTGTTCAAATCATGATCCCTGGGAAGGACGGGGTCACAATAGGTATTACAAGGGGGGAAATCGGGTGAAAAACAGCAAGTCCAAAGTTACTCAGGTGAGCGTTGTGACCCATGGGCTTCATGTTAAGGTCTCATCCGAAGGACCAGCAACTTTCACTTCAAAGTGCCGAGCGCAGTGCGAAGGAACAGTTCCTACCCATTTTTTATCGATTTAGGTCAGCCGCGGCAGAGATTCGAACTCACTACCTCCAAATCACGGAGCGAGCGCTCTACCGACTGAGCTACCGTGAACGGTAAAAAAGAAAAATGAAAAACTGGTTGAGCCATGCGTTTTACTCATGAAAACTTTGATTTGTTGAAAAAGGAATTATAGATGGATCCAATTTTATTAATGAATTAATGAATTTAAGATAACTATTATAAAAGAAATTTTAAACGAAAATTAAGTTCATGGTCTGTTTAACATAATGAAAGTCTAGTACTCGAATAATCCTTGACATCAACAGGAAACAAGTTTTAAAAAATCTATAATTAGTACGCATACAGGGTTACAAAAAAAGCCATGCATACTTTTAAGGATATCCGATCCTCAGCTAGGAAGGATAACTCTAAAATTTATAATTTTATTTGAAAAGTCTCAAAATGAAGCCTAGCAATGATAACACAAGCTTTTTACACTATGTATTATATGACAATTTAAGTAAAAAGAAGAACTAAAATACTGTATAAGCATAAAAATGAAGCAATTTTCTCCAAATGCCTGGATACCTATTTCTTTTTATCCTAAATTATATTTGTTGATCAATTTTCAATTAGAAAAAGCATAGCTGGTCTTTTTATTCGCATTTCCTGAAAATATATTTAAGATTTGATAATTTTCCTATATAATATGATTAACTATAATGATGAACTTTGAAGAAATTCCATGGCTAAATTCATGTTACTATGTGAAATCAGAGACATTTTTGTGAGCATTTTCAATTACTTAAAAGCTGATTTTCAGAACCTGAGGATCGGAGTACCTTAAGACTGTCTTTTCTATTAATTTTCTAGCAATATCTGTAGTGTGAATGAGACAGAATGTTCATGTTAATCGATATTCAGGAGAATAAGTTATTTAATTGACACACCATCTGTAAATCATACATTCTATAAATATTGAAGCCGCTAAGAAATGGACATACAGTGAGGATAACTTCTTTTACCCTTGTCATTATAAGCATAGACTTAAGCAATTTGTACTTCCCCAGTGTTTTGGTTATTTAAAAAAGTCAGCGATACTTAATAAAATGAGTTTTGTTATACGTACTGGGAAAATTATCCGTCCTGTAGTAGATGTCGATATGACTGATGCTGAGCACAATCTCTAGATCTACTCTCCATTCTGCTGTTGGTTTACTGGGACCTGATTTTGTACACTGTCCTCCTGCAGCTCCACGGTCTGAATATTGTCCGTCTACCGCCTTCGCTGCTCCCCAGTCTACAGGATGATCTGGCCAATTATTCTGTTGCCATTCTGGTTTATTTCGTACTAAATTTTCTGTAGAAACAAATACCTTATTATCTGATAATAGATAAGTTTCAAACTCTAGCATCCTTTCAAAAAAATCTTTTTTTTTCCAATTTTTACCAAGATATGTCTTTTAAGGACAAATGATGCAAACAAAAAAGACGGATGCCTGGATTAGTATATATTTTATACTATTTTGGTTGTAATGATGCAAATATCAAATATCTAAAATATTAAGAAATTGTAAACTTTCTAAGATGTTCAAAATTCTAGACGTAACGTCAGGAATTGATACCGACAGGAAAATGTACTTTTAATCTGTTTTCAACTAAAATTTCTAGTCCTGTTAGGAAGATAAAAATGAAGTGTTTTATATGAAAATAAAGGGTTATTTTTCTCTCCAGTAATAATATAATAGAAATAAACATAAATCAAAAGGCATGTATACATTAACAGGCCATTATATTCGGGAATAACGTCGTTTTCTGTATTGTCCCTTTGTAACAGAGAAGTATCTTCAATAGATACCTTTTCTCGAAAAAGTTTTTAAAATTTCCCCAGAGTTCTTCGAAATTTCAAAGGATTGTTCTATAAAATCACATGTAGATTTAACATATTTGTCGAGAACTTCTGTTCAGAGAAAGGATACGGAAAACCACTGAAACAAAGGTGTTTTAGGATGTCCCATTCAATGAAATTTTAAGATACCGCAATTTTAATAGCTATAGGTGAAATTTAAATAAATTGTCATTAAATAAACAAATTTGATTTGACATACACCGAGTACCTCTAAACAGTTACTTGTTTTCGAGAAGTGAAGAAGTATTTACATCTTTTAAAGCGAATAATCAAACATCTTCCGTGCAAAAAATCAAACATCTTCCGTGTCCTGCAAACATGTCCCGATGCCTAAATGACGTCATGTCAAATATGTATTATAATTAATAGCTTGTGAATTATTCCGAATTTAAGTTCCAAATTGGTTGAAATTCACTTCACTGTAAAGTACTAAAATTACTTTCGATACATGTAGGCTTCATCCGATCTTATCGTTTATTACGAAACTTATAAAAGAATTTAAATATCTTGCAGAAGTGTCCTCTAGCTGGCTAAAATGACGTGTGACGTTCATAGAACGCACAGTTCATGAATGTATATGTGCATTGCCTTTGTCTTTATAAATTAACGTATTTTTGTACCCTTCAAACTTTACATGTAAATTTTAGGAATGTGCTGTTGTTTTTCCTTAGGTTGATTTTTTTTTTTTTTGCGGGGGGGGGGGGGGGTGTAAATAGATGATCATCATCAAACAATTATCTACCGGTAAGTTTAAATCTGCATTTGTAGATTGCATAGCTTGACCTTACATGGGATACAAAACAAAATCATAGACTAGAAATATGTCCATAGGACATGAATGCCCCGCCGAGGGTTTATTAGTAATGCATCATGAAAATCTGTATTAGTGTATGAAATTTGCTGAGAATATCTTGAATAGTTTCTTTAAATTGAAATTGAAATCTAAAAAGTTGGATATAGTTGATAAATTCTCACCAAATTATGTATAAGTTCATAAACTTACATAAATATCTCTTAAATGGTTTCTTTGAAATTAAGCAAAATGCAGATCTAAGAAAAGTGAGTTAAAGGTCACAGGAAAGTTCAAGGTCAAATGTTTTTTATGCAGTTGAATACTTTTCACAAATATGTATCAGCATATTTAAGTTTGATAAAAATATTTTGAATAGTTTATTTAAAACTGAGCTAAACATTAATTTAAAATAAATGAAGTTAAGGTCAAAGGAAAGGTCTAGGTCAAAAAACGTTGATGCAGTTGAAAAGGATACATCAGTATGTATCAAAATATGGAGTTTGATAAAAATATGTTTTCTATAAAACTGAGTTAAACATAAATTGAGAAAAGTGAGGTAAAGGTCAAAGGAAAAGGTCAAGGTCAAAAAATATTGATGCGGTTGAATAGCTTACGTCAGTTTGTATCAGCATATGAAGTTTGACACTAATTGAAGAAAAGTTAGGTCAAGGTCAAAGGAATGGTCAAGGTCAATAAATGTTGATGCAGTTAAAAAGCTCTTATCAGTATGTATCAACATATGAAGTTTGATAACACTGTATTGAATGGTATCTTTAAAACCGAGCTTAACACTTATTTTAGAAAAGTAAGGTCAAGGGAAAGGTCAAGGTAAAAATATTGATGCACTTGAATAGCATTCATCAGAATGTATGAGCCTATGAAGTTTGTAAAAAAAATCTTGAATTATTTCATTAAAACTTAGTTAAACACTAATTTAAGAAAAGTGAAATTAAGGTCAAAGGAATGGTCAAGGTCAAAAAATGTTGATACAGTTGAAAAACTTATTACAGTATGTATCAACATATGAAGTTTGATTACATTATCTTGAATGGTATCTTTAAAACTGAGCTAAACACTAATTAAAAGAAAAGTGAGATCAAGGTCAAAGGAAAGGTCAAGGTAAATAAATTTTGATGCAGTTGAATAGCTTACGAGCGAGTTCGATCACAAACCACGGTCACCGTAGTTCGACTAAATTAAGATCGAACTCACTTTAGTCGCTGGAAAATGAAACCGCGGTTTAACCATCGGGAAGGCTCTGGTCACGCTGGTTTAAAGATGGCGGAGAAAGGTGAGACTTACAATTTTTCAGTTTAAAACATCGATATAATATGCTAAATCTTAAATTTGAAGTGGTAAATTTTGGGTTTGATATGTGTGTATAACACGTGCTTCCTTTTTAGTGATAGAAATCGATTATTTATTGACGTCTTTCATAAAAAATAGAATATTATTAATCTTGTGGTGGGAACTGGTGCTTGTGTAAAATTGGTCCTAGGCCAGTCCTGAATTTTGATCAGTTAGTCGCTAAGTAAAACCATAGATAGAAAATTCTACTTAATACATTAATATATAAAAGGTGTAGAATTTTTATCTTTGGCATTATTGGCCGACTTATTCAGCTGTTATCGATAAAAAAAAAATCAGGTGCCTGAAGTATACCTTGTACAATTATACATTAATTTTATGAGTTATTTTTCACTTGTACTTTTAGATGGCAGATGGAATTGAAGAGCGCAGATCCCACTGGACTTGTTATATCTGCAAAAGAAAGGCACCTCTACATTCCCTCGATTCCCTTGAGTCTCAGGAAAAGTCTAAGAAGACTGAAATATTTGTTGATGGTAATTACAGGTAGGATATACACGGATTTGTGCATGTAATGATTGAGGTGAATTTTCATTGAAAATCTCTTATTTGGAAGAAGCTTGGGAGTAAATTTGCAGTAATCTTTTACATGATAATTGATAAAGTAACTTAAGTGTTTTTTTTTCATAATGCTAAGTAATTATAAAATTCATATATCTTTCTTTTCTGTCAGGATTTATTTGCGGTGTCCATATTGTAAAGACTGCTTCCATGCACAGTGTGCTTTCTACGAGCTGGAACTGATTCTAACTAAGGAATTATCAGACACTATATGTGAGAAGTGTGCAACAAAGCAAGGTGTGCATTTACATTTTAAAATGATAAAAATGTAACTGGTGTTTACTGTACGCAAACTATTTAAAGTTTCTTTTTACATAGAATGAACACAATTTTCTTGTATTTCAGATTAGAATGTCTACAGATTTGAGAACTCTCGTCTTGACGAACAGCGACGGAAGTGAAAGGAGGATACAATGTCAGAGAGAAGTTTGCAACATGTTACTCTCAAAGGAAACAGGTACATGGAATGATAGTGGCTTGGTATGTAAATAACAATAAATCTAAAAGGTTAGATTTTAAGCGGTAATAGTGTCATGTTGGCCTCTTATTAAAATAATTGTTCTGTAATAGATCAAGTTCAGTGATAATTTCTTCACAGCCATAGAAAACATTCTGTATTTAACATTAACTTTTTTCCCTCCAGATCCATCGGTCAAAAGCTTGGTTATACAGAGCCTTTTAAATCAAGTAACATCATGTTCACTATCCAGCCCTAAGGGGTCAGATGACCAGCATTCAACATCATCTGACACTTCACCACCATCGTCATTCACTTCAGCACCATCAGAGGCACTATCAGAGGCATCGTCTAGATCTGAATCCCCTATTACATGTAGTGAAAATAGCTCCAGCACATACATTTGGAAGGCAGAAGAAGAAGATATATTGGTAAATCTGAGGCATGATAAGAATGACAAGTTTTTAAAATGCAAAAACCATACTGCCTTGTGGAAAGACATTAGTGCTCAACTTAATGAAACACTACAGTGCACTGTTTCCCCAAATCAAGCAATGAACAAGTATTATAGTATGAAAAAACGCTGGAAAGAAATTATTGATGCACCAACTGGAACTGAAAGGAAACATTTTAGGCAAAAAGAACAGTTTGATGAAATGTATGGTACTAAAGAAAGCACAAAACCAACGGTCACATTAGACACATTGGAAAAGAAAGCGGAGACACAAGGGCCGAAAGAAAACAAGTCTACAGAGCAACCCAGAAGGAAGAAAAGTACAGTAAAAAGGCGTTCAGACGTAATGGAAGTATTAGAGAGGCATAACAAGGAATTCAATGAGAAAATGGAACAGATGCACACGGATAAAATGGCAAGACTAGACAGACTTTTAAATCTCTATGAAAGAGAAATTGAAACAAGGCAAAGCTGCAATAAGTAAATGTTGATTTTTTTCGATATCATTTTCATTTGTGCACATTTACCGGTATTTTGAAATATTTTGAAAATTGTTTTTGAACACTTCAGTAAAGTGACAAGTTGATGTGCAGACATTGATCCCAGATAAACTTTTGTGATAGTTAAGCTGTTATGGGTTTTTTCCTGTGTTACAGATTAGTTTCTATTGTGCCAAATAGCAATAGGTTCACCGTTGAAGTTTTGATTTATATTGTGCCAAATACCAGTAGGTTGAAGTTTTGATTTCTATTGTGCCAAATAGCAATATGTTGAAGTTTTGTTATTCATTTTATTTTGTTTTGATCCTGATTGGAATATTAATAAAATGTCAAATTTAAGCTGTTCATTCTTTATCCTGAGGACATCTGCAAGATAATGTTTCCTTTAATATTGAAGGAAATACAAAATTAATAATGAGAAGTCATGTTTTTTTTTTTGTTTTTGGTAGTTGTAACTTTTATTGCATTTGACACAAAAATGTAATAAAATTTTAATTTGTTTATTGTACGCTGTACAGCACTCTTGTACAATATGCATGCAATACACCTTACAAAATGATCACTTGCATATTGCAACTGAAAAAATTTCAATAATTCAGCCATTTGTGTAATCAGATAAAACTGTTGACAAGCTGCAATCTCCTAACAATGCCATTGTGTCCGTTTTGGTAAATATTATCACACTGGCAGTCATTTGGATCCTGTAAGTGTTCTCCCATGATGTAATCTTCAACTTCATCATCATTAATGATGCACATGTTGTGTAATATGCAGGCAGCCAAAATCATTTGGCAAATTTCTGTGGAGCTGTGTAAAGGAATGTCCTGCAACCGACGAAAACGTCCTTTTAATGGCCAAAAGCACGTTCAACAACTTGTCATGCACTTGACAGTCTCTTGTTGAAACGGACTTGCTGTGGGGTAAGATTTCCCAAGTTCTTAAAGGGGGTTATTAACCAGTTCCTGAGAGTATACGCGCTGTCAGCAAGAATATAGTGATCAACGAGTACAAGGTTTCCGGCTTCAGCCTCTGTGTATAGCGATGAATTTCTCAAAACGCGAGCATCATGGACACAGCCCGGCCACCCAGCATAAATATTTGTAAATTTCATCTGGTGGTCTACTACAGCCTGCAAAATATATATATATATAAACATGTTTATTTTACTGCTCTTAAAAAAATCTCTTCATTTTAATAAGCATGGAGTTTATTTCAACATACTTAAATTTATTTTTTTCAGGTAATCTATTTGGAGAATCACTGAAATTTTTAATAAGTTAAATGGATATACATGTACATGTGATGTTTAAGGGATTATCAAAATGATCATTGATGTCCAAAGGTGAAAATGTAAAAACAATGGTACTATGATAATACCCCGGTAATTACTTTTTGCCAAGTTTAAGCTAACGCAAGGTTATGACATTAAAGCATTTATGCAAGCAATATACTTTTACACTTGCTATTTACCTGTACTTGAATGGATGGAAATCCTTTTCTATTGTAAAAATCCCTTTCACCATTGAGGGCCGATGAAAGTCTTATGTGAGTTCCATCAAGACATCCGACTACCCCTTGAAGCCCACACATGTACTCAACTTTTCGAGAGATTTCTTTTTGTCGCTCAGCATCTGGCCAACAAATCAACTTTAAATAGAACCATTAATTAAATCAGGTATAAAATCAATATAAAGTAGAGGTTCTTGACATTTAAAATCAATAATTGAAAATCTATACCCATTCGTTGAAATCCATGAATGATACAGATGTATTATTATTATTTGATAGAATGAGTAAAGCACGTATGATGTATATTATACCTCGTCAAAATTATACATCAAAGACTTGTGCCGATCTATTTATTGTATAGCACACAGCAGCCGTTGTTTATCATAAAAAATTCCTATTATCACACCTTTATGCTTATGAGAGTGAGCAACAATTATTCAAATTTAAGTGAATCACTTACTCTTGGTCTCAACTCTTGAAGTGCATCCAACACTCTCATTACAACTGCATGAACTGTTGATTTCGACAAATTGAAAATGTGAGCTAACTCTCGCATTGATGACATATTAGACAGATACCACAGACAAACAAGGAGTTGTTTTTGAGGTTCTATGGCGTTGTAGGGCCCACTCCCACCTAAGAGTAAACTTCCATAAATTTCATGAAGAATAATTTCGAACAAGTTTCTACTGACACGATAGTGTAAGCGAAAATCATCAATGTTTTGTGGAAGCCCAAATTCGTCAAACGTTTCCATATAGCTCGTAATTTTTGGAGTCCATTCTCTCTTCCTGAACAAAGACCAATATCTATCTGTTTCATGACGAGCAAAGAAATAAAAATAATCATCGTCATCCTGCAAAAACTCCAAAAGAGGTATTTTTACTTTAATAATTGAAGAAATTTCGGCCATGTTCACAAACCAAAGTGAAACTAAACTCCGTTCGATCAAGGGCATGCGCAGTAGCACTTACCGAACTAACCATTAGTCGGTGATCGAACTCGCCCTACATCGGTATGAGGTTTCATTACACTACCTTGAATGGTATCTTTAAAACTGAGCTAACCACTATTTTAATAAAAGTGAGGTCAAAGGAAAGATCAAGGTCAAAAAATGTTGATGCAGTAGCATAGCTCTCATCAATATCTATCAGCGTATGAAGTTTGATAAAAAATATCTTGGAAAGTTTCTTTGAAACTGAGCTTTAAACGGAGCTAAACGCAAAGCGCGATGGAAAGACAGATGGAAGGACGGAAGACGGACATGACAAACACTTTATGCCCCGGTCATATTCATGGCGGGGCATAAAAATTAGAAAGTCAACATAATTTTCATCTCGATTAATTGCTTTAATAATAAGAAAATACTTTTAGCCAAGGTTCTGTCTACAGATTTCTGTTAAATCAATGTGATTCTCTAAATTCGTATACAGCGTACGTCAGAACAATCCCTTTCGACGTCATTTCAAGCGTTACAACGTTTAGTAGCAATTCCTGACGTAACGTCTCTACCTTTCGGCAATCAATTTTATATATCTATACAATTTTTATCACTTTATTGTACATACTGTGATATTCTGAATAAAAAATAAATGAACATCTTTGCCTTTAAACTATTAATTCGTGTTTCTCATAAAAATATGACTAAAGTTGTTATTTATATGTTTTTTTTTAAAATTGTATCATCTGTCCTTAACGTAGGTCGCGGGTTTGATTTAAAATTGTCCGAAAACATACCATGAAAATTAGTTATATGAATCCTCTACCTTCGTTTTATATTCTCTGAAATTTTTATAAAATTTGTCTGCATCGTTTTTGTGTAATTAAATCCCAAACATGCCATTGTTGTCGTTACATTTTCGACATTATTCTATTGAATTATATAAGAAAAACGTCGTTTTCGGCTCATTTTGAGGCAAGATTTTGTTTTAAAAAATATCAATAACTTTTAAATGGTGCAGACGAAATTGTTTTCCCTTTGGTATTTTAACAAAGAATTGATTTGAAATAAATCAATGTGAAAAATCAATATGTCTTCGGGTTAGTTTTTGCGTAATTTAAATGTGGATAATTGCTTTTATATCGCAAAATGTAACATTTTTAAGAACGACGTCATAAAATATCGCGACGTCATGCTTGACGTCGTGAATATTTATCCGGTATTCTGTGCAGAAAAATAAGCTAAAATAAAAAATGAAAATGAAAATTCTCGCAAGGGACGTAAAACAACAATCAATCCTTTACTTTCTTTCTTCCAATTTACTTTCTTTATGTGTTGTTTTCTTACCGTTTCTTTTCTTTTTGTTTTGTTTTGCTTTTCTTTTCTCGTAGATTAGACGTATCCTTACATTAATTTGGCTAGGTATTTTTCTTTTCCAGCGTGCTGGCGGAAAACGGTATTCTTTCATTCAAGTAATTCAAGTATATAAAATGATTTCATTTAGACCATTCAGCAAAGCTCTCAAATCTACGAATTTCTGCCAAATATCGTCCGGGCTAAATACAATATATTTTCAGTATATATTTAAACAAAATATTTATTTTTACATATCTCATTTTCAATGGAGTAAATGGGACGAGGATTTAAAAATTAATTTTATCTGACGTAATCAACAGCCAGTTTTTTAGAACATTAATTCTACTTGTTGGACATGGAAAGCAAAGTAGCGAATCAAATCTTTAGGTAACAGCATTGCAAGCTTAGGGGACGCTCATTTCAAGGGGGGGGGGGGGGCTTACAGATTTTGGAAATAAATAATCTGTCCTCGAAAGTGTTGAAAATAAATAATCTGTCCTCGACTGGGCAAGAAAATAAATAATCTGTCCAAGACTAGTTCTAGCAACCCCCCCCCCCGGGAGTTTTCAACTTTTATGTTTTTCTTTTTTTTTATGCTTGTCAGACTTTTTTCAGTGAAGAAGAAATAAATAATCAGTCCTTATTATTTTTTTTTTTTTTGAAATAAATAATCTGTCCTTCACCGACATGAAAATAAACAATCTGACTCGGTAAAATTTGCCACCCCCCCCCTTCTCCCTCAGAATCAAATATTGTCCCCTAACAGGAGGTCAGTGTCGCTAAAAAATTGTCTTAATGTTTCATCGTACCTAAGCAGTATTTAATTTAAACTTGTACATCTATATATTTTTAAAAAATATCCTCTTTAAAAATAAAGTTTAATCTTTTGATGTAACAGGTGTATTTGCGATTTTTTTTTTAAATAATGGTTTCTTTCTTAATAAAACAAACCGATAATTCAAATACGATCAAAGGAAGAAAAGGTAAGTTGAACCTTGTGTCCATATCGTTTCACGATACCAAGTGAAAACAAATCAATCGCAATTTCTCGGGCCTTTCCGACAAGCCGAAAAACAACCACTTGTTTTTCCAAGCTTGGAGGAAAGGCCCGAGAAGATGCGATTGATAACAAATAATTAAACTTTTTTTTAATATTTCAAATGTCGATCATTCGAATCGTAATAAGCCTTCTTCACTAAATTACCAATTCCAACTAAAGTTTTACCTAAGTATTGTATCGACTATACAAATCGTAAAAAGCCTTCATTATTTGTGATAAGTTGTTGCTTAATTAATATAACACTAAACTACCAATTCCAAAAAAGTTATAGCTAAATAATGATATACTGAAGCAAAAATCATCGCAGACTTCTTTTTCATTGTGACGTCATAATCAAATGTGCACAAGAAAGTCGCCCAAATCATATAAATTGCGTACCCAGTTTTAACGACGTCAGCAAACCCGCGACCTACGTTAAGTTATCATTAGAAAAAAAATAAGAAATCCACGTTTTAATTGATATAAAATATTCTTAATTACTTCTAATTTTGTTTATGTTTTATCCGAACTTTTTAACTGCAAAATCGTCATTACTTCCAAAAAAAAAAGCCTTACCATAAGCTTCTATATGAAACACAAGCAGAGATAATAGGCCGATGACGCGTGCCATTTCCATATGCCTTCTTTTCTATCTATAAAATCATAAACCTACAAATTTTAATGATTATTTATATACCCACATAAATCTCTAAAGGTTTCCCTTTGTTGACATTTATAAACCTAAATGGAGAACTTTATTTATGATTTGTCATGTATCTTGTTGAAACTTTGCCTTGGTTATAAATGCAGTCCATAGATGTACGTTGATAATAATTATATTATATCAACTCATTATGTGATGAGGGACGTTAAACAACATAGAATCAATCAATCAATCATTATGTGATGAGAAAAAAAAACAATGCTTAATTGTACATACTACGAGAACAAAATAAAATTTATTCACGTTAGAAATACATCAGGAGATACGTGGATTTTTATTCATTAGTTAGTGAAAACAGACCCAGAAAGAAACAAATGGAAATAATTTTCTATATATTTTAAACTGCAGCCAAACAGGCATTAAAACACACTCCTTTCATTGGCAATATTGAAGACAAAATGTACTCGTTGAATAACCCAATGAAAAGCATTTGTTCCATACCCTTATAATAAAAAAAAACTATACCTTACCGATAAGTTGACTATCAGAGAAAGTCAGGCTAATTAAGGATGGAAATCATTATCCAATACAACACTTAAATTTATATTGTCATGCTTATAGTAATTTTGAAATATGCATCAAAATGCCTGCTATCTAAAGTACGATTTATATCATTATATTTACATTTCCAAGTATTTTTCCTTAAGATTCTTTGCAAATTAGAAGGCTGTTCATTTTCCCAAGAACTACCATGGATGAGCATGAATATATCCATTGTTGCATCATAATACCGTACATGACGTCAAAAGTATAGTGCAAACTGTTTTGCTTTAAAAACGACAGTTGAATGGCGTTATTTGTGGTAACTCATCAGAAAATAATGTAAATATAAGAAATGAATTTAATTTTTGAAAATTCATGAGGTACATGAACTACAACGCTTCACGCCGGCATATTTATCATGAAGCGCTAGCACGCTTCATGAAATATGCCGGCGTGAAGCGTCGTAGTTCATGTTCTCATGAATCTTCAAAAATTAAATTCATTTCTTAAAAAAAGCACTTAGACTAACTGACACTCGAATAAAACCAAGTGCCTCAGGATGTATAGGGGAAAATCGTCTTCCGTGTTGGTTTATTGAGAGCTCCTTGATCTGTCTTATATACTCATCATAATGTAATAAAGCACCTTTCAATATAGGTGACTTACTCGAACAGAACTGTTTATACTAAAGATGTTTATAACGTTTAAATTAAATACTTCACCGGAATGTCTGTATGTTTGTTTGCCTTGCCTGTACTAGGGCTCTATGGCTTTCATTATGGCTTATCTTATATGACCTTTGTGCAGTGAAAAATATTTTTCCTGTCACCACCTACTGCAACAAGGGACTTTATTATATACGGCTTCACCTGCAATTTCTTGATAAAAGAATCGTTATCTAATAATTTCAACGTCTTTTGAAACCCAACCCGACCACAGCTATGGAAGTTATAATTAAACAAATTAGAATATAAACTCGGAATGTGCAGTTAAACTTTTTTTGTAAGTTCATCTTTTCTTATAAAGTGGTTTAGAGAAGGTTTCAAACGAATTTACTGTATTTTAAGTGTTTCATAATATTTTCACATTGGTTTCTCCTGTATGCGTTTTTTTTTTTTTTTTTTTTTTTTTTTTTTTTGTCTTAAAGATGAAATTTCAGGCTAAAAACAGTTATCACCTTCACAATCCGGTTAAACAATAGAAAATAAGGAGAGCAGAGCAATCGCAATTTGGGTTCATTAAAGTGTTAGGCATAAAAAAATCTCCGAAAATAAAATAAAAGGCATAATTTTTTCCTACAGAATTTAAAAAAAAAATTATAGTGTGTACTCTCAATCAATATTTTTATCTTACGTCGTTACGGTTTTATTGACGTAACTTTAATATACAGATTAATAAAAATATTAAATTCCTTGTTAACAATCTGTTAAAAACATGAAAAAAGTCTTTTACCTCTATTTCCGGTAATTTGTTACAAGATGTATACGAACAGGAAGAACAGTGTCCCCCTTATAGCGAGCGGCGCAAAGCGCCGCTCGTCACTGCGAGCTCTAACGACAACGCCTGGGCGAAGAGAAAATTCGTATTACTGCATATTCTTTCCGCAGTAATTCTGGACCCACAATGCATCGCTTGTTCAAGCTACGTTCTCGCGAGAATAACAACAACAGTTTAAAGCTGACATGAACTCTTAAATATGTGATATTTTCATCCTTGTACGACTTATTTTATTCCCGTACTCCCTTTTCCGCCATATTTCTTTCAGATTCGCTCACTTATTTTACCGGCTATATAAACCCCGATGCCTTTGTTACACTTGAGTGATTTTCTTGCCTGGCTGTCGACATGTACATATCTCCGATAGCAAAGTTTTGGAACACGCCATAAACTGATCAAAAACATGTAGGCCTGTACGATAAAGCAGTTTTGGAACATGCCACAAATCTAATAATTCTACCAAAACTAAGAATTTTATTGAAAACTAGAAAGAAGTATATAAATTTTGAATAATTTAGATGCAATGCATAAAAAGCAAATCGGCAAATGCATGTTTGATATACATATATACTTGGACAATAAAGAAGAAAAGGCTACCATATGCATTTTTCCCAAACAACACTGTACTGTTGAGTTTTATGCATGCTACACGGTATAAGCACATACTATGCAACTTACGCATTCTAGTTATTACATGCATGCATGCAGAGAATACGCGTCGAACGCTTTAAACTCATCTACCTGAAATACTGCTATCGCTTCAGGGATGTGCACATGTCGAAAGAATTACTTCCTATTTTCCTTTTATTGAAATATGCGAAAGAAATAACTCCATTTGTAACTCAACGGTAAACACATTGTCACTAGCACTTGAACACACGTGGTCCCTGTCGATCAGCATTTTTGGTCAGGGAAAATATCGAAGGTGGAAATGACACTGGTATTTGCCTGATTAGACAATATACTCACGCAGATAATACGTTTCAGAAATCGAACTAACTATTGTCTTACATGTAGTAAATATGTTTATGAATTGTGCTTCATTACATCAAATTTATTACGTATACATTCTTGTTACGGATCTTGCATCTTTTAAATGAAAGTGGGGGGTGGGGGTGTAATATGTATAATACATTTTTCAATATATTTTAAACAAACGTAGGAAAAAGGTCGGATTTTCCTTGATTAAATATATTTAAATACGTAAGATGAACTGGTTTCAACTATTTTAGATATAAAACTGATATATCTTAAATTTACACACACTGAACAATTTGTTTCTGTAGACAGATTATTTTAAAACCAGGGCCCTTTTAGGCGTCACAAATTACAAACACAATTGATACAATTACCAACAAGCACAGACATAATTATGTGTATATAAAATAATCCACAGTACATGTTTTTGTATACATTGAAGTTGAGTAAGTATATATGAAAGTAATATTGATAATTGAAATAGTTCTACCGTGTACCCAAATGTAAAGTGCGGAGATTCAACAATCCTTCCATTGCAAAAGATATCACGAGGCGATGCAAAAGTAACAATTATTACATTACATAAAGTGTTTTTTAACAATTACACATATTTACATGTTCTAGATATTTAAAGAAATTTTGTAATGTGACTGAATGATTAAAATATGACTGCGTGCATGTGTATTATTTCTTTAAATATTATATAATAATAGTCAAAGTTTATAGGAATGGAAAACAACGTGCCCCTGAGAGTGTGCATCCCCCCCCCCCCCAAATATTTTGATATTGGTTATTATTTTTTTTTTTCTTATCTAAAATTTTCTAGTAGGAACCCTCTGTGCTCTTCAGAGCTTCTAAAAGGTATAATAGAAACAAAAAACTGACTTCGTTTGATCTGGAAAGTACGTGAGAAGGGTCCACATGTTTCCATTCCCGTGAAATATAGTTTTCACAGTTGTTTAGTCCCCCTTTCGTTTGGGTGTGTAGGTTTTCTTTTTTTCTTTTTTTTTCTCTTTTTTTCTTTTTCTTTTTTTTTTTTTTTTTTTTTGCTTGTCAAAAAAGGAGACTTTTTTTTCTTCAGCAGGTTTAATCCACCCTGCCCCAGAAAAAATCCTTAATTTGCCCTTGTGAAGACTATAGCATTTCCCATGATTTTTACTACATCGGATTTTATATGCATTAATGCTCTTATGAATGTCTACACATGAGAGAGAGAGAGAGAGAGTATACTTGTATTGAAAATGCAAAACAATATTTATCCATAATCTTGCGGTTAGGGTTTCAAGTAATTCATAAACTATCTTTTAAGATTTTCACAAAATACAAGAAATTGAACAGGTACCAAATTTTAGACTGCCTGCGGAAACTCTCCAGTCTGGAAAGGCTTCCTTTACATGCATATAAAACAGGCAAGTAGCACCGTTTCTCAAAATGTGTGTATGCGAAGGGGAGCGGGTGGGGGTGGGGGTAGTAAAATGATTGACAAGCAAAAGAAAAACTTTAAGCACTTAAAAATTGGGGGAAGTAAAGAAGGAAAACAGGCATTAAAAAAATCCGTAATCAGGGGAAGGACATATTTCATACGATTATACTATCATTTTCGGCAGAAAAATATTTTAGTACAATCTACAATAGTATTGGATGTGAGTGGGAAAGGGGGGGGGGGGGGAGGGCAACCAGTCTTAAAATAAAAAAAAATCCTCACAAAATGAACCATAAAAGACAGGCCTGTAGAACGCGTTGGGGGGGGGGATGCCCCCTCCCACTTTTTTCCGAGCATAATGTTTTACTGTTTAGTATGAAATGCACACTAAAAGGCTGATCCCCTCCACTTTTTGTTGCACTATACTCAAATCGTCGAAAAAGTTTCCCCCCACAAAATAGGATTTCGGTGATTTTTTTTATTATTTTAATTAATTTATTTATTTTTTTATTATTACTATTATAATTTTTGTTATTATTTTTTTTCTTGTCAAAGATTTTTCAGGAAAAGTGTCAATGATTTCTTAGATTTTTCAGGTAAAGTGTCAATGATTTCTTAATTGCTACGTGTCTGAAAGACACTCTCAGAAAAAGGGGTAGCCCACCCCCACCCCTGCTCCACGTGTGTGTATATTTGTTAATTTGTGTTCTGGTTAAATACTTTCGTGCTCTAAATCATTTTCTTACATCAAATTACTCAGTTTAGTTTTAGATAATCAGCAATCAGAATTTTTTATTTTAGTGATTTCTTATTTTTTACCTAAGCGCGCAAATACTTATTCCCTTTTTCACTTTTGATATTTTCCCTGACCAAAATCTGATCAGCTCGGACTAAGTGTACTTGAGTGCTAGGATGTACGATGAAGTGACATCGTGTTTACTGTTGAGAATTTATGGAGTTAATTACTTTTTTGTGATGCATATTTCAATAAATGGAATACAAGGTGTAAATCACTTGATATGTGCACATCTTCGAATGGGTTCAGTGGTCTATTTCCAGGTATGAATAAGTTTACAGCGTTCGACGTGTTTTCTCGATATGCATCAATTGTATTTGTGTTGAATGCATACGGACGTGCATAGCAAATAAGCTGGTTGTTTGTTCTATTCTTACGATAAATCATTGCAAATTGTTTGTACGATTTTACTGTGTATCATTTCAAGTTTATTATGCATATATTTTTAAAAAATACACGCGCAACTTTGTTTTTTCTTCCAAACTTGCATTTATATTATTCAAAACGATATAATTATTCATAAATATCTTTATGACTGTTTTTATCTGTCATGATTTTAAAATGTTTTCAATAATTCATGTGTTCCCAAATACTTTACTATCGGAGATGTGCACGCGTCAATAGCCAAGCCAAAAATTCACTCAAGTGTAACGGGGGCACTAGGGTATATATCGTTACAATAAGACAAGGTATCTGAAAGAAATATGGCGGAATACGGCTAGTTGGTATGAAACAAGTCGTTCATTGATGCAAATGTTGCGTTTTTAAGAATTCATGTCAGCTTTAACTAACAAAAAATAAACTCGCCTTGATCTAATGGATATATTGCAGATAAATAGTAAATAAAACGTTCTTCGTTAAAGTCAACAATGTTCAGGCTTCGGTTTGGTTAGTAATGCAACTTAAATACGACGTCATGTGACGTCAGCGTTTAGACGCACCAAATGTCACGTGCAGTTTGACGAACGAGCCCGATCTAAATTAAACCTGAATAAATATCTGCGCTCGCCCTAACGGTCGCACCGTCAACATATTATCTTAAATAAGGAAGTAACAACATATAAAGGACAAGCCTAGAGCTGATGATAAGGGGAGAGTAAAACCTCCCGTGTTTACATGTAAATATATTTATAACTTTCTTATCTTTGTGTCGAAACTATGTTTAAATCTGTCAAGAGTTCTATTTGTGCTTGAAGGAATTTTGATAGATATATTTTTACATAACTTACATAAAAGCCATTAGTTTGGGTAAAAATCAGGTTTTTATATTTTAATGTAGGGCCATCGCAAGATTTCTGGGGTGCAGAGAGGATGTGAAATAGGTTACTCCTCCAAAAGAAAGATAGTTTTTAATTAATAAAAATTGGTGGCCTGGTGCATTCATAAAGTCATTTCTTAATAATGATATAATTTATTGGTGCATTCATAAAGTCATTTCTTAATAATGATATAAAAAAATAAACATTACTTTAGATTTCAAGAGCTAGTTACAACTTTTAATTTTTCAGGCTGGAATTTCATTCTTTTGAAATTGGAAATATGGCTTTAATTTCTAGGTTTAAATCCTTTGTCAATCGCATCTTGCACAAAAAAGGAGGGAAACTAATATTTATTAACATGTGTAACATTTTATAATGTAAAGTAAAGATTTCTAACTTTATTTAATTCGTGCATCCGCTATATTCAGGCTACGAAAATTACTTGAATCTCATTTTTATTTCTTGATTGTGTTGTCTAAGTCATTTATAATTACTTAATCATCTAAAAAAAAAACATCCCATTGGAAATAAACATCTTAATAGAATAAATCTCAAACAAAACTTTTATATATGCAGGATTGATGATATATATTTTTAACTTATTTTAAATAGAAGTGTGATAAATAATACATTTCTCTAAAAAAAAAAAAAAAAGAAAGAAAGAAATACGATTTTCTTTGGTGTTCAAATGTACGATTTTGTTCCCTTTTCAGTGTAACAACTATACACGTTTTCAGCCACATTGCATGGCATTAATATTAAATGTTACCACATTTTCACATTTACTTTGGCAAAATATTATTTAAGTCATGTATATAAACATTCATGTATCTACTAGTTGCTGATTTCTAAAAACAGAGTGCAATATTTATCATACAGTGGGGGTAAAGGTTGATTAAAATATTATGATTTGCAAGGGCCTGGCTTCTGTGATAATAAGGTTGCTAATGGCTAGACAGCCTAGGTGTATCTTTGATATCAGATTGAAACGTGCATATAACTGTAAATCATTTTCTTCTTTGGAGTTTGCTTGACTAAGACAATAGTAATACCAATACTCTTAAAAGATAAATAACGAATTAATTTTGTGTCAAACTAATTTCATATGTTCTTTCAAAAGAAGATGCGATCAAAATTAAAGCATCCCCCGTTCGGCCGCTCAAAAATAGATATGTTTGTTCAAAAGAGGGTCACGTATACAATATTTCATGAACTCGCTACAGTGAAACTTGAACACATATATATTAATACAGACATGTTTTCCTACAAAAATGTAAAACACGTTCTTAGTATATATTTTCTCATTTCAAATATAAAACGAATGATTTTTACTTGATTTTGAACAGAACATAAGAAAAAAAATAAAATATAAATACCTTGCTTAAAATTGAGTCACAAATACCAAACATTACACCTTAAATTTAATTTCCGGCTACTTGTAAGAAGTCAAATGTGAGGGCACGGATCAGCGACTGCATAATCTGTCATAAGGAATTTACACCTGATAGAAGGATAGAGTAGACCATGAAACTGCTGTTAAAAGGAAACTATATCCCACTGTTTATAAATATTTATGTCTGAAGTTTTGCAATAAATATATATTGAAATTGGTAACGCTGACGACGAAGAGATTAATTCAATATTATCATCCTTGTTGACATACGAGAGCGTTATTATTTGTTCATAATACTGACATTAAACCAGGGTATTATTTCATGATAATTCTTTCATTTTGGGGGGATATATATATATATATATATATATATATATATATATATATATATATATATATATACTATATCAGTATATGTTTGTAAACCCACTTTTAACCATGTCTGAGAGATGTTTTTTTTCCCGTCAGTGATGACATGCTGATGACTATGATAAAGTTACTTATGAAGTGTAACTTGTACGTTACAGAAAATTATTTCAAATAAGTACAATCACCAGCTAATGTTCACATTGAGGAAATTAGAACGAAAGAACACTACACGTTCTTATTGAGGGAATTCGAACGAAATAATGATAATATATTCCTTTGCGTATAATTGATCGTTGATTGTTTACATTGTTAACTAGTATAATGTACTACAGAATATCCCAGTCAGCTGCTAGCTCTGCAGTGACAAGTTCATAACAGTTGAAGACATGGTGGCTGTCTAATCATGATCTAGATAATCTTAATCTTGTTTAAAAAAAAGATATGAAATAGGCCAATAATTTAATGCATTTCCAAACTTTTAATGAAATAAATAACAAATGAAATCATTCTAGATCTACTTACAATAGGACAGGTCTTTGTCATAATTTGTTTATAAATATTCCTTTCGCCGGTTTTAGTATTGGGTAATTCTAGGAATATATGCATGCAGAGAATCTATACTACTATATTAAAATAATAGACTCGAATTTTTGGCCTTTAATACCGATAAATCGGAAGAGTACTGTCTATTGTTTTATATATTTTAAACATCATTGGTACTTGAAGATTACCAATTTGTTTTTATTTTTTCTCAATTAAGCTTCGCTAATTAATAATCAACGAAAATTGTACAAAAAATTCCGGAAATCATCTGGATTTTTTGGATTTTACAATCTTGCGCGTGCGCACTACATTCACGCTAAATCACGGTGTTCAAATCAGAGAAGACAAAAGTACTAAGTAGATATATATTTGTTATTTTATAATTTCTCTAATAAGAAATCATAAATATATATGAACAGAATATATAGCAAATTTCCAATGAAAATTTACACGTATTTGTATTATCGTTTTCTGAGTTCATCCATGCAAATGTGATATTGTGGCCACGTGGATAATCATTCGACACATTTATTATATGTTATTTACGTCTCTGGCCATCTCAACGGAGGCAAAAACCTCATGATCGTAGGAGCAATATTAATGTAACTACCCGATTTTATTTTATCCTTCCTTTCTTTTATGCTTTTTTGAGGGGAAAGGGGGGGGTTACAACTCCAGCTAGAATCACATTTTAGTGAAGTAGGCATTCTTTTTCCGCCAAAAATTACAATAACATTATTTTCCTTTTTTATCTTTGAAATAAATCGAAATAATCAAATAACGTCAATATAACCGATATTTTCAATTTGAAATGTGTCTAAATGATTGCAACTTGAATTTGTTCGCCATGTTTACTATTACCTTCACTGCTGAGATTTATAACGCGGTAAATATGAAACATAAACTAAGGGCAAAGAAATGTTTGATTCCATGCAAAAAAGTTCACATTATATTTCTTACGAGAGTGTAGTGAAATTAATAGCATTATTGTAGGCTTATAGCTTTGTTATGTAAATACGTGACCTCTGACCCTGACGTTATATAGAAGGGACAGCCTGTTCTTCTAAATATGTAAAGATTGTCGGGGCAACTACGCTTAATAGGTAGTCTGAAGTCAGCCCTTGCGGCCCGTACAGTTCATTCTATCTATGCTGCTAAAATATCGATCATTTGCATAGGCGTCGCGGGAAGCAAATTGAAAGTGGGGTGGCTAAATGAAAGTGGAGGGGCTAAACCAACGAAAAAAGGTAAGCCCCAATTTTCAATACCTATACTATGTCTATCTCTGCAAAAAAAATGTGGGGAAGGGGGGCTAAGCCCTCCTAGCCCCCCCCCCCCCCCCGGTTCCGACGCCTATGATTTGTAAAATATAATCCATGCATAGTAAATCTCAAAACTATGAGTTGGGACAAAATTAAGATCATAAAGAATATTTATTCATTGATGAAATGAATTATATTTAATCGTAGCAAACAAACTAACGTTTAATTAAATCGCCAAAAGAAAAAATACACCAGCGTGAAAACAAGTTGTCTTCTTCAGCAGCCATGACAGTTCTCATGTGATGTAATGACTTTTGATCGAAAACGTTTAATACTGCAGAAGATTAACTTTTTTTTATCACTAAACAGATATATAAATGTTTATGAGGTATGTATTTTATTTTTGCTGCATTATTTATGCATAGTAAGAAAAATTCCCATATTCAGTTCAAGATCCGCTCCCAAATTCTCATTGGCTGTCCCAAAATAAAATCGGTCAAGGTCAGTAAACTTTAAAGTTTGGTAAACTCAGACTTTACTTAATATTTTGAAAAAAAAAAGCTTTGAATAATTACATCAAAAACATTTATTTTAAAATGTTTCTGATTACATTGTATGATTTCAATTAAAAAATGGAAATGATATTGTATGATCACAAAGTTGTAACCCCCCACCCACCCCCATGAAAAGGCTTCATTATTGCAGCAAGAAGTACTTTCATGTTCATACTTTCCATCTTGGGATACCCTTGGTAAATGTCCGATATGCACATGGATGCATTCATAACAATGTCAACCCGTGCACGCACGGGTCAAAGTCTAGTATTTTTATAAAGAAATGAATCCACATGTACAATGTATGATAGAAAATTGCTGGTTCTTTTTTTTTATTGGTTAATCCTTTTTTAAATTGAAATAAAGCACACTCCACAAGAAAATGAAGAAATGAATTAAATTATGTGGCATAATTTTTTTTTTCGTAAATTAGGGAAATACTGTCATGGGTAATAATAGTAATATGATTGCGTTTATGTGCGATACCAAATATTATAACGTGTTCATCTCAATATGAAAATAGGACATGAGAACATGATAAGAAGGAGGAGAAGCGGAGGGGGGGGGGGGTTAGTCACTATGTATCCCTTAAATAAATTGTTTTCCTTGACAAGCTGGCACGTAGTAACAGGGGGCCTTCCCCCCCCCCCCCCCCAACTTTTTTCCAAATTTATATACTATTGAACATGTTCATTGAAAGTCGGTCCCCCCACTTTTTTGTTAAAGTAAAGTGAAAGAAAGGTAATGTAGTATTTTATGAAGAAAATTTGGTATTGAAAGTTGGACCCTACTACCCCCCCCCCCCACTCCACCTCCCTCCCTCCCCCCCCCCCCCCACCCACGAAATAGGATTTTCGAGTTCGGGCAATTTCCTTCTTTTTTGGGGGGCTTGTTTTTTTTTTCAGTTAAGTTTAATTTTTTTTTCTCTGCCCCCCCCCCCACTTTAAAAACGATGATACGTCACTGACAAGTCAAGTAAATTTTATTTGTAGTCAGCGTTTATACTGTATAAAACAACAGATAAAGTGCTGTCAGTGGCCTCAATAAAACCCCTTTTTCTTCATTTTTTACGACATTGTGATTAAGGGGGAAAATATATAAATATATATTAATTGTTTGAGAATTGCTATCAGTTATGAATGCTTGGATTTAATTTCAAAACTAAAAAAAGAAACAATTATAACTTGATCAGAAGGTTGAGTATTTGCATGGAAATTGTCATCCATTTCATGAATATCTATTGTAGATTCAGTTGTTAAATCGACTTGTTCCTTTGTGTTTGTTTTGTTAGTTCTATGCAAATTGAGACAGTTTTGATACCAGGGAGAAACAAAAGACTCTTGTCTCTAGGTATATATACATATCATACCCTATCTCTATCTGTGTGTGTAGATTGCTTTCTCGAAAGTTAGCAAAAGGGGGGGGGGGTAGGTTTAACACCAGATTTAAGTTGCCTTATTATTATTCAAACATAATGCAAGATTATGAAAACGAGATAATACGGAAAAGTTGGTAAATTTTCTGTGAAGTCAAACTCAGATGAAAAATAACACAGTAAGTTCATGTTGAGCTAAACTGAGGACACCCCCAGCCTAAAATATGGTCTCGTCCAAACCTAAAACGTTTAGAAGTCAACATGGTCAATATGTCGAAGTACGTTTACGAAGATGCCCTGTTAAAAGTTGTTATTTACTTAAAAAAAATTATTAATAATAGCTTTAATTTTGCGCTTTCAAAATATCTCATGTGCGATCTAATCTTGTTACTACTGAGGATGCTACATGCATAATACGATCCTCTTTACAGAGTTATGTCCCTTTCTAGGATCTAAGATAAAGATTTAACATACATAGCTTCTAATTGTTTACCGAAAATTGTTTTTTTTATCTAAACAATAATAGCTATTGTATTTTTTATTTTAACATAGTTTGGACGAGAAATATTTTCTTTGAAAGATTAATAAAAAAAGGACAATTTATATATCCTTGATTTAAATTATGTAAAGTAATTAAAGCTGTCTCCGGAGAACTGTAAGTATATAATGAAAGTAATAAACTTTATAAAATATATAAACAACGTTCGGTTTTAATACTGTAGACCAAGGTCACATTTCTTACATTGTAATTAAATCTTACAACCCCTCTAAACAAATTTCTAAAAAGAACTTGACTATGTTATAGACGTGAATATTATGTGACCTCAATATTTGTGATGTTGAATTTTCAAGTTTCAAGCTATGAAGTGTACACAGAAAAACAACAAACGGGTGCTATACAAACAAATTAGTGCTGTATATTGAAAGTACACAGACAACATTTGAAGTACAGTCATGATGGACATATTTGTCGCCGACGCCACTGTGGTTAAGATTGAAGTCTCTTCCAAATGTTTTTTTCTCTGCTATTAAATCTTACGAATTGTACAAAGTTAACTCAGCTATGTAAATCAACACCAAATACAGATGAAGAACGGAAAGAAAAATATTTCTTATACATTTTTTCGTTTTTCGGTAAACAAAAAAAACAAACAAACAAACAAACAAACCAAAAAAAAATGCTACCACCACATTTAAACGTCCCTTTTACGCTACGAATATCATGTAACAAAATTATAAAAGTAATATGCTAGCTTGTATAAAACCTTCATCAGTCGAGCCCACCACCTTACATGTACCCCCCTCCCCCAGCCCCATCCTAAAGACAACTGAAATTGCTTCCGAAGGCCTGACTTTTTGTGCTTTTTCTTTCATTTATCCCAAGCTTTCCTCGAGTGTTGATATAAAATTAACAGAAGATTAAAAGACATGTATGTTATCTTTCTAGCACCATAAAAAATTATGACATGGAATGTACATGATTATCATAATTTATTTGCAGGAGTGTTGAAATTTGAAAAACAGTCTCAATATATTAAAACCCCTTCTATTGGACAGAGTTGTAATGAAATTTCAAAGAGACGATCTGCAGATTTATTTTCAAGAGATCTAAAGAAATTTCTTGATTCTGAAAAAAGTCGTCTTCATAATTGTTTATAACGTTGTAAAGAAACGATCAGATTGAAATCATTGGATGGATACCGATTTCACACCTTTGAAAATATATTGGAAAATTTAGCCCGAAGGAATGTTTTCACACCTTTCAGAATTTCAGTCTGAACGATGATACACATATATTGAACAACTCACCTCCACACCGAATGATCATGACACGCGCCATTTCCTGTTTATTATCCATTTGTGTATTCCTTGTTTTGGAGTAATACTCTTAAAAATTGTTTTAAAAAGTTTTCCAATTAAAAAGCATATTTCAAAGTGTCGATTGGTGAACATACAAAAAATATGTAGTTTTTACTGCATAACAACTTAGATGATAAGTCCTAACAATTACTACAGTTATATACCATTGTTTAGCTGTTAATTACGAGTTAGGTTACAAACTGTTGGGCTAATTATTGTGTTATTACCAAATGAAAACAGTCATTGATATTTGTTCAAAAGAAAATTTCAAAATATAAGAATATAAGGCTTCATGGTTGCTCATTCGAATATAATATAGGACCTTTCCTTTTACATGACTTAAGTACTGCCTTTTGGGTGAGTGGTGTAGATTTCAACCACTTATAGAGTTAAGACTCCATTCAATAGAAATTGTATTTCTTCATTTCAGAACTAATTGTTAGGGAAATCTAATGAGTAAAGTGTATAAAATTAAATGAGGAATATCTAGATAGGCAATATTTCATCTTTAATTGCAGGTAGATTTATACATCTGAGCTTTTTGATACAACCCTTGAAAAATCTTAATTAAGATTATAACAATCCTTTAAATTTAAAAATGACCAAAAATTTGGTGTTGTTTTACTTGCAAAAGCATGTATTTTCTAAATCTAAAAGGATAAATTAATGTAAAAGGATATAAATTTTTATAGGGAGAATCCATCATCATGTTTATATACTCAGTCAATTGGCATCGGTGTGTTCTCTTAATTGACTATAACTTTTTTACTTAAGTAACTTTTGAATTAAACTTGGCAAATTTGGTGTTGTTTTTCTTGCAATAGCATGAACTTTCTAAATCTAAAATAAAACACTGTAAAAAGACTTAAATTTTTATAAGGAGAATCCATCATCATGTTATACTCAGTCAATTGGCATTGGTGTGTTCTCTTAAATGACCATAGCTTCTTTACTTTTCAGTGAAATTTGGCAAATTTGGTTTTGTTTTTCTTGCAATTGCATGTACTTTCTAAATCTAAAATGATAAATTGTAAAAAGACTTAAATTTTTTTTTAATAAGGAGAATCCATCATCTTGTTAAACTCAGTAAATTGAAATAGGTGTGTACTCTTAAATGACCATAACTTTTTTACTTTTCAATGAAATTTTGCAAGTTTGGTTTTGTTTTTTCTTGTAATAGCATATACTTTCTAAATATAAAATAATTGTACAAGGATTTAAATTTTCATAGGGAGAATCCATCATCATGTTATGCTCAGTCAAACGTACTTCAGTGTTCTCTTAAATGACCATACCTTTAATTTTTACTTTTGAATTAAATTTGGCAAATTTGTTTTTTTTAACTTGCAATAGCCTGTACTTTCTAAATCTAAAATGATAAATTGTAAAAGGATTTAAATTTTCATAGGGAGAATCCATCATCATGTTATACTCATGCAGTCAATCTGCAATGGTGTGTTCTTTTAAATGACTATAATTTTTTTTTATTTTTCAATGAAATTTGGCAAATTTGGAGTTGTTTTTCTTGTTATAGCTTGTACTTTGTAAATCTAAAATCATGATAAATTGTAAAAGGACTTAAATTTTCATAGGGAGAATCCATCATCATGTTATACTCAGTCAATCGTACTGATGTGTTCTTTTACACGACCATAGCTTCTTTACTTTTCAGTGAAATTTAGCAAATTTGGTATAGATTTTCTTGTGTTAGCATGTACTTTGTAAATCTAAACTGATATTTGAATTTGTTTATAAATATAATATATTTTTGAAATGTTTAAGAAAACGAGAGACTTTTTACTACTCAAGGCCAGCTGTCTTAAAAATTTAATAAATTATTGAAAAACGGAGGAGCTTGTATATCAAGTGCTCTTGAGCTGCATTATAAATACCCGGTACACAGACGACAGTCATAATAACTTATATTCAAAAATAAATATTAGGTTTAATATAGCTAGATACCTGCATGAATTTTGTAGGTATTTATTAGACCCCTTGATTGGTGAAACCCGAGGTCAATATAGGTTTCATCCTTGTCTGACAGTCCATCTCTCCCTCTATCTGTTTGTCAGCTAGTCTTTCCCACTTTGTTTTACTTTTTTTTATTATAGATAATGGAATACTCTCAGAATGGCTTGTTCTAGGGATAATGTTTGCTTTATACAAGATACATAGTATAAATTTTTTAATGTCCCGTCTGCATTTAAACTGAAAAAAAAAACATTGCTCATGCATATAAACCTAATGAATTCCCCCAAAAGTTCCTGTCTCATCATACTTTCCACTGCATGGTCCCACACTGGTGTTGATATATTGCCTGGTCCTTTAAGGTGCATGTTCAAAAGTATCATGGGAGATATTGATCAATTTCGAATTATTTTAAACTAGTTAAATACTTATAATTGCATTAGATAATTAAAATGAATTAAATCAAACTTATATGTCTTATAGTATATTAGAAGCTGCATGGTCAATTTGCATCTTAAACGTTTCTGAAAAGTTATCTGCTCTTGTTAAAAAGAAGAAAATTTTACTTTTACTTTTGGAAAACTCTGTGGTCCTGGAAGATGATTCATTTTATTTCACGTTTTAATAAAGAGAGAGTTTATGCAAATTTTACCAAGATATGTTTATGAAATACAAAGTCCCTTTTTTTCTGAAGGATAATGATGAGAAAAAAAAACAACAAAAACAGCATACCTCCCCTTATTTCTTCATCTTAATAAAACATATGCTGATAAAGATTTCAGTGTAAAATTCAAAGTGTAATTAATTGGAATTGGACAATTAATTTGTAAATTCCTTTGGTTGAGTACATGTACTTTTCTTCGATAACACCTTCAAAACGCTATCATGATGATAGAATATAGGAACAATATATTCATTTATAAAGTACAAAATATAATCGTTATACACTGAATACTCTATTTAATTGGTGTCACCACATTGTCACTGCATGCAAGCCCCCCCCCCCCCCCACCCCCTTCGATAAAAAGACGCACACACACACGCGCGCGCACACACATCTCATGCTATGACACCTAATGACATTTGTAAGAGGAGTATGCTTTTTGAGGCAAAACCACTCCAATATATCCTTTCTTCAACTAGGGACCTATATATTAACCTGCAATAAAAAGGGGACGAAACTTCTGGAGTGAATCCACACAGTCGGGACGAATTCACCCATTACCGATCAAGGTCTCCATTACGCTTTATATTCGTAGTAAAAAAAATATACATTCTGCAAATGCATTTGCAACAGAGATGCAGGAACTCGGAAAAAGAAGAGTGGAAGGCTTATCTCTGCTTAAAAGGATTAATTCACGGACATATAAATCAATTTAGTCTCGTTTATATTCATTTTATTGAGATATTGGTTTAATATGCTTGAATTAGTCCATAATCACCTCAACGCAAATCTAAGCGCGTGAGTAATGGTAAAGCAATTAATCAACAGGTAGAGATAGCAACACAGGTGTAAATAAAAAAAAAGTACATTTTGTTTTTCAGTATGATCGTGTGTTGGACAGACACAAGTGTTAAGAATGCTATGACAAATACAAGTCAGACAGTAACACAATAAGTACATGATTGTATTTAAATCATAAAATAGGCTTGTAGGCTTGCATTTTGGTAACAACTAGGCCCATAAACAAGTCTTACAACTGTGAATTTGACAGCACTGTAATTTAAAGACATAATAAGAATTTAACAAAACATTGCCAAAATCATGAAGTTGATATCAAAATCTTGGATTCATTAAAATATTCATGTTAGTAGTGTCATTATAAACATAATCATGATAATAAATAATTCGTAGAAGTGAAAGAAAAACATTGTAAAAAAAATATTGAGTATTTTTTTGGTATTAGACCTGTACAAAGGTGTAAAAAAAAAAAAAGAAAAAAAAAAGACAGCTTTACTTTGCCATTTTGACTATCCAATGCTAATTACTAATTAATTGAAGATAATTTCTATGTTATATCTTAGATTAATTTCCATGGGATAAAAATATTCTATAAAGTATTAGATATGGGACTTTTATTCCTATATATGTGAAAAATGGAATATTTTCTCCTAATTCTTCTTATATGGGACAAAATATCCAGTTCAAAAATGGGACTAAAAATTCTGTGGGAGACAAAATTCTATGGGATTTTAAATATCCTGTAGGATTATGGTGGGATATCAAGTAGGTTAAGAAATCCCACCAAAATCCTATATGGGATTTTTGTTTTTCAGGTGTTATATCTCCCACAATATACAAAATACAGGTGTCGTAATTGGTAAATATAATGAGAGTACAAAATCCCACCTTACAATATTAATAGTTATACATGTATAATATCTTTAAAAAAGTGGTTGGCGAAAGTCCGGACAAATGTCGTGTCCGGAGTTAAATGTCGCACTGTTTTTTCCTAGAGCATTTTTTCCCACAGGCACCTGACGTTACTTATTTTTTTCTTTTAATAATGAAATATACATGAATACCCCCTACCTAATAATTCCCCCTCTATGAATTATAGGTAGGGGGTATATATTTTTTTTTATTTAAAGAAAAATAAGTAACGTCAGGTGCTGTGCATTTTTCTGAAATATTGAGTACTAAAGTAAAAATTAAATACCAGTTATCTGCATTCGCTCGGTGCTGCGATGATTTCTGATCAGTTGTGTTATTTTCATTTCCACTTTCACCTTCGCTGGTTTGACCGGTCGAAGAAGAATAATCATTTTCAATTTGTGTACTTTCCTTGATTTTAAATAAGTACTGCTTCCTAGCCAATTCTTTGAAATTTTTGTAGTAAACAAACGTTTAATTAACCTTGGGTTTGAATAGAGAAATACCGACATCTTACGAACGAACGTAACTCGCCCTAACTTCCCGTATCTCGGTAGTTTTCTCGGGACAAGTTATTGCACCTAGTTTAAAATTAATAAATCGGAAAAATTAAGTATATGTATATAATAGAACGGACAGTATTTTAAACACTTTTTAATGAAATATATGGATATAACGAACAGTATTCAAGCTCAAAAGTCCATTATACAATACAAAATAGGAGCAGAGCAAACACGGACCTCCAAACATCAGAGGTGGGATCAGGTGCCATGGAGGAGTGAGCATCCCCTGCCGACCGGTCACACCCGCCGTGTGCTCCTTGTCATGATCGGGAAATAACGGAAAAATCCGTCGACAATTCAATGTGTAAATAATGGCCTAACAATTAGTATGAAAATCGGCAGTCAGCATTTGACTCAATGATAAATTGTATTTGCTGACAAGGTCATTGTATCGACCATAGAACTTACGAAACGATGACTTTAAACGAGACAGCTGATATTCTTGTTTCATCAACTTCTTTGTCAATAATTTACCTCGTTTTAGAAATTGTACATACGTAGAGCATGCTCTTGCATATCGAATCAACTGAGAGATATATACCCCGTATGCAGGTGATGAAGGTATATTGCTGCATAAGTAAGGGAAGTTGACGATTGAAAAGTTGAAGTCATCACGTTTATCATAAAGCTTGGTTGTTAGATTACCATTAACGTTTTTTTCAAGTAAAATATCCAAATATGAAACAGATGTGTCAGACTCTGTGGTATCTTTTATCTCACGTTCACCAGGATATATCGTATCGACATAAGAATGAAAATAGCCATTGTTAATTGACAATGCGTCGTCGATATATCTAAATGTCGAGTTGAACACAACAGCAAGTGTTTTCTTCTTTTCACGTACAAGATTTTGGACCAATTCTGCTTCATATGAATACAAAAAAAGGTCTGCTAATAACTATAATGTAAATGATAATTTCTCCTGTCTAATTTTCTGTAATCACTTACAATGTAATTAAAAGCGGACAAATAGAAGAAAATACGCCAAAATACCTATGATGGGTTAGGAAACACATTTGTCATGCGTCAGTGGCTATACGTATACATGTATATACTAGTGTATGCTGTGTTCATTTTGGGAAAGTTACGTTTTATAGCATGGATGAAATCTAAAACCATACCCTGTATAAATCTGATATGCAAAGGCAACAAGTTACTAGGTGATGCTCTTATATAGTGTCTTGTATTTAAAAGTGTACATTTATATGTTTGTAAGAGAGAGTGGGAGAGAGAGAGAGAGCACAAAGGACAATAATTGTTGTAATGAATTATACAATGTAGCGTTTCAGAAATCAACCATTAAAAATCAAAAAAATAGTTGGCACTTCCCCGGAAAACGTAATATTTTTAAAGTGGTCGCGCGTAGATGTTTGTGTACTTGGGGAGAGAGAGGGGGTCGAAGCTCAACTAAACAAATTAAATGTCCATTTTCATTACATTTAAGTAAATACATGTAATACTACGATCCATATAACTTCAATCCGTATAAAAGTGGAATGGGGCAATGCATGCATTTGCAATAATTTTTTTTTCCATATCGTATCTAGTAAAAGAAAAAGTAACTTCATAAAGAAAGAAGGGTAGGTTTTTCTTTACGTAAAATATCACTTCAAAGATATAAACGAGCATTATTATGATAGACAGTATCTTCTTGGATGATGTATTATGTTGCAATCTTCACTTAATATATCTTTCGGCTGCCTTTCATGATATATGTTATTTATTTAGTGACTATAAAGCCCCCCTTTTTAACCTGAAAACTAATAAGAAACATTGTCCTATGAACCTGGCCTCAACCATACTTGAAATAAAAACAACATTTAATTGTGTTTGGCGTGCTTGTCATGACCTTTTATTATATGTACAGTGTAATATGTATTAAATTCACATATATATGCGCCGATTACAATTATATGGCAGCATAAATATAGATTAGACAGCAATAGAAATACCATCTGGATCCAAGGAGCCTGGAGACAACAGTACCCCCCGGAGACGGAATTCTATGCAAAATTATGCCAAATGGTACATATGACGAAGTCGAATGTAGCATCCGCCATAAAAAAACAAGGCGGCAATTTTGCCCCTTCCACAAATTGAAATATTTAAAACAATCAACATACTTGCGCAATTTGCGCACAAAAAAGGTGAAATTCACCAACATTGCATACTATAAACTTAAATTGGCTCATTTAAACAATCGTGCACAATAAGTGCCAAATTATTGATAACCTAGTTAATAAGTAGAAACTACTGTATAAAATTGCGTCAGATGCGCACATGATTCAATTCAAATTATTTCAATCAACTTATATGAACAACACATATATGGATAGACATAACCATGACAAGCACAACCAATTTACGGAAAGGTCCTGTTTTGAAATTTACAAGATAAAAATTGTTTCAACGCACCCTTCATAGTATTAATAAACAACTCATTGCCTAAATCTGTCATGTGAACACCATCTGTGCGGAACAAATTCCTTTGATTAGCCGATATATCTGGGTATCTAATAGCTGATCCATCTAATTTATTTAATACAACAGATGCTATTGAACTGTTGATTCTCCGCCTACATTTTTCTCCTTCTTAGGTAGCTACAACATTTGACCAGTTTCTACGTTTCAAGATACGAGACCAAATAATGTTGCAGTTTGGTAATCGCTCTTTTTGCTAAATTAGCCTTTATCATCTTTTGTATACCTCTCAAAGTGTTGTGTTGTTGTCCAATCTTGTTCCCCCCACAGTGAATAATAATGATATCTGGGGCTTTGTTACTAACTAATAAAAAGTCTAACGTAGGGTTTAATTGCTCCCACACCATTCCGCGAATTCCATGCCACAATATTTTTGCTTGGCCTAATCCCAGGTCCGATTGATTGGATTTGACTGCATAGCTATATGCCCAATGTACAATGGAAGATCCTATAATCCAAATGGCCACTGTAGAAAATGAATGCAAGTAACTAAATCAAACTTTGACATAGTTACCCATTTATAAACCTATACATATGTATCTAAGCATTTAAAGGACGAATATATGATTTGTATGCTGTCGATTTCCATCTACCCATTTGTTGAATTTCCCCCTCAGACAACCCTTCCAAATATAAGTGAGTAGCACCCCCAATGCGAAATGATTGTGTTTTGTAATTTGAAGTTTTAATATCTAGAAATTTTAAGGATTTATGTAACATGCTAGAAAACTGAAACTGTGTCAATGGCTTCGAGTTAAAATGGGCAAAATATGCATCCCTATCAATTTTAATAGACAGCAAGGAAAACTCTTTCAATAAATTTACTAGCAGTATCCTTTCTGAAGTGTAAGGCACCCAAACTGAAGCCCAAGAACCTAGTTGGTCAGTTTTAGAACTTTTTATGAACACCGATATGCAATTGTCTAAAATCTGAACATCCTCCTTTCTAAGATCTATGACTTCACTTACTCTCAACAATGCAAAGAATGCTAAGGAAAAAGATGACTGAAATAAAACTGCTTCATATGTTGAGAAGGCCAAATGTGGATTTGCACTTATTAATCTGTGTAACAATGCTAATGTGATAGGTCTACGCATATCACAAGATAAAGATGACTTTTTGTACCCTGCCAACAATTTCTTCACCAAAAAAGACTTCAACGGATTTTTCCAACCATTTCAATTAATTAAAAAACTTATCCCTGACATGTAACATCTGACTGTAGAAAACGAACATCCCTCCTCAGACAAATAAGCTATGAAATTTAAAATATGGTCAAGAGGTGGAGGCCAGGTTTGCTGAAATTCACATTTGACTCTGAAATTATAAAAACTCTGTAGTCCTTGTTTATAAACTTTACCAGTATTTTCTGATATACTAGCTTGCAAAAGTTTGTTTATAGTTTCTCCATAAATTCCCAAAATTGCTTTGGTACCGTAGAGGGATACTGATCTGCCGAAGGGGCTAACTGCCTGAACCTGGACCACTGAAATCGAGAAATTGCATCAGCCACATTATTCTTCACACCCTCGATATGCTGCGCTATAATTTGAATATTAAACTGAAGAGTTTCCAGGACTAAGAAACGAAGCAACACCATGACTTTTTTGTTTTTTGATGTTTTTTGAATGATAATCTGCATTAATGCCATATTGTCTACATGAAGCAGTAGTTTCAGATTTTTAAGTTTAGATGACCAAATACTAATCCCTAATACTATGGGGACAAGCTCCAATAATGTAATATCCCTAATTATGTCTGAAGACCAGTATGTAGGCCAGGATAAACAAGAACAATGATTTCCAGAAACTACCCCCCCCCCCCAGCCATATGCTCCTGAACTATCAGTAAAAAATTCTAAAAATTCACCGTCATGCCAATGTTGAAAAGGAAAGGGCGTGGTACCATTGAAGTTGAGCAAAAATTGAACCCACATTTGGAAGTCCATTTTTATTTCGTTTGTAATTCTTATGAAATGAAATGGTTTTTAAACTCCCTCCATAGCCCCATAGATCCTACGAGAAAAAGCCCTTCCTGCTGGTAATGCCTTAACTACAAATGCCAATGCTCCTACAAGAGATTGCAACTGCTTGAGTGTTACCTTTTTACAATTTAAAACATTTTGTATTTTTGACAATAATTCCCTTATTTTGTCATCTGGAATAAAAATTGTTTGTGATAAAGTGTCAATGCCTAATCCCAAAAAACAAATACAAGTATTTGGACCCTCAGTTTTCTCTACAGCTAATGGAACACCCAGTCCTTGACACAATTCTTGAAAGCATTGCATTAACATTTGACATTCATCTGTGGATTTCTTTCCAACAAATAAAAAATCATCTAAATAGTGGACTATACTCTCAATATTTGATCTATGCTGCACTTCCCAGTGAAGGCAAGTTGAAAACTTTTCAAACAATGAGCAAGATATTGAACAGCCCATGGGGAAAACATTTGTCTATGTAGTACGAATCTAAAATTTTGAAACCTAATAAACAAAAATTTTGAGGACATATAGGTAACAACCTAAATGCATTTGAAATGTCCATTTTTGCCATTAGCGCCCCCTCACCTTTGGCCGAAATGACCTTTAATGCATCATCAAAAGTTGAATAATTGACTGAACACAGCTCTGAATCTATATAATCATTTACACTATCCCCTAAAGGATATGATAAATTGGTGATCATGCGCCAACCCCCTTGTTTCTTTGGAAGGATACCAATGGGGTTACAACGTAAATGAGAAATGGGAGGGTAAGGAAAAGGACCTAACACTTTCCCAAGCTCTATTTCTTTGTCTATCTTCACTTTAAAATCATTTACAAATTGTTGGGTAGAAAGCATGTTTTTATATTCTATCCGTTTTCTATCACCACGGTAATTTAATTTAAACCCAAATTTAAAACCATTCGCCAAACATATGGCATTCTCACAATCTGGGTAATTTTGTAATAACTGTTCTAAAAGTGATACATTTATCGGTGATCTGCCCAAATCCCATAGCTGGAGCTGAAGGTCATTTGCCAACTGTAAGCTAGTATTTTTGCCCCTTCTGGAACTGGTTTGCACTGTTCCTGTAATAATTATTATTAGTATTGTGATTTACTGAAGCTACTGTAGGTGTACCGGCCTGAAGTTGGCTAGCTTTGAAGCAGGTTTTCATAGGATGTAAGCCGTTGCATTTAAGACACTGGTGTAAATAATTACACTTGTTTTTATTGCACACCCCCTGAAAATTGAAACTATAGCACTTTAAACGAGAGGATGCTAAGCTAGTTTGAGGGTTTCTCAACTGATTCCCGCTTGTTCTATTACTTGGTGGTTGCATATAAACTAACCAAAGTTCTGCATCCACAGATGCCCAACTGATTGCCGAGTTAATCGACTTTTTTAAACGAAACTGAATGTCATATTCTTGCCAACCATGATACATATTATCTGCCCCTCTCTTTATTGTTGCCATGTATCTGAACAAAGACAAGGCTTCAGTAGGATGATTCACTAAATAAATAGACCCAAAAATCAAAAAGGCATCCATCCACTGAGATATGTTTACAATTTTTTGTTCTTTAATCTTGGGCTTAAGTTGGAAAGTACCATCCTCAAAAACTATTTGATTTGCAGGTGTAGACGTTGGGTCATGATACACATGTAGTAGTTTGTTCAGATGAACAAATTCATTATTATATATTTTTTCTTTCAAACTTTGTGATACATGGACACCTAAGGGGGAAGCTGTACTAATAAATGGTAAAGGCAAAGCCAGAGAATCTAATGTGTGCATTGTACCTGGGTCAGTCATGCTGCCTTCACTGTTATCTACCACGTTCTGCTGACTTGTCTGTGTCCGAGTGGCTGACTCGATCATGCTACTAGTAGCAATACTGGTTAAGCTGGAAACTGGCGGAAGAGTCACCGTCGGAAAGGTTGATGTAACAAGGGTACCATTGGTCAGTGTAATGACCGCCCGGGGTTCTGGCGTGGTCGTGACCGAAGTAGAGATGGATGCCGCAGCTGGGGCGCTAGGACGAGCATATGGACTCTTAGACTTTCATTTTCTGGGAGCCCGCAACATCTTTCAAACTTTTTCAACCGATGATAATGATGAATTGCCGATTTAAACAGATTTTTGTCGGAGACCAAAAATTTCGTGTCTCTTGCTCAAGGGTTGATGAAGAAAAAGGAAGAGTTGAACGCGCACGCTCACCAAATAAAAGTCGTGTTTGCGCATGATCACTTCATTGACAAAGGGGAACACGACGGGGAAACTACGATTGACTTAATATTAAGAGTTACTGCCCTTTGCCCATTAGAAAATTATACACAAGTAATTACTGCACTAAATAACATGGTTTATCCTTATGAGATAAACCCTAATATGTATAGATATATGGATTATAAAAGCTGCAAATTACAAATTTGGGTAGAGTCACAGACGTAGCATCGTTTTTTTTTAAAGAGGGGGGGGGGGGCAACCAGAGAAAAAAATTCAACTTACCTGAAAAAACCTGACAAGCAAAAACAAAAAAAAAAATAAATAAATAACCCCCCCTTCTTTCGGTACCAATATTTTTCCATACATAACCACAATTAGCCTTATTTGACTGTACTGCAACAAAGGGGGGGGGGGGGGGGGGCAAGCCTTTCGATGAACATTTCCAACAGTATAAAGTAATGTGTTGAAAAGGTGGGGGCAGACCCCTCTGATGCTACATGTCTGTGGGTGGTGTATATCTATTAAATTTTCTTTGTACTCAAGCTATGTACCATTATGTCATTGTTTGTTAAGCATGCATTATTCGTCAGAATATAAAATTACAAGATAAACTGTATACGTGAAGGGTAACTTTGACCCCGCACTCAGAGTAATTTCGACCTAAGCTCTAATGTACAGAGAAAAAAAACTATAGTCGAAATTATAACTTGCGTCATCTCTACGAAAAATCATAGATTGATTCAAGTATACTGACAAAAAGATACTGTAGTTCTCAAAATGTGAATAATTTGGAACAAATTTTTTTTTCATATATTATCATATAAAGATTGGGTCCGGGTCAGTAGATATGTAATAATTTTTTTTTTCCAGAAAATTTCAACATTCTTTTTGATGGAGAAAGAAAATTCAGGAGAAAAATTTATCGTTTCCTCAGGTTAAATAAGTTTGAGTCGGGTCATTTTTAGCCAGTCTGTGAGGGCAAAGAAACAATTTTTTTGAAGATGGTCTAACCTAATTTGGCTGATACCACGTGTCTGGAAATTACTCACCGAAGCAGCATTCGTGTGGACAGGGGTTACTAAGGCCAATTTCTGTTCAGCTGATTTGCATTGCATTTCAATTTGTAAAAAAAACTGAATATTTTGAATGAAATATGCATGAGTTTCAGTTGCAAAAACATTCTCTTATATGTCACGTCAGGAATGGTTATTGATTAATTTTCTACACAGATATTGTCAGAGGTGATAATTCCTTGTAATGGCTAAGAAAACTATCAAAATAAAATTAAACCCGGCTTCAATATACGTGTACATGTATCATAGCCATATCATAAATCCGTGGGAAAAAAAGCCCGTTCGTAATTTTTCGGTTGGTAAGGCTTCTTCTTAGATACATACGATCCTTCGACGTAATTTTGCTTCAGTCTTTGCCCCCCCCCCCTTTTCAGCTCTTTGATTTTTTTTTTCATTAAATATTTCGTATTTCCAACGATTCGGCATGAGCATTACTGTAGATTCCTAAATATACGCGAGGAATAAATTATCGCGTAATTACGCGAGAAGCACCACTCGCGAAATAAAATCAGGCTACTCGCTTTTATCTTTATGGTGCTTTACTGTATGTAAAATCTCTAGATAAATCACTCATTCGCGAATTATTGTTCTCGCGATTTGACGCCTTTTGGCCATTTCGCAATATTAAGTACTCGCGTAAAATAAGGAATCTACTTAAGAGACATAATTTGTTTAAAGAGACACTGTGACGGACAAACGGGAAAATTGACAGAAGTAAAATTTTTGCCATACACTTGCAAATTTAATTCAATTCTTGAAAGTATTAGGTTTCAGAAAATTACAGGTTTCAGAACCTAAAAAATCTACTTTTGTGGAAAAAAATATAAGTAAAAATAATTTTAGTTTGCCCCAACACGAAAGAGAAAACTTAAAGGTCATAGGAAACGATTCTTAACATTAGGATTTCACTTTTTAAACCTAAAGCTATATATGAAAGAATGTTAAATTACGAGTAGAAATATTTTTTGGCCTTTGTTCTACTGAAAAATAAAGGTGAAAACTTTTCCACTTGTTACTTTTCTTACCCGCTTATCGTTCTTGATTTTGTGGTTTTATGACGTCACAAAAGCCCACTGATGTAAACAGAGCATTAGACTAATGTATTTCTACCATATTTTTATCTAGTTAATTTAAGCTATTTTTGTAAATATAAATGTGTCTATGTTTTCAGGTGAGTTATCTGATTTCGTAGTTCAGTCAATTTAGTTTGAACGAGTCGTTAATAAGGCACGGCAACTCAAAACGGGGGCTTTTTATCGGAGGATGATCCTGATGGATATCCTATATAAAATTACGCTTAAATTAAGCTACAAATTCGATTACTTACTCTGCATCAAACCTTCAGAAACAAAAAAAATATTTCCCTGTTTAATACACATATACGACATTCCAAAAGGATTCCATCGTCATTAAAAAAAGTTAATAAGTCGTGTTTTATTCCAAGAAAAATCGCAAAATGCAACATAAAATAGAATAATTTATTAAAAGTGACCTTTTCTGATATGAACGAAAATTTTGATTAAGCTTATAATATTCTGTTAAAGAAAGAATATGACACTTATATGGGGAATATCCCTAATGTGAATCCCCAAAATAAACAAGGGGCCGGTGGTATTGAAGTCCATGATAAGCGTGAACCACTGAAAATGTCAGCGTCTTTGAAGATTCATTTTCCCCGATCCGAAACACACATATTTCTGTAAAAACGATATAGCAATAGAATCCCTGAGTTTATGACATGATCGTATTCTTCTATAAATATATATATATATATATATATATATAAAGAAGAAACGTTGAGCCCAGAGCAAATGAGATTGTTACGATGCCGATACTTTGTGCAGACACGGTTTGACTCTACAATATCGAATTTTGAAATAATCGGTATGTAGTAGTAAACAGTACAGTCCGTGATCAGTTTGCAAATCCATCCATCATTTGCGAGACTACAATTTTAATATTAATGTTCTTTTTAACAGATGATAAAACTTTTGAAATTATATCCTTTACAGAAAAAATAATATACAATGTAATATAATACACACTGGAAAAATAAACAGGTTTGTATACGATGATAAGTACTGATCTTTGATAAATATTTTAACAAATTGACTGGAAAGATACCTACAGTGTACCTTTTTCGTATTTTATGTATTAAATTTTACTAAATTAAAAAAAAAATGTCGATTAATGTTAATCAATTAATTAATCAATTAATGTTAATGTTAATTAATGTTAAAATGTTAATCGATTTCTAATTCATTCAATATCTACATTTGGTAGAATCCAGATCTAGATTCCTTATTCTTCATAGAAATATTTCCACATGTTAGAGCTGCTTTTTTTTAAACGTCGTTTGTACTAACTCCCATATATACAAGTTTACGTATAGTTCTTGCCAGAGTTGTTTTTAACCCATCTGCAGTGTGTTTAAAAACGACACGATTATTTCAAGAACTTTCAATTACAAAAAGGAAAGAAATAAGAAATAACAAGGGGGATGGGAGGGGGGCGCCAGAGATCGGATATTGGTGGTGATGTTGTACATGAGTAAGTGAGTATTAAGACAGTGTCAAATGATAAGAATTGATTTAATTATATAAAACAGTAACACAAGAATTTTTTTTGTTTCTTTTTTTAAAGGCATGTGATACTTAACGCAGCAGGTACGTATCGTTTGTCAAGAAAAGCGTCATACTGACAGTGTGAACTCTATGTGAAAGTAAAACTATGTTGTAAATAATTGATTTCATAGAAAACAACTGCCCTGGTTATGAAAAATGAATTCATTCTCAGTCTCCCTTCTTTCTCTCTTCCGATTGCTTTATTTTTCTCTCAATAGATCGAAGTGTCAAACGATGAAAATGATCAAATTTTGATTGATAAAACATGCAAACATCTTGCAAATATGCAATGGAATTTTAAAAAAGAAATAATTGCTTGTTTGAAGATCGTATATCTATACCAGGTTTTAGCCATGATTATGATATTCTTTAAAATTAGGCTGCAAATTGACATGATAGTTTGTAAACATTGCATAGCTTTGAACAGCGATTGGGCCTTACTGACGTCATATGCTAAGGGAGATAAGCAACGTAAATCAAAGTGAATTTTCACGACTTAGTAATTTTGATCGACTGTGCTGTAGCTATCTTGCGTAAAAAATCCAAAAAACAATTTCAGTCTTATTTTACCAGCTCATATGAACTTATTCCCGTATATAACTCAATATGTTCAGGTAATTATCTCCTATGACCTTTAAAACAAACACATGATATTGACTCACTATTTTAACTTTAAATGCGCATCTGGTGCATCAAAATTGTCACCGTATATGATTTACATGTACAAAGTTTAGCTAGTAGCATGAACAAAAAGGCCATTGTTATATGTTTATTTTTTGACACTCCCTCGCCCTCTTTTTTTATAAGACAGAATCTTTGACTTCATGCTTCAAAATGAGACATTTTTCATTTTCCTTTTACATGTGTATTTCCCTTTTCGGAACCCCTTTGCTCGTTTAAATGCCCATTGAAATGTATTGTAGCGTCACGGTAGCGACTACGACAAGAAGTAGTTTTGAGGTATCCTGCGGGGATTTTATCTTTTGAAATCGCAATAATATTGAAGAATTCAATGATGCAAATGTGAATACAATGAACGATCCCCTTTTTTGGTTACGTTCGTTCGTAAGATGTCGGTATTTCTCTAATAAGTGACCCTGTGGTGACCTTTGGATGTGCTTGTGTGTTTTGTGCATATCTACTGCAATTCTCTTACACCGAAAGCCATAGCGATGCGTTTTGCTCTTGTAAAATTCGCGATACGTCTGTACATATATGTAACAGCCACCTACAGTCACCGGCACTTCGAGGTACACAGAGTACTTGGTAAATGAACAAGTGCATTGACGCCTGACGAAGAATCGGGTGTATACGGTTGTATATGGTTAGCAAATAACAATAGAACACATCAACTAATATGGCACCTGTCGTTAAAATAAGGCCTTTTCAAGGCTTGTTTTATTAGATAAGCTGAGCTTTAAATTGCCCTGTATTTTTTTTTCTTTTTTCTACTCGTGTTAATTTTTCGTCTTTAAAAGTGCCTATTATAACAGACGGTACTGATATGATAAAAAATCTTTTTTACCCCTAATTTCAAGAGTGAGGTTGAGTTGACATATCAATGGATTTCTATTTAAAGTTTGTTTACCCTTGCGTATGTTTTGAATATGACTAAATGACTAATCCTTGCATGTAAACTACACAAAGGAAGTTTTGCGTTCCGGGTTTTCCATTCGAGATTTGACGAGCGTCTCTGTCTTGCATACTACGGATTATATCTTTGAAAGGTAAGTTTAAACTAAGATTTAATTTATGAATAGAGACTATTTTGGTTATAAAATTGCTGTACAGGCTAATTGTTTCCTAGTTGTTTATATATTTGCATGTTATTCTAAAGATTGACGACTGCCCTTTGTTATAAATTAACGGCCTTTTTGAAAAAAAAGAAAAGAAACATTTACTCTAAATGGATTATTTCGAATAGGATACAAGATTATACCTGTACTGTTGCTAAGAAGGGCATGTCCCCGAAATGAAATAATTTTATACAATGTTGCAAAAATATTGAATATCACTGCAAGTGTAGAGGCCATTTTGCTGTGTTTACTCTCCATTAAAACTAGGTCAGTCAAGTGTACATGCACACAAAAAGATTATTGAAAGGAAGCGAATTTGGATAAAATATTTTGATCATGTTAAACCGAAATTACCCTGTATATGACTTAGACACCATAAAAACAACACACTAGATTACATTGCTATTTATTAAGTTTGTAAATGAAACCTGTAAAATACAAACCTGTTATATATAAAACTAAAACAATAATTGCAATATTAAATGACTATTACTAAAATTGAAAAATCGTTTTTTATAAGTGATGAAGACATAATCTCAATAATACAAAAGTACCAAGTAAACTAGGCCTTGTTTGGGCCGGGGTAAACAGTTCCACCAGGTAAGATAACTTCTTCCAACCCCACAAAAGTCAAGGCTAGGCACAATTTCTACCCAGAGTTATCGTTCCCGCTACGCCCCACTAATAATTAATTTTATTTAATCAGCATTTTAATATGTAAAGTCAGTTTACATAATTGGATTGGACATCAGGCATGGCCTATACAAGTCCTCTCCAAGAAGGTCAGGGTTACAAATGTTAAGAATTGACAATGATTTACAATCATGATGAAATAACTCATAATAAGTTACATTATTTTTTTTTTGTTAACTAGAAATGGGAAAAAAGGAGATATAAATTAATAAATTCACAAGAGTTATTACTTAGCATGTATACTCACTATACAATATAATGAAAAAATAAAAGAGTGCAAACAAACAACAAAATAGAATAAGTAGACAAATATGCAAGGAAAAAAAGCGAAGAAAATAATATTAATATATATAATATATAAATAAATAAACTGGAACAAGCAAAAACACTGGATAATAATATATATATATATAAAAAAAAAAGAAAATGCAAAAGACAAATATCCAAGGAAAAAAATACAATATATGTACATGGAAATGCTGAGATTTGAAATAAGTATAAATATCAAAAATTTCAGGAAATGAATATTAAAACTAAGATATGTAATAATATCAAAATCGCTTTGAAAACTTGATGTATAGTTGGACTGCTTCAAAAATTGAACAGTTAGTTTTATCAGGTAACTGCCTATCACCAAATAGCAAAGTATTCAAAATTTGATGAGGAGATAGGGTTTCTAATTCTATTATATTCCGAAGACTGTCAAAAAGTATCATTCTCTGATTTATTATAGGCAGGGCATTCTACGAAAAAATGATAGTTATCCTTGTTCAGATATCCGCACTTAGTACAAGATGCCATTTCACTTAAATACTGATTATACAGGTGAGCATTTAGATTACTAGATTCATTACGTAGTTGACAATGTATAATGTCTTCCTTGCGATTACCATAATTAGAGATCTTGACATCCTTTATTCTTTCTATAGTAGGTTTCTTTAAGATATTTTTGAAACTTGAATAAGATCCAATACATTTTGTTTCTAATGGTAAATTGTTCCATAATTGTATAGTAGAAGGCAGAAAACTGTTGAAATATGACACTGTCCTTGCTTGAGGTATGACAAAATTAAAATTACCAATATTCCTATGATTGTAACCATGATTTGGTGCCATAAAAAGAAGGACCATTTCTTGCAAATAGAGAGGGGCTATACCATACACAATTTTATAAAATAACAAGAGTTTTTATCTTTCCCTTCTATTATTTAATACTATCTCCTAGCGAAGCGTAATACTCCCTCTGGTGAGAGATTGGCATAGGCAATTAAAAACTCACAAAACAATACACAAAGAAACAAGAATTACTAAATTGGCATACATAGTGTATCCAGTTTTGAAAACTTCCTGTATATATGAACGGGGGGGGGGGGGTTTACACGGAAATGGATGATTCAATCATCTAAATAAAGACAGTTAAAAATAACTCAAGTAGAATCGGTCAATTCATTTGTCAATTTTTTTCAGAAAAAAAGCAGAGACAAACAAAAACAAAACAAAAACTCACCAAAAAAAAAAAAAAAAAAAAAAAAAAAAAAAACAATGACAACGAACTTAAGAATAAATCATATCTTTGGGGAAACATAATTGTAAATTTTAATCTCTTTGCCTCCCTGTTGCAATAAGGAAGTGACAATCAAAATTAATTTAATCTTTGATAAAAAAACAATACGCTTGAACATAACATAGTCAGACTAAGATTATAATAGCAAGGCGCACTTCACAAAATCTTGGTTAGGAATTTAAGTAGCAGGTTGGGACCTCTAGAAGGCAGATTGTTTGCATGATTAATTATTATGAGCAATGATACCTCTATCAAAACAGTGACATTCATGACACCAGGAATCATCCCTGGGTGTGGTTAACTTCGTTAATGCATTAAAAATACAATATGCTCCTTTCTTTATACATCTTTTTTTACTGCAAAGTCAATTATACATTTTTTTTTTAGTATTTTTAGACCGATAAGCTCTATAACAAAAATTTATATTATATTCAAAACAAGACAATGACACAAAGCCATTGCTGATTTTAAGATCATTGTAAAACACACATTAACACACACACACACACACATCCCACACAAACTTATTTTTTTTTTCTCATTTAGAAATTAATAATTAATTTTCTAAAAATCTTAAAAACGCCTGTAGTTAGAGTAAAGGGACATTGAATCTATAAGTGGATTTGTAGGCAGCTGCAATGAATAATTAATTTTTTGACCTTGTATTACGTTCATTTATGGCAATGTCTATTGGAGAAACAATCTTTTTTTTTCTTCCATGACCATGATATATTGATCTTAAGTATTATTTGTTGTTATTATCTTTTAAGCTGTAAGGAAAAGAATGCTTGTGGCATGTAGTCTTAATACATGGATTACACTCTAAATCTGAAGATGATTTCTAACCTCATCAAACATTGATGGATAAATTCTCCTATACCTCTGTTTAAAAGGGACTTTATTTAACAATTCTATCTGATGTTTAACACAATTTGTAAAACCAACATCTGTGTCACCCTTTGAAAATATGTCATTAAATTATGAATTAACTGAGTTAGCTTTGGGAAATTTTCCTCTGAGAGTTCATCTTTTGGTATATTAATAAGATCTATAATATCAATATCTGAGGATTCATTGTTATTTTGGACATGACAAGCAATATCTTCCACATTTACAGGCTGAGCTTCACAAAGTAAAGTATGTGGGGAAAGAGTTACTGTTCTAGTTGTAATAGCTTATATATACTGGTACTAAACCATTATGTTGGTGTTTGTATGGTATAAGTACAGGAGAAATGTCTATATCATTTGGTATTTTTGACTTAGGTGTAGGTTGTAATAATGCACATACTGGTTGGTAAGAAAGTTCCTTTTGAAGTAACCTTGCACAATAATATCTGTATTTGGGGGGATGGTAACTTTTGATGACTCAGCTAAGCGAACAAATGCTAGTATATTACTGTGTCTATGCAATTCTTTTCTCGTAAAGAAACACAACTAAAAGCAAGATACCAAGGAGTAAATAACTTGGCTTCTTGTAAGTATTTTGGACCATACAACTCTTTGACTATTTCTAGTAACACTGATATAATATTTGTACCAGATATAATAGGAACATTTCTATTATATGATGTTGTTGGTACAGCAAGAAAAAAACCATCCAGTGAAACTGTATCATCAGCAATACCACTGACTTCTATAGAACATTGAACATAGCCAGAGTAAGGTAATGTTTGACAATCAGCACACTCTATGTGCAAAATATCTGATAAAGATTGTAAGGGTATATGACTGAGGTGTTCCTCATAAAAACTTTGACTGATGGTAGAAATTGATGAACCAGTGTCTACAAGTGATGTTATGTGAGTACCCTCAATCACAACTGAAACTTCATTTGTTGTGCCAACTAAAGTACAATATCTTTTGTTGTTATAAGAAACTTGTTTAAAATTTATTTGTTTGGACTTAATGTTATACCTTAGATAATCTTGTCTTACTCTACAAAACAATTCAGAATGTCCACTCTGTTTACAGATGTTAAACAAACCTCACTAGAAATTTGAGTATTATTTTGAGGAATGGAGCTGCTTGTAATTTCATTGTCTACTATTTGCTCCTCAGTGCAGACATTAGTTAGTTTTTTTGGTTTCGTTTTCCGAAGTTGGCATAGCCCCTACTATAGCGTCTGTTCGGACACAGGAGTTCGCATACCTACCAATTTTACCGAAATTTTTAGTAAATAAAAAAATACGTAATACCTATAATAATAACACAAGGAGTACAACGCATTCCAGGTCAACGGGGAGCCCCTCCCTTAATATCGAGGCTGCCTCACAATCAATTTTCAATCGAAAATTATAAAACACAAACCATTCTTTTCGGCAGGAACCATTCTTTATGTCTGTTAATGCATATGATTTGAAATGCCTGTTTAACAACAGTAGCAGTGACATTTCTCAACGACTTCGCTCAAACGTTGGTTGTCCGCGACGCCATTACGTGACGTTATAATGGGTGCATTGATTTACCCAAAAAGAAAAAAAAATGCCTGAGATTAACAATAATATGTAAATTTAGATAATTTAAGGTCATGTACGATATGAATGTTTCTCCGATTTTACATACCGATGTAAATAATATGAAGAATACAACGTACAGGGAAATGTTTTGAGCAGTGCGTTTCTCCTAAAAGATAATTATTATTTCCTTTTGACATTTGAAACATCATTTCAAAAAATGCTTAACCTTTCAACACTTTTTGATATTCTTGCATGAAGTGTTCGAGGGTCTGTGCATGCATGTGTAAAATGAAATGAATTATTTAATAATGTAACGCTGCATTCATGTGAACAAAATTGCGAGTGATATACATGTAGTTCAATAAAAAAATCAAAATTCCCCCAATAAATAAAAGTAAAATGGAAGCGCACGTTCAGCGATTGAACGACCTTGAATATCTACCCCCCCCCCCAACCCCCGACAACTTATACGTCAACAGAGTAAATACATCCCACGTATATAAATACTTATAAAATGGCCTCTTTTCTCTTGTTAGAACAACAGACAAGTATAGATCAGAAAAGCTCACTTGAGCCTTCGGCTTAGGTAAGCATGAGCACAAATTATGTGTTACGTATTTTTTTTTAAATAAGTATTTAATAGGTTTTTTATTTATTGAAAATTTCGTGAAAATTGATGGGTACGCCATCTTCCGTCATAGTACCTATATTAAATTCTCAAAGTGTACCATTGTTAAATAACCTTTTCGTTCTTCCTTTTTTTTACTTGTCAAAGATTTCCTTGCCAAAATTAAAGACACATTAACTTGGATTAGACCCCCCCCCCTCGGCTCCCCCGCTTTCAAGTTTTTTTAACTCCTCAAACGTAATCTAGTAGGAATATTTGCTTAATTTTTAATATACTACATTGGATAAATTCAATAAGGATTGGAAAACAGGCAAACCCTTTATATACCCGTTCGATGTCTTAAAGGTCAAGACAACAAGGAGTACTTTAGTATACGTAAGTTAATAATCAATGATAAAGATTCACGGGCAATTTTTTAGGGGTATTTTAGAATAAAAATGAAGATGATGTTAACCCCCTAAATTATTCTCATATTGTTCCATCAATACATAAAAAATAAGATTTATTATTCATAAGTTGTGTATTGACCCCCCCCCCCTTTCCGCCTAATGACCCACAATTAAAATCTGCTAACTTATTAATATAAAATGTTTTATAAATTTATTTTATTTATATTTCACAATAGACAAACAAGTACCCGTATTTCAAGGTAAAAGTTTATCTCTGGTATCATTTTGTATATGATTATTCATTTCAGGCATTATATGTTCCTTTTGGGTAAAGCGACGCGCCCGTATTACGTCACGTAATGGAGTCGCGGACAACCAACGTTTAAGCAAAGTCGTTGAGAAATGTCACTGCTACTGTTGTTAAACAGGCATCTCAAATCATATGCATTATCAGACATAAAGAATGGTTCATTCCGAAAAGATTGGTTTGTGTTTTATAATTTTCGATTGAAAATTGATTGAGCGGCAGCCTCGATATTAAGAGAGGGGTTCCCCGGTGACCTGGAATGCGTTGCACTCCTTGTGTTATTATTATAAGTATTACGTATCTTTTATATTTACTGAAAATTTCGGTAAAATTGATAGGTATGCAAACTCCTGTGGTTCGGATATCCTCTTTGTGATGGTACGTTATTTTCACTTGGAACTTGTGGTTGCTGATGATATTGATGATACTGAGATGATCTTGGATTGGATGCTTGATATGGTTTCTGCTGGTAAGTAGATCCACCTCTATTTGGGTACATATGTCCTCGTCCTCTCTGGAATTGACCACGATTTCTCCCTCCTTGGTAACTTTGGAGTCCTCGTTCTTGCTTAATTTCTGTAAGCGTATTCTCAAAAGAACTCATTTTCTTGTCCATTCTTTCAGTTTTCTTTTTAATTGTGTCTAGAGCTGAATCTGTTACCGCTGAAATGGGATTATGAGTAACAGTAGTGCTGGTATTTGAATTTGAAATTTCAAGTTCAATGGCCCTGACTTCTTTTCGTAATAAGTCAAAAATTTTTACTGTTTCAAATTTGAATCTTCAAGCATTTTTCAATTCAGAATCCCTAAGGGCAGACCAAAATTTTGTTCGAAGCATATCATTTCTGGTATTTGGACTAATATGCCCCTTTTCAACAGTTGACTGTAAAATTGTTTCTAATTTTATACCAAATTCAGCAACAGATTGACCTTGTTCTTGTTTTTCCATGTAAAACTTTTGGATGATAGCTTCACTATTATACACATTCCCCAAAACACCTTCTAACTTGTCAATAATATTTTCAGGAGTTGCCTCCTCTGACAAAGAAAGTAATAATGACCTTGCTTTTCCTCTCAATGAATTTCTAATAGATTGGAGAAGAACAGACCTTGGACAATTCTTTTCTCTCAGAATACATTTTACTTCAAATTTCCAAACTTCAAATGTTGTCTCTGATTTTTCGTCTCCAGAAAATATGGGAATTTTTGGATTGGAAATGGACAGTGAGGTATGTGATGAAAATTAAGCAGGAAATGGGTCATTATCAAAACTGAACTTGGGCAATTTTGTCTTACTATGAGGCCTTGGAGTAGAGGAAGGTAAGCGTGAAAGTTCTTGCTCATTTTCTAATTCATCTTGGGTATGAGAAAGTTCTTGAAATTCTTCCTCTGTAAGACTTTTATATTTGGTGTTTTGTTTTAAGAATTCAACCATAGTTTTGATGTCATTTTGTGAAACTTTATCTTCTACCTAGATACTCTTTTCTGCATCTACTTTAGTTTTTTTGTTAGTAGACATTTTTCACAATTAGTGAAACTAATGCCTAAAGCATAAAATAACTAATATACATGAAAACACAGCTTCTGAAATATAAGAAACCGTGCATGTAGAATAAAAGAAATTGCATGCAATTTTACGGCAGAATAAATCGCACGAGCACACAAATAATTCGAAAGTGTGTACTATAACATAGGTCTACAAACACACAATGTACTAGATGAATATACGTTGCATTGAACAGCAAAGTAACCAAAAACAAACAAACAAACAAAACAAAACAGGATGCTTACTTAACTGCAGTAATCATTGACCTTTTGTTAACTGATGAGATTGACTCACCTAATCACTACTAAGACAACGATTATAGGAATTGACTGTTTTTAACTGATGCGATTGACACACCTAATTAATACCGAGTCAATGCGGGTTGTATTGTAGACATGTATTACAAGTTTTACACACACAATGAGACAAGCAGATAATTTAAATCAGAAATTCGGAACGCCTGAGTACGTCAATAGCATGTATTTCACAGACGCTCACTGTATATTGAGAAAAATTACTTGATCATCTTAATCATAACATTCCTTCTGAACATCTTGTAAAATTTCACTAATGAATGGCCAAGCTTAAAATATTGCCTGGGTGAATTCCATCATAGTTCAGAGTTAAATTTACTGAGTGTCTCGAAGCTTTGCCTTTAGCTTTTCTGCTTCCGAAATAAAACTTACTGGTTTTTGTTGTATTCTGAGAATGCTCAGAATTGATAATCTGTATTTCAGAATTCAAAGCAATAATTTGTTCAGTAGCTAATTTGTCCCCCTCTTTAGATTTTTCTACACCAGGACACCCTTTGAAACTATTCCACTGACTTATGGACATCAGAGGACAGTCAATGATTTTTAAAATAGCACATGGGCTATGATGTTGCACGATATTATAAGCCCTTTTCAACTGAAAAGCAATATCTTGCACAACCTGTTCTGTATTTCTGCTTTTTAAACTGACAAATTTTCCAGTTTTCTGTGTGATATCACAAGTACCTGACCACAAATAAAAGATAATATTTTTGATATTTCAAAGCAGGTTCAATGTTTATCTCTAATTGATCAACTAAAAATTTTGTAGTTGCACCAGGGTGACACCAGAGTTCTGCTGGAAATCTCCCGTTGTAATTGTTTCTTATAGTTTGTTCCTTTGCTTGTTGACACTAATATTGGTTGTTTATGCTTATGACCTGTTAATTGAACTGAATTATTTAATACAAGTTGTTCCAACTTATGTAAACTCATCTAATTATGGAATATTTTTGTAAAGTTTAAACAAGTTTGAATTATTTAGAAATGGAAGTTTTTAATTCAAGTACAGCTTAAACTTGATTCTTTTAGCTTAGTTCTACCAATATTCAAATATAGTAAATTTTACCAGGTCAAAGGTCACTGAAGGTCACCAATAGGTCAGATATTTATGAATATAGAAATTAATGAGGAGAAGGATATGAATTAGTGATCTTATATTAGTGATACTTCATGCTCTCTGAACTTTCTCACCTTTATCTAATACTTCAAATGAAAGCAAAAAAATGAAAATACTAAATTAAGAACAAAATAAAGGAATGCAAAAAAAAATTGGGAAAAAAATACTGTCTGGTATTTGCAAACACTAAACAGTAAAGCATGCTATAATATTTAAAACAAATGATAAAATGTGCACATGTAATAACCAAATATAAAATATACTTGCGTATATGCCAAACTAGTAGTATATTGAAAAGAGTCAATCTGCAGATTCTTGAAGATGCTCTTGATTTTCTATGTAAAACACATGATGATAAAGGTAGCCCCAACGAAGGCCTGGTTAGAATTTGTGGATTTGGTTATTCATGTGGTCTGTCACGGAAAACTTCAGATTCCATTTTTTAGATGTTCTGTTTCACAAGTTTCATCAGTCCCAACGTGGGCACCAATTTGTGACAGGGGTTTATTATGATCTAAAAACACCTGCGGGTTCGACCATGTATTTATTCCATACTCAATCATCATAAAAGTATTGCAGTCCTGAAAATACAATTCATATTCCATTCACAATACAATAATAGTAATTGCACATTATTTAACAAATCATAAAACATTATTACATCACATCTGGAGAATTCAAGAGTTATTCCCCTTGATTCAGAGTTTTATAAAATCAGGGTTTGACTTTAACTTTTATGAGTACTAGACCAGTCGGGCTACTTCCCATAGTTTTTACTAGCCCTGACCATAAAATCTCTAGCCCCGACTAAACTTGAAAATTTTCTTTTTATAATCTGGTATTTTAATGAAAAAAGTTCTAAACCATACTATCTCTAGCACGTGTTAAGATGACATTTTCCATAGGTCGCAGCCCATTGAGTCGGGTTATGCGGAACATGCCAATATTATAGGCTTTAAAGAACATTCAAGGAAATTAAAAAAAATATTACCGTAAATATAAATAAATTAGAGAATATATTATTCGATAACTTGGCTAGTTTCGATCACGAGTTGTCTATTACAGCTGGGCTAAAAACAGCGATTGTGTCATGCGGGGAAGTTTTCTTTTTCAGATCGATGGCTGTGTTTACCATCGTAAAATTAAGAAATTTTTTTTAAAAAGTTTTTAAAACATTTATTTGGAAGACTGCAATGAGGGTTAACATTTATTTCATCCACACGACCAGTCGGTCTAGTTCACGAACATTTGACACGACCGGACCGCTCTTTTACTAGACTGGGTCGGTCGGACGTGCCTTAGTGTCAAACCCTGAAAATGCAATGAAATACATGTATAGCTGATATTTAACATACATATAGACAATAGTCTATATAATAATCGGTCGGACGTGCCTTAGTGTCAAACCCTGAAAATACAATGAAATACTTGTATAGCTGATATTTAACATACATATAGACAATAGTTTATTTATATTGACATTATAATGAATCGAAATTATTATTTAATTTCATATTTACAATTCTCAGAACAAAATAGAAACCTGGATTGTATTTCCAAATATATAAATTTGTACCTATTTGTGGAATAGAGTTGACTCCTTCTTTTGATGTCAAACAGAGTATTAATAAATAAATGTTGACTCTGCAATATAAATTTTATCTCTCAATCCAAAAATCTTTCATTCAATTTATTACTTCCAGAAGTTAGATATTATGAATATTGATGAGTATTAAATTTATGTATCATTAAAATAAAAGTAAATTGTGATACTTACATGTACAGTTTCTTTCAAACAGTCAGTCTATTTCTTTGAATTATGAAATGGTCATAATGTACATGTATAGCCATGAACAGTCAAGCTGAAAAGTGTCTTTGTCTCAGGTCAGGAATTTGGAGGTAAAATTTAAACCAAAGAAATTGAAGTAGGATGAATACTACTCATGTACCCTTGTTACAGGTGTACAAGTAGTACCATGGGTGGATCCAAAGTTTTATTTATTTGATTGTTTATTTTATATCTGATCAGTTAACTTATTTAGAGACTAGTTAACTTTATTTTATAAATTATTTTATTAATATTAATTCATTTATACATATTATCAGTTTTAGTCAATGTTGATTATAACATATTCTTATAGAAGTTTTTTTTTAATTTAAAATCATTTGTTAATTTGAATATGATAATAATTAAAACAGCATAAAACTATCACTATTACATACCTAAGAGGCAAGTGTGGCCAAGAGGCATCACCTCGGGTTAATATACAAGCATTAGCGATTTCTCTTTGTGTACTTTATTGTAACACTAGGCAAGTGTCAAAAACATATCTGTATATATTAAATACCTTACACACTACGCAAGTGTCCACTGTATTTGTATATTCTGTATTCATTATCATCCTTGTAAGATCTTACAGGAGATCGTTCGGGTCTCGCAGGTTACAATAAGTAAGGGTGTTTTACATGTACCAGATTTTTGAAATTCTTGGGCAATATAGCTTCATCTGTCAGTTATTTTTGCTTTACATTTCTATAAATACTTTAAGTGTTGTATTATACTCAGGTGACGGTTATGGCCCTTGGGCCTCTTGTCTCTTATATATAATAAAAAGGCAAACCAACAGAGTTGCATATACAGTCTCATTCGGATTTAATAATGACGGTGATAGGAAATTAGTACTGTAAGAAACTGTATATTTTAGTTGCAGATCATGGTTACATGTAAGTGGGTTTTCCGTTTCCGTTGCACTTCAACCTAGAGATAAGAAGAATGTTTTCAAGACACTTTTGGGATTAAATTTAACGGAATTTAATGTTATGTTGATAATTATACTATTGTGCACATCGAAGTGCATTGTAGATTAAGTATTTCTTAGGATCTCACGACATCATTTTCTTGTCAAACTTACGAATTTGAACTAAAACACTTCAAATAAAGTTAATCAATAGAAATCTGTTCCATTATATGGAGGTATGTCGTTTTTACCGTGATTAGCTAAATTTCTGCAGAATAAAGGATATTAAATTGAAATTTGGTACAAGTTTTCTACGTAAATGTCTACTGAAAACCGTATATTAGATGAAGTTAAATATATTTTTTGAAGAAAAAAATCAAATTAACGATAAGTTTTGTGAAAGTTTCTTATTCTGTAGGGTTTATTGCAATTAATTACTCAAATATATGAAAATTGTATCCTGTTTTTTTTATTTAAAACAGAATAATTCTTTGCTTTTTTCCCTTAAATTTAATTCAAATAGCCGAAATTTATTCCTTAAATGAAGAACCAGAAATCTGAACACAAGTGTGTAGTTTAACTGGTTTGAACTGATATCAAAAAGTAGAAAAGAAAGAATTTGGACTTGAGGGTAATAACAATTAATAGAATTATAATCTTTGGTCTATTCTCTAGTTTTACTGCAAATTTACCAAAAGTGTAGAAAGAGAAGCTGTATGAAAGAATTTCACAGATATATATATATATATATATATATATATATATATATATATATATATATATATATATATATATATATATATATATATATATATATATATAAAATAATAATAATAATAATTATTGGTAACATCATTCATCAAAGTAAAAAAAAAAATAATAAACAAGAATGATTTAGATTAGCAAATATCCTCTACCAAATTTCTGCATTCTAAAGAGGGTGTTGAAGGTTTCCCTAAAAGTGTAGCAGATACCAGACCTGCATACCCTTTTAATGGCAGAAGTGTAATTTAGATCTTCAATTCAGGTGGAATTTTTGAGACAAAGGCGTTATTTGTCTCTTTTTTCCTATTTAATTTTCTCATTTTGATATCATACAATCAAAATGAAACTCAATGTTGTACAGTGTAAATAAAATGAGAAAATACGTAAAAATATCAAACCATTTATTCATGTACACTTGTTGTTCTGTACATTGATCCTATGTTCCTTAGTCAAGTAAAATATACATGTATGCATCCTAAAATCCCAACATGTATAAAACCTATTATAGCTCAACGATGATGTATTTGGTCATATATGGTGCATTTGCATACTGTGGTTTCATCATTATTCGTGGAACACTAATTTTCGTGGATTTCGTTGTTGAGTCGATCCACGAAATCAAATGTTCATCGAAGTTTGGTGCCTACATTTTGATTTATGATAAACCTTTAAAACGCCCATTCCGACATTCGTTAATATATTTTAATACCCCTCTCCCCCTTTTCACAACAGATTGACTTTATAAACGTATTTTATCATTTTAAGAATATTAAAAAAAAAAAAAGATTAAAAAACACTTTTACATAAATATCTGGACTTTTTGAGTGAAAATGTTTTAATTTTTGAGCTAAACATACAACATGTAGACCTGTCAACGCAGTGCACATACCAATCAGTGGTATTACTGCAAAGGATGATAATCAGGCGTTAATGTGTTAAATTTGTTATTCTTAAACAATATAAGGGTCCAACCCCATTATTACTTGCACATTGAAAACAACCAATTATCGTTAAATAAAAATTTCGATAGAAATAATTCATTACTCTCTGTTCAAAACAGGCTAAATTCATACAAATCATCAACACAATTTAATGCTCATTTGACTTTTATCTGTTTGTTTAGAAACATATTTTTGTCAACAAGTGATAACGGGTATGTATGTTGCGAAAGTTCTGCCATTTCGAAGCCTATCACGGCTTACATGAAATTATTTGTCGTCCATTTTGTACGTTTAAGCGTGAAGTCGTATCCAGCGAGTATACATGTGTTTGTTCGGAGATCTACAAACAAGGGGGTCTTGATATCTGTCAAATTCAGAAACACACACCGCGCATGTGAAAATAAGTATCTAAACCATTTTGTATATTGAAAATACTTAATTGTTGTTACTTTTAATATCCTGTTGCCATATTTAATTATCGTGCGTATACACATGTGCGCCTAAAAGATAAATTCAAATTGTCTAATATAAATAGTAAATTAAAGAGTTTTCACCTGTTAGTAATTTTTTAAAAATATTTACGTACTATTAACATTTTAAATGACATGATGTTTCCCGCTAAAGCATACGGCGCGAGAAAATATGAAAAGATGACATTTTGTTTCTTTTCGGACCATTATCCACGAATTTATGTATCCTCGATACTGTGATTTTTACTAAATCCACGAAAATTGATGCCCACGAATATTAATGAAACCACAGTATCACAACTAATTCAGTCTTATTAGTAGTATTAATAACACATGATTACAATCGTTCAAGTTTCTGATGTATTTGCATCTGCTTCTTCTAACACATTTTGGGCATGTGCTGCGTGCTTAGGTTTAGAAGCTAGCTTAATTTCGACAAATCAATTTTTTCACTGCGCTGTTAAAGAACCACTTCTCTTTTGATATTTGAAGTGTTTTACAGATCTTCTCTATTCACATAGAGGTCGTACTTAAACTATAAATAACCCAATTTTTTAAAAAGTGTAAAGATTTTTTTGGGGGGGAGGGGGTTAACAGCGTTATTAAGTGACAAAAAATTACGCCAAAAGCGGAATGGTAGGAAGTTCTCGGATAATGTATAAAAAATATTAAGAAACAAAAAATCATTGTAAAATGTAGTTAGATACAACAGTATATACCATCCTAGTATTATAACTGGAAGATTCATATCGATTTCAATTTTATGATTCAATAACATGTAATTTAGAGAAACAGCAAAATATGAAAAATTTTCCATCCCCTTTGTTCTGAGTTATTGCCTACTTGAAACAGAATGGATTTGATATGAACAATAAGAGTCAGTAATTTTCTTCAAAACCGTCATTTCCGATATTTGTTTCAAAGAGACATATTTCTAAAAAAAAATTAAAAATCAAAGGAAAAAATATCCCTCCTCAATGCAAGAATGTCTTATAGAGTATCGGGATAGGTCTAGTAGTTTAGCAGGATGACTGTATACCGCGTATTAGTAGTTTTTACCCTATGCGAATCCTGGAATGGCTGGTGCATATACATGATTGTATTTTTCTTAGTAAATCATAAAAATATTATGGCATATCAATTTTAACAATAAATACAATCCCGGTATCAAGTTTTCATGAGTAATATTTAAACTAAATTAAATTGTTTACTTCGTTACTGTGATCTCACACTAATAAAACATGAGGATTTGATATCCTAGTAGTTACATGGCTGTGTAATAGAAAAGGAAGCATAGTTTAAAAATAATTTAACTAGTATTAATTGTAACGGGGACCGTTACAGATGTTCCCCAAACGCTCCCCCACTTCCTTTTGGTGTCTTATTCCCTGTAAGCTTCATTAGATAAGGCAATCAAGTATATTGGGGTTTTTTTACGCATTACACTCGCGCGCACGGGCATGCATGTACAAAATGACTATGTCAACTTGTCTACACTTTTAATACATCTTTATATTCAAATTTCATTGAAAGATAAAAAAAATTCGGCTATATTAAGTATATCTATCATTTTACGCATTGCACGTGCGCGCACGTGCATGCATGTCCATGATGATCATGTCATCTTGTCAACACTATTAATATATCTACATATTTTGGGTATCAAATCATTTCATCAAAAAGTATAAAAGTTACAGCTATATCAAGTATATTGGTCATTTTAGCATTGCATGCGCGCGCACGTGCATGCATATGCATGTTGACAATGTCGTCTTGTCTTCATTTATAATATGTCTATATATTCCGAGTATCAAAGCATTACATCAAAAAATGTAAAAGTTCTGGCTATATCAAGTATATTGGTCATTTTACTCATTGCACGAGCACGCACGTGCATGCAAATGCATGCATGTGCGCACTGATCATATCATCTTGTCTATACTTCTAATATATATTTATATTCTGAGTTTCAAAGCAATTCATCAAAAAATGTACAAGTAAAGTCTATATCAATTGTATTGGTTATTTCAATCAATGCGCATGCGCACACGTGCATGCATGTGCATTCTGACCATGTCATCTTGTCTACACTATTAATATATCCTGATATCCTGAGTATCAAAGCATTTCATCAAAAGATATGAAAGTTATGACTATATCAAGTATATTTGTCATTTTACTCATTGCACGCGCACGCACGTGCACGCACGTGCATGCATCTGTGCGCTGATCAAGTCTTCTTGTCTACACTTCTAATATATATTTATATTCTGAGTTTCAAAGCAATTCATCAAAAAATGTACAAGTAAAGTCTATATCAATTGTATTGGTTATTTCAATCAATGCGCATGCGCGCACGTGCATGCATGTACATTCTGACCATGTCATCTTGTCTACACTATTAATATATCCTTTTATTCTGAGTATCAAAGTATTTCATCAAAAGATATAAAAGTTATATCAAGTATATTGGTCATTTTACTCATTGCACGCGCACGCACGTGCATGCACGTGCGCGCAAAATGACCTTCGTTCCGCAAATCTACATAACATTCCTACTAACCCTAAAAAGGTTTCAACTCAATCGGATGTATAGTTTCGGAGATCACTCACGGACAAAAAAGTACCCAGGAAGAAAAATAATAATAACTAGACTCTTGTTGCCATGGCAACAAAAAAAGTCTTCCGTTCTTCTAAATCTGTAAGAATTTGCTTTTTTTCTGTGTAAACAACATACGTATCATATTTTCTGTGAAAGAAAAAAATAACTGGAAAAAAGTCCTTTCAGTACTTAAGGTACTTTGATTTTCATTATCAATCTTGTATAATACATTTGGCACCTATAAGAGATAAACGTATATCATTAGCAATTTAAAAAAATTGTTTGCAATCATTTCTTAGACAAACAAACAGACGAACGAACACCGTACTATCATAAACTTCGTTGTGTGTATATTTTGGCATAATTGTGATGGTGTTATAAAAAAAATATAATGAATTAAGTTAGTATCACACTAAACGTAAGGTCACTGAGTTTTGTAAAGTAATAATATCAAGATTTGACAGCATACCTATAAGACAGATTATTCAATTACAGTAATTCTTCAGCAATCGATTGATTGATTGATTGATTATACGTATGTTGTTTAACGTCCCTCTCCAGAATTTTTCACTCACATGGAGACGCCACCACTCGCCGGTGGAGACTGCAAATTTTTGTCCTATACTTTGGCACTTATCGCAATTGAGCAGTGGGGAATCTTTTTTATGCCAGCACCTTCTGCGACAAGGGACCTCGATTTATACGATCTCATCCAAAGGACCGGTCTCCACGTCCCACAATCGAAGTTCATAATACCGAGATATTTTATTTTTTATTTTATTCTATTTTTTCACAAGTTTGTTGCATCAGATTTACTTAAAGATCATACTTCAAGATCATTTCGAACTCAGGCTTCTTAATTGCAGTGCATACAGCGTCAAGTGATTTTGATTGACAGGTCAACACACGTGCACTTCGTGTGATACTTTTTAAGCTGAAAAATATACAGGATGTGACCATGACTGACTATGAAATCAGAAAACATTTAATAAAGAATGGGTGTGACCGATATAGAACTAATTTTTGGTCTATGGATAAATGGATAGGAGGATCGGGATAAAGAGGGAATCTCTCTCTCTCCCTCTCTCTCTCTCTCTTTCAGACGCGTAAATTGAACATTTCATAATGACAAATCTACCATTATAGAATATGAAATTCTGTATACATGTAAATGGTAATTATATTCACATGTTCCAGATTTAAATCTAAAATATAATTCAAATGCCTAGCTGCACGAACGTCTCCAAATATTAATCGAGACGGGGGGGGGGGGGGGGGAGGAGGAGGCTTCAAAGGAATTAGATAGTTTTATGTTTTATGAATTATAACGAAAAGTACGGACGTCAGTTACATAATTATATATCATTGCATAAAATTGTGTTCATTCAGGTATACTTATCCCACATATCAAGAGACCTGTGCAATTTTTTTTATCAAGTTTTTTTTTTTTCAAAAGAAACATATAGCGTACCATTATTTCACACAGAATCGCGTTTGCACATATTTTTTTTAACTCTTTGAGTATTTCACAAGAATCCAAGAATTGTCTTTTCACATCTTTTATAATTCCTTGGGTATATAGAGTATAGATCATGTGTCATAAATAATTTAACTATTTATCAAATATACATGTAATAACCAAATCTAATCTATAGATTGATTTTCTTTCTTTTAAGTGGCAGATATCAGTTTATTTATAAAGGCTTTAAAACAGTACTGTATTACAATTTTATATCGCTCAATTCCTTTTTGAGTGTATGTAATATTTTTAATATCGAAAATAAAACTCGGAAATCGGGATAATTTCGCATTCAAATCATAGAGAATAATAAATCGTCTACATTATAGAAGGCTTATAACTATCGTATTCTGAACTTACTATACGAGATAGATAAAATTGCATGCCTGTCCATCACTATAAATGTATATTCAGTGCTTATAATATATTTACTTGAATTAGGTACCTAGCATATTTATTAATTTTTTTTTTAGATATATTCATGTGTAAATCAATTAACTGTCAATACAGACTTACACTACACTGGCAACTTTAAACTATACATGCACTGGAAGCGGTAACCAACGTACTTTTACATTTAGAAGAGTGAATATGGGATGTCTTAATAATTATTCTATCTATATATGGAGAGTGTTTATGTCTCTGACGACATCGATACTATTTCCGCCTTTATCTCGAAAGTTCTATTCTCACTAACAAGTCAGAGTTATCTTTCTTTGCCCACTGTATACACACTAGGTAAATAGGAAAAAATGACGGTACCGAAAATCTACAAAATGTGGAATCTGATTTCAAAACAAATTATATATTTAGTATTTGTAGAAGAACCTCTGTTGTACATAATAATATCTTGAAAAAATATTAAAAAACAAAAAAGTGAAAAATTAACCTAACACAAGTTAACTTCCGGTTCGGACAGGAAGTACCGGAAACACACGAAAACAACTTCGAAACAAAGAGAATGTCATGATCTAATATTCCTGTAAATTTCACATCTTTACCTTAAACCGTTCCTGAGAAAAACACCGGACAAAAGTCCATTTAAAAATTGGAAAGTCGGCCATAACTTCGGACCGGAAGTGAATTTTTCAAAAAACGGAATTTTATATAAACTTCATATATCAGCCTACTATCATGTGAAAAATTGTGAAAATCTATCCAACCATCTCTGAGTAATCGCGCTCACAAAATTTGGGAGGAATAATAATAATAATAATAAAAAGAAACAATACAATCACTATAAGTCTTCCGTTGTGAACGGAAGACTTAATAATAAAAAGAAACAATACAATCACTATAAGTCTTCCGTTGTGAACGGAAGACTTAATAATAATAACTAGATGGTTCTCGTTGCGAGCAACGAGTGGGTCTTCCGTCTGATTTTGGATAAGATTCGTCAAGATCTTGACTGAGATATTCGTCTATAAAAAAAATAAAGGATGCATATTGTTAAAACATTATTCTGATCATCTTTTGTTCAATATTGCTTATCAAAATATTTCCCCTTTTCGAGATATAAAGTGTCAAAGATTTAGCATTCTGGCCCATTAAGGTCCCTTATTACGCAACATATGATAAAAACTTTACAATATATAGCTGCAAAATATTAATATGAACATTTTTGCTTCAGTAATTTATAGCAAAATATTGATCATTAAAAAGTTATAGATAAAAGACTTTTGGCCCTTCTGAGCCCCTAATTTGAGGGGTCAGCCCCTTTTTCTTGATATCAAATAAAAGGTCTTGTGATTTTGAAGACTTTTTGTTCAACAACAATTCAGAAATTTCCTTTCGTTTAAGAGATATATAGAATAACAATATTTAGGGGCCAGCCATCCAAGTCCTTAATGGAGATGTCTTGCAAAAATTAAAAGGGTGCATATTGTTTAGAACATTATTTTGAACATCTTTTGTTCAATATTGCTTATCAAAATATTTCTCCTTTTCGAGATACAAAGTGTCAAAGATTTAGCATTCTGGCCCCTTATTGCCCCTTATTACGTAACATATGATCAAAATTTTATAATATATAGTTGCAGAATGTTAAGATGAACATTTTTGCTTCAATAACTTATAACAAAATATTGATCATTAAAAAGTTATAGATAAAAGACTTTTGGCCCTTCTGAGCCCCTAATTTGAGGGGTCAGCCCCTTTTCCTTGATATCAAATGAAAGGTCTTGTGATTTTGAAGACTTTTTGTTCAACAACTATTCAGAAATTTCCTTTCGTTTAAGAGATATATAGAATGACAATATTTAGGGGCCAGCCCTCCAAGTCCTTAATGGGGATGTCCTGCAAAAATTAAAAGGATGTATATTGTTTAGAACATTATTCTGAACATCTTTTGTTCAATATTGCTTATCAAAATATTTCTCCTTTTTGAGATACAAAGTGTCAAAGATTTAGCATTCTGGCCCCTTATGGCCCCTTATTACGTAACATATGATCAAAATTTTATAATATATAGTTGCAGAATGTTAAGATAAATATTTTTGCTTCAATAACTTATAACAGAATATTCATCATTAAAGAGTTATAGATGGAAGACTTTTGGCCCTTCTGAGCCCCTAATTTGAGGGGTCATCCCCTTTTTCTTCATATCAAATGAAAGGTCTTGTGATTTTGAAGACTTTTTGTTCAATATGTTTTAACAAAATACTTCTATTTAAAATGTTATTATAAGAAAAGTCTCTAAAATTCACTCATAAATCACGTCCTAAATTTCGACCCCTACCGAGCTTCCATACTTCGCACTTCCGGAAAATTTGAAAACCAAGGTGCACATCTAGAACATGTCCTCTATCACCACTGAAAGTTTCAACACTCTAGCATTTGTCGTTCCTGAGTTTTTGTGCAGACACAAAGTCTATCTAAAAATCGATCAAAGGGCGATAACTTCTGACCGGAAGTGATTTTTCAAAAACTGAAGCGGCGTTATAAACTTCAGATAGCAACGCATTAACCCTGAAAATTTGAAGCAAATCGATGGAGCGATCTCCGAGAAATCTTCTGCACAAAATCGGTAAGGAAAAAAAAAGAATAATAATAATAACTAGATGGTTCTCGTTGCGAGCAACGAGTGGGTCTTCCGTCTGATTTTGGATAAGATTAGTAAAGATCTTGACTGAGATATTCGTCTGTAAAAAAGGAAAGGATGCATATTGTTTTAACTATTATTCTGAGCTTCTTTTGTTCATTATTGCTTATCAAAATATTTCCCTTTGTTGGAGGTGTCAAAAATTTAGCATTCTGGCCCCTTATGGCCCCTTCTTACGTAACATATGATCAAAATTTTATAATACATAGTTGTAGAATGTTAAGATAAACATTTTTGCTTCAATAACTTATGACAAAATATTCATCATTAAAGAGTTATAGATGAAAGACTTTTGGCCCTTCTGAGCCCCTAATTTGAGGGGTCAGCCCCTTTTTCTTGATATCAAATGAAAGGTCTTGTGATTTTGAAGACTTTTTGTTCAACAACTATTCAGAAATTTCCTTTCGTTTAAGAGATATATAGAATAACAATATTTAGGGCCAGTCCTCCAACTCCTTAATGGGGATCTCTTGCAAAAATTAAAAGGGTGTATATTGTTTAGAACATTATTCTGAACATCTTTTGTTCAATATTGCTTATCAAAATATTTCCCCTTTTCGAGATATAATGTGTCAAAGACTTAGCATTCTGTCCCCTTTTGGCCCCTTATTACGTAACATATGATCAAAATTTTATAATACATAGTTGCAGAATGTTAAGATAAACATTTTTGCTTCAATAACTTATAACAGAATTTTCATCATTAAAGAGTTATAGATGAAAGACTTTTGGCCCTTCTGAGCCCCTTATTTGAGGGGTCATCCCCTTTTTCTTGATATCAAATGAAAGGTCTTGTGATTTTGAAGACTTTTTGTTCAACAACTATTCAGAAATTTCCTTTCGTTTAAGAGATATATAGAATAACAATATTTAGGGGCCAGTCCTCCAACTCCTTAATGGGGATGTCTTGCAAAAATTGAAAGGGTGTATATTGTTTAGAACATTTTTCTGAACATCTTTTGTTCAATATTGCTTATCAAAATATTTCTCCTTTTCGAGATATAATGTGTCAAAGATTAAGCATTCTGGCCCCTTATGGCCCCTTCTTACGTAACATATGATCAAAATTTTATAATATGTAGTTGCAGAATGTTAAGATGAACATTTTTGCTTCAATAACTTATAACAAAATATTCATCATTAAAGAGTTATAGATGAAAGACTTTTGGCCCTTCTGAGCCCCTAATTTGAGGGGTCAGCCCCTTTTTCTTGATATCAAATGAAAGGTCTTGTGATTTTGAAGATTTTTTGTTCAACAACTATTCAGAAATTTCCTTTCGTTTAAGAGATATATAGAATAACAATATTTAGGGGCCAGTCCTCCAACTCCTTAATGGGGATGTCTTGGAAAAAATAAAAGGGTGTATATTGTTTAGGACATTATTCTGAACATCTTTTGTTCATATTGCTTATCAAAATATTTCTCCTTTTTTGAGATATAATGTGTCAAAGATTTAGCATTCTGGCCCCTTTTGGCCCCTAATTACGTAATATATGATCAAAATTTTATAATATATAGTTGCAGAATGTTAAGATAAATATTTTTGCTTCAATAACTTATAACAGAATATTCATCATTAAAGAGTTATAGATGGAAGACTTTTGGCCCTTCTGAGCCCCTAATTTGAGGGGTCATCCCCTTTTTCTTCATATCAAATGAAAGGTCTTGTGATTTTGAAGACTTTTTGTTCAATATGTTTTAACAAAATACTTCTATTTAAAATGTTATTATAAGAAATGTCTCTAAAATTCACTCATAAATCACGTCCTAAATTTCGACCCCTACCGAGCTTCCATACTTCGCACTTCCGGAAAATTTGAAAACCAAGGTGCACATCTAGAATATGTCCTCTATCACCACTGAAAGTTTCAACACTCTAGCATTTGTCGTTCTTGAGTTTTTGTGCAGACACAAGGTCTATGTAAAAATCGATCAAAGGGCGATAACTTCTGACCGGAAGTGATTTTTCAAAAACTGAAGCGGCGTTATAAACTTCAGATAGCAACGCATTAACCCTGAAAATTTGAAGCAAATCGATCGAGAGATCTCCGAGAAATCTTCTGCACAAAATTGGTAAGGAAAAAAAAAGAATAATAATAATAACTAGATGCGATCTCGTTGCGAGCAACGAGTGGGTCTTCCGTCCGATTTTTGATAAGATGTGATAAGAATTTGACTGAGACTTTCGTTCAAATATAATGATATAAATAAATTGTTAAGACGACCAATTTTGCTTCAGTAATCTATAACAAAATATTGATCATTAAAAATTATAGATTAAAGACTTTCGGTCCGTCTTGGCCTCTACTACACTTTTTGTTCAACAACTATTCAGAAATTCTTTTTCGTTTCCGAGATATCTGCAAAAGAAATAATAGGGGCCGGCCCTTCAACTCCTTAATGGGAACTTTAGCAAAAATTGAAAGGTAACATATTTTTCAGAACATTATTGTGAACATCTTTTATTCAATATTGCTTATCAAAATATTTCACACTTTCGAGATATAAAGCTTCAAAGATTTAGCATTCTGGCCCCTAATGTCCCCTTATAACGTAACATATGATGCCAACAACATGTTATATAGTTAAGGAAAGTGAAGATGATCTATTTTGCCTTAGTAATGTATTACAAAATATTGATCGTTTAAGAGTTATTGATGAAAGACTTTCGGCCCCTATTGGCCCTTATTTTGAGGGGCCAGTCCCTTTTTCTTGATATCACCTTAAAGCTCTTATGATTTTGAACACTTTTTGTTCAACAACTATTTAGAAATTCTTTTTTCGTTTCCGAGATGTATGCAAAAGAAGTATTTAGGGGCCGGCCCTTCAACTCCTTAAAGGAGACGTTTAGTAAATATTGAAAGGTTACATATTGTTCAGAACATTATTGGGAATATCTTTTATTCAATATTGCTTAGCAAAATACTTACCACTTTCGAGATATAAAGCGTCAAAGATTTAGTATTTCGGCCCCTCACGACCCCTAATTATGTAACATATGATGTGAATAACATAATATATAGTTGTAGTTTGCTCAGATGAACATTTTTGCTGCAGTAATATTTTACAAAATATTGATTGTTAAAAAGTTATTGATGAAAGACTTTCAGCCCCTATCGGCCCCGATTTTGAGGGGCCAGCCCCTTTTTCTTGATATCACATTAAAGCTCTTATGAATTTAAACACATTTTGTTCAACAACTATTCAGAAATTCTTTTTTGTTTCCGAGATATATGCAAAGGAAATATTTAGGGGCCGGCCCTTCAACTCCTTAATGGGGACGCCTAGCAAATATTGAAAGATTGCATATTGTTTAGCACATTATTTTGATCATCTTTTGTTCAATATTACTTATCAAAATATTTCCCACTTTTGAGATATAAAGCATCAAAGATTTAGCATTCTGGCCCCTTATGGCCCCTAATTATGTAACATATGAGATTTTTATCATAATATATAGTTGTAGATTATTCAGATAAACATTTTTGCTTTAGTAATGTATAACAAAATATTGATCGTTTACGAGTTATGGATTTAAGACTTTTGGCCCCTCTTGGCCCCTAATGTGATAAGTCAGCCCTTTTTTCTTGATATTAAAAAAAAGATCTTATTATTCTACACAATTTCTTTTCAATATGTTTTAAGAAAATATTCATAGTTTTGAAGATATGATAAAAAAATGTCTCGAAAATTCACTCCTGATTCATGTCCTAAATTTTGACCCCTAACGAGCTTCCATACTAGGCACTTCCAGAAAATTTGAAAACTGAGGTGCACAACTAGAACATGTCCTCTATTATCACTGAAAATTTCAGCACTCTAGCTTTTGTCATTTTTGAGTTTTTGTGTAGACAAAATGGGCACTAAAAATTCGATTAAAGAGCGATAACTTCCGACCGGAAGTGAATTTTCAAAAATTAAAAAAAATGTATTAGGTTTACATCATGATACATCAGCTCTGAAAATTTCAAGTGAATCCATCCAGCCATCTCTGAGAAATCGTCTGCACAAAATTTGGACAGAAAAAAATAATAATAACTAGAAGGTTCTCGTTGCGAGCAACGAGTGGGTCTTCCGTCTGATTTTGGATAAAATTAGTCAAGATCTTGACTGAGATATTCATCTATAAAAAGTAAAAGGATGCATATTGTTTTAAACGTTATTCTGAACATCTTTTGTTCAATATTGCTTATCAAAATATTTCCCCTTGTTTGAGGTGTCAAAGATTTGGCATTCTGGCCCCTTATGGCCCCTTATTATGTAGCATATGATCAAAATTTTATAATATATAGTTGCAGAATGTTAAGATAAACATTTTTGCTTCAGTAATATATATCAAAATATTGTTCACTAAAAAGTTATAGATGAAAGATTTTTGGCCCTTCTGAGCCCCTAATTTGAGGGGCCAGCCCCTTTTTCTTGATATCAAATGAAAGGTCTTGTGATTTTGAAGATTTTTTGTTCAACAACTATTCAGAAATTTCCTTTCGTATAAGAGATATATAGATTGAATAACAATATTTAGGGGCCAGCCCTCCGAGTCCTTAATGGGGCTGTCTTGCAAAAATTAAAAGGGTGTATATTGTTGAGAACATTATTCTGAACATCTTTTGTTCAATATTGCTTATCAAAATATTTCCCCTTTTCGAGATATAAAGTGTCAAAGATTTAGCATTCTGGCCCCTTCTGGCCCCTTATTACGTAACATACGATCAAAATTTTATAATATATAGTTGCAGAATGTTAAGATGAACATTTTTGCTTCAGTAATATATAACAAAATATTGATCATTAAAAAGTTATAAATGAAAGATTTTGTCCCTTCTGAGCCCCTAATTTGAGGGGCCAGCCCCTTTTTCTTGATATCAAATAAAAGGTCTTGTGATTTTGAAGATTTTTTGTTCAACAACTATTCAGAAATTTCCTTTCGTTTAAGAGATATATAGAATAACAATATTTAGGGGCCAGCCCTCCGAGTCCTTAATGGGGATGTCTTGCAAAAATTAAAAGGGTGTATATTGTTGAGAACATTATTCTGAACATCTTTTGTTCAATATTGCTTATCAAAATATTTCCCCTTTTCGAGATATAAAGTGTCAAAGATTTAGCATTCTGGCCCCTTCTGGCCCCTTATTACGTAACATACGATCAAAATTTTATAATATATAGTTGCAGAATGTTAAGATGAACATTTTTGCTTCAGTAATATATAACAAAATATTGATCATTAAAAAGTTATAAATGAAAGACTTTTGTCCCTTCTGAGCCCCTAATTTGAGGGGCCAGCCCCTTTTTCTTGATATCAAATGAAAGGTCTTGTGATTTTGAAGATTTTTTGTTCAACAACTATTCAGAAATTTCCTTTCGTTTAAGAGATATATAGAATAACAATATTTAGGGGCCAGCCCTCCGAGTCCTTAATGGGGATGTCTTGCAAAAATTAAAAGGGTGTATATTGTTGAGAACATTATTCTGAACATCTTTTGTTCAATATTGCTTATCAAAATATTTCCCCTTTTCGAGATATAAAGTGTCAAAGATTTAGCATTCTGGCCCCTTCTGGCCCCTTATTACGTAACATACGATCAAAATTTTATAATATATAGTTGCAGAATGTTAAGATAAACATTTTTGCTTCAGTAATATATATCAAAATATTGTTCACTAAAAAGTTATAGATGAAAGATTTTTGGCCCTTCTGAGCCCCTAATTTGAGGGGTCAGCCCCTTTTTCTTGATATCAAATGAAAGGTCTTGTGATTTTAAAGTTTTTTTGTTCAACATGTTTTAACAAAATACTTCTATTTAAAATGTTATTGTAAGAAATGTCTCTAAAATTCACTCATAAATCACGTCCTAAATTTTGACCCCTACCGAGCTTCCATACTAGGCACTTCCAGAAAATTTGAAAACTGAGGTGCACAACTAGAACATGTCCTCTATTATCACTGAAAATTTCAGCGCTTTAGTTTTTGTCATTTTTGAGTTTTTGTGTAGACAAAATGGTCACTAAAAATTCGATTAAAGGGCGATAACTTCCGACCGAAAGTGAATTTCCAAAAATTAAAGAAAACGTATAAGGTTTACATCATGATACAGCATCTCTGAAAATTTAAAGTGAATCCATCCAACCATCTCTGAGAAATCGTCTGCACAAAATTTGGACAGAAAAAAATAATAATAATAATAGTGAAAAAGAAACAATAGAATAATAGAAGGGTCTTCCGTTGGAGACGGAAGACCCTAATAATAGTGAAAAAGAAACAATAGAATAATAGAAGGGTCTTCCGTTGGAGACGGAATACCCTAACTAGATGGTTCTCGTTGCGAGCAACGAGTGGGTCTTCCGTCTGATTTTGGATAAGATTAGTCAAGACCTTGACTGAGATATTCGTCTATAAAAAGTGAAAGGATGCATATTGTTTAAAACATTATTCTGAGCATCTTTTGTTCAATATTGTTTATCAAAATATTTCCCCTTGTTCGAGGTGTCAAAGATTTGGCAATCTGGCCCATTTTGGCCCATTATTTTGAACATATGATCAAAGTTTTATAATATATAGTTATAGAATGTTAAGATGAACATTTTTGCTTCAGTAATTTATAACAAAATATTGATCATTAAAATTAAAGATGAAAGATTTTTGGCCCCTCTGAGCCCCTAATTTGAGGGGTCTGCCCCTTTTTCTTGATATCAAATGAAAGGTCTTGTGATTTTAAAGACTTTTTGTTCAACAACTATTCAGAAATTTCCTTTAGTTTAAAAGATATCTAGAATAACAATATTTAGGGGCCAGCCCTTCAACTCCTTAATGGGGATGTCTTGCAAAAATTAAAAGGGTGTGTATTGTTAAGAACATTATTCTGAACCTCTTTTGTTCAATATTGCTTATCAAAATATTTCCCCTTTCCGAGATATAAAGTGTCAAAGATTTAGCATTCTGGCCCCTTATGGCCCCTTATTACCTAACATATAATCAAAATTTTATAATACATAGTGTGCGGAATGTTAAGATAAACATTTTTGCTTCAGTAATTTATAACAAAATATTGATCATCATAGAGTTATAGATGAAAGATTTTTGGCCCTTCCAGGCCCCTAATTTGAGGGGTCAGCCCCTTTTTCTTGATATCAAATGAAAGGTCTTGTGATTTTGAAGTCTTTTTGCTCAACAACTATTCAGAAATTTCCTTTAGTTTAAGAGATATATAGAATAACAATATTTAGGGACCATCCCTCCAGATCCTTAATGGGGATGTCTTGCAAAAATTAAAAGGGTGTATATTGTTTAGAACATTATTCTGAACATCTTTTGTTCAATATTGCTTATCAAAATATTTCCCCTTTTCGAGATATAATGTGTCAAAGATTAAGCATTCTGGCCCCTTATGGCCCCTTATTACGTAACATATGATCAAAATTTTATTATATATAGTTGCAGAATGTTAAGATAAACATTTTTGCTTCAATAACTTATAACAAAATATTCATCATTAAAGAGTTATAGATGAAAGACTTTTGGCCCCTCTGAGCCCCTAATTTTAGGGGTCAGCCCCTTTTTCTTGATATCACATGAAAGGTCTTGTAATTTTGAAGACTTTCTGTTCAACAACTATTCAGAAATTTCCTTTCCTTTAAGAGATATGTAGACTTGAAATATTAAAGGGCCGTCCCTTTAAGTCCTTATATGGGCTGTTTAGGAAAAATTAAAAGGATGAACATTGTTGAGAACATCATTCTAAACAACTTTTGTTCAATATTCTTTTTCAAAATGTTTCCCCTTTTCGAGATATAAATCGTCAAAGATTAAGCATTCTGGCCCCTTATGGCCCCTAATTATGTAGCATATGACAAAAATATTATAATATATAGCTGTAAATTGTTAAGATAAACATTTTTGCTTCAGTAATGTATACCAAAATATTGATCGTTAAAGAGTAATTGATTTAATACTTTCGGCCCCTCTCGGCCCCTAATATGATAAGACAGCCTTTTTTTCTTGATATCGTATTAAAGATCTTGTCATTCTGCACAAATATTGTTCAGCATGTTTTAACAAAATAATTATACTTTAAAAGATATGATACAAAATGTCTCAAAAATTCATTCATGATTCATGTCCTAAATTTCGACCCCTACCGAGCTTCCATACTAGGCACTTCCGGAAAATATCTAAACCCAGGTGCATAATGGCAACATGTCCTCTATCATCACTGAAAATTTCAGCGCTCTAGCTTAAGCCGTTTTTGAGTTCCATCGCAGACAAGGAGGTCCTCTGAATTTTAATAAAAGGGCGATAACTTCCGACCGGAAGTGATTTTTCAAATTTTGAACCGCCGGTACAAATTTCAGATGATAAGACATAAACTCTGAAAATTTGAAGTAAATCGATCAATTCATCTCCGAGAAATCTTCTGCACAAAATCGGTAAGGAGAAAAAAAAGAAGAATAACTAGATGCGATCTCGTTGCGAGCAACGAGTGGGTCTTCCGTCCGATTTTTGATAAGATGAGATACGAATTTGACTGAGATTTTCGTTCATAAATATATAAATAGTGAAAACGTACAATTTGCTTCAGTTAAGTTTAACAAAATTTTGATCATTTTGGCACCAAAAAACGCAATATTTGATGAAGATTTTAAAATATTTACAGTAGCAGATCGTGAAGATGAACATTACTGTAAAAGGGTTATAGATGAAAGACTTTTAGCCTCTTTGAGCCCCTAATTCAAGAGGGCTTGATATCACATGAAAGGTCTTGTAATTCTGAAGACTTTTCGTTCAACAACTATTCAGTTTTCGAGATATGCAGACTTGAAATATTTAGGGGCCGTCCCTTTAAGTCCTTATATATATATATATATTTAACGTTATAAAATATTTAAGGTTAAGGAGTTAAAGATGAAAGAATTTTGGCCCCTCTGAGCCCCTAATTTGAGGGATCAGCCCCTTTTTCTTGATATCACTTGAAAGGTCTTGTAATTCTGAAGACTTTTTGTTCAACAAGTATTCAGAAGTTTCGTTTCGTTTTCGAGATATGTAGACTTGAAATATTTAGGGGCCGTCCCTTTAAGTCCTTATAGGGGCTGTTTAGGAAAAATTCAAAGGATGCACATTGTTCAGATCATTATTATAAACAACTTTTGTTCAATATTGCTTTTCAAAATGTTTCCCCTTTTCGAGATATAAAGCGTCAAAGATTAAGCATTCTGGCCCCTTATGGCCCCTAATTACGTAATATTTGGAGAAAATTTTATGATATATAGTTGCAGATTGTGAAGATGAAAATTTTTGCTTCAATATTTAATATCAAAATATTTAACGTTAAGGAGTTATAGATGAATGACTTTTGGCCCCTCTGAGCCCCTAATTTGAGGGATCAGCCCCTTCTTCTTGATATCACTTAAAAGATCTTGTAATTCTGAAGATTTTTTGTTCAACAAGTATTCAGAAGTTTCGTTTCGTATTCGAGATAAGTAGACTTGAAATATTTAGGGGCCGTCCCTTTAAGTCCTTATAGGGGCTGTTTAGGAAAAATTCAAAGGATGCACATTGTTCACATCATCATTCTTAACAACTTTTGTTCAATATTGCTTTTCAAAATGTTTCCCCTTTTCGAGATATAAAGCTTCAAAGATTAAGCATTCTGGCCCCTTTTGGCCCTTATTTATGTAACATATGACGTAAAAATCATAATATATAATTGTAGTTTGTTAAGATAAATAATTTTGTTTCAGTAATGTATACAAAAATATTGCTTGTTTAAGAGTTATCGATTAAAGACTTTCGGCCCCTATCGTCCCCTAATATGATGAGTCAGCCCTTTTTTCTTGCTATCATGTTACAGATCTTTTTATTCTGCACAAATATTGTTCAATATGTTTTAACAAAATAATTATACTTTAAAAGATATGATCCAAAATGTCTCAAAAATTCACTCATGATTCGTGTCCTAAATTTCGACCCCTACCGGGCTTCCATACTAGGCACTTCCGGAAAATATCTAAACCCAGGTGCAATATGGTAACATGTCCTCTATCATCACTGAAAATTTCAGCACTCTAGCTTAAGCCGTTTTTGAGTTCCATCGCAGACAAGGAGGTCCTCTGAATTTTGATAAAAGGGCGATAACTTCCGACCGGAAGTGATTTTTCAAATTTTAAAACGCCGATACAAACTTCAGATGATAAGACATAAACTCTGAAAATTTGAAGTAAATCGATCAATTCGTCTCCGAGAAATCTTCTGCACAAAATCGGTAAGGAGAAAAAAAAGAAGAATAACTAGACACTTTCGGAAAATATCTAAACCCAGGTGCAAAATGGCAACATGTCCTCTATCATCACTAAAAATTTCAGCGCTCTAGCTTAAGCCGTTTTTGAGTTCCATCACAGACAAGGAGGTCCTCTGAATTTTATTAAAAGGGCGATAACTTTCGACCGGAAGTGATTTTCAAAAACTTATTCAACCGGAATTAACTTCAGATAACCTAGCACTAACCCTGAAAATCTGAGGCAAATCCATCAATCCATCTCTGAGAAATCGTCTGCACAAAATTTGTGCAGAAAAAAAGAATAATAACTAGACTCTTGTTGCCATGGCAACAAAAAGGTCTTCCGTTCCTATATGATATCGTTTGCATTGTTTTTTTTTTCTGTAGAGAAACGTGTACAGTATGTAATAATTAAGTTGTAAAGAATCTAAAATTTGTCCTTTCGGTACTTTTCATCCATTGATTTTTACTGCAAAAATTAATGTATCTGTTGTCCTTATATATGAAATTGTATGCATATTTTTTCATTAGTAGAAGCATATCTAAACTATTTTTAAATTTAAAAGTTAAATGGGGGGGGGTTATCTAGAAAACAACCTGTCAGTTCTTACAGTACTTTGATTTTCACTGTTAAAATGAAAGTATCCACCGTACTTATATATAAACATGAGAAATTATAAAACATGTAGTGTATGAATTGAATTTTGCATTTAGAGAAACATCTTTATATAAGTCAAAGTAAAAAACAATACTAAATATCCTTTCAGTCCTTACGGTACTGTGATTTTTATTGGCTAATGAAAATAGCTTCCATAGATAACTTATTGTGTGCATTGATTTTTATGTATAGAAAAACATGCTTGTTTATACTATACTGTAGTAAGAAAAAAAGTGGGTATCTAAAACAGTCCTCTCAGTACTTCAGGTACTTTGATATTTACTGCAATTAAATGTGGTCTTCATTCTGATATATGATACTGTATGTATTGATTTTTGTATGCAGAGAAACATGTAAACATAACCTTCATGTAAGTTAAAGTAAGAAATGCCCTCTCAGTACTTTCAGTACTTTGATTTTTTTAAGCAAACCGAAAATAGCTGAAATCTACAAAACGGGTGATCTGATTTCAAAACAAATCAAATATTTGGCACTTATGGACGTATCTCTATTATGCCTAAAAATATCTTGAAAAAATATTTAAAAACAAAAAAGTCGAAAATTAACTGAAACACAAATTCATTTCCGGTTTGGACAGGAAGTTCCAGACACAAACAAAAATCACGTAGAAACAAAAAGAATGTGATGATCTATTATTTCTGTAAATTTCACATCTAAACCTCAAACCCTTTCTGAGAAAAACACCGGACAAAGGTGCATTTTAAAATTTGAAATTCGGTCAAAACTTCGGACCGGAAGTGAATTTTTCAAAAAACGGAATTTTATATAAACTTCACATATCAACCTATTATCCTGTAAAAAATTGTGAAAATCTATCGAAACATCTCTGAGTAATCGCGCTCACAAAATTTGGGAGGAATAATAATAATAATAATAAAAAGAAACAATACAATCACTATAGGTCTTCCGTTGTGAACGGAAGACCTAATAAGAAAATTGAAAAAGAAACATAAGAATAATAGAAGGGTCTTCCGCTGAAGACGGAAGACCCTAATAAAAGTGAAAAAGAAACATAAGAATAATAGAAGGGTCTTCCGCTGAAGACGGAAGACCCTAATAATAAAAGTGAAAAAGAAACATAAGAATAATAGAAGGGTCTTCCGCTGAAGACGGAAGACCCTAAAAAGAAAAGTGAAAAATCAACAATAGAATAAGAGAAGTGTCTTCCGCAGAAGACGGAAGACCCTAATAATAAGAAACAGAGTAAAAACAACATGTTCCCAAACTTCGTTTGGGGAACATAATAATGACATGCTTTTGTTGCTTTAAAGTTTCGGCTCAGAACTGACCTGAAAAAGAGACGTATGCTTGAATCGATTAAATTAAAATGAAGTACTCGATTAAAAGTATTGGATGTAACATCCACAACGTAGTTATTGGACACAGTTTTACTTTAAAGATACATCTTTAAAGAATACTATGTATGGTGCACTTTGTAATATTGCTTGTTATTGTTAATCATAATAGATATCTCATATAATAATATTATTTCATATATAATATAGAGGCAATGACAACATACTACAATATTTATAAGTGAAATAAATTAAAATAGGTTGCCAAGCGTTTGTGATGTTGTAAATTAATAATTACTCTTCACGCGCCGAGGGTATTTAAGGAAGCTCTTAAGCTACTTTTTTGATGACGCACTGCACAATAATTCAGAAGTGAACATGATGTGTTTTTGAAACACTGATGCCCCCGTATAGCAACTTTTTGCAAAGGTTAAACTTTCTCAAATGTAAATCAAATATGTTGGTACCCAAACTAAGGGTCTTGTCTCGAAGAACATACCTGGGAAATATGAAAGCCTCAGCAGCAACCATTGAATAGATATGGAAAAGGTTAAAGTTTTTCAAAAGTAAGTCAAACATCAAGGTCAAATGGTCAAAATCAATGGTGCCTAAGGAAAGGCCTTCTCACAAGAAATAACAGGTAAAATATGAAAGCTGAAGCACCAATCATTCAAAAGTTATGACCAAAATTTAAGATTTTCAAAAGTAGGTTAAACTCGAAGGTCAAGGTCAATGGATTACAATTGTTGGTATCCAAAGGAAGGCCTTCTCACAAGGTTTACATATGTGAAGTATGAAAACTCTTGCACCAACAATTCAAATCTCCAAGGTCAAGGTCAAAAAGGTTAAAGTTTTTCAAAAGTAGGTCAAACTCCAAGGTCAAGGTCAAAGGTCAGAGTTGTTGGTATTCAAAGGAAGATCTTGTCACAGGATTATACTTATGTAGCAATATACCTTTATCACTTGCATATTGGGTTTATATCTCTCAGCTGATTCGATACGCAAGAGCATGGTATACATATGAACAATTTCTAAAACGAGGCAAACTATTGACAAACAAGTTGATGAAACAAAGATATCAACAGTCTCGTTTGAAGTCATCATTTTGCAAGTTTTACGGTCGTTACAATGACCTTGTCAGCACATACAACTTATCATTAAGTCAAATGCTGGCTGATGTTTTTCATACTAATTGTTAGGCTATTACTTATACACTGAACTTTTTTCCGGTTTTTTTTCCCGATCCTTTTACAAGGAGCACACGGTGGATGTGACCGGTCGGCAGGAGATGATCACGCCTCCATGGCACCTGATCCCGCCTCTAAATTTGGAGATCCGTGTTTGCTCTGCTCTAAATTTGTATCGTTTCATTGGACTTTGAGATTGAATACTGTTCGTTATCTTCACATTTCATTCGTTCCTTTTCCTGGGAGGACGAATCGTACCTCAGTATTAATAATCTTAATCTTTAAACACTCTTAAAAAAGACTAACGTGTAATCATATAAACATTGAAAAAAAGTAACGGATTCATCATAAATTATAAAAAGAAGGGGTTTTTCATGCAGATACCTAAAAGTAGGACAGCCAGACCTTCATTACACAAGTAATGATCAATGTCGTTGCGAAAGCATCGAGTTCTACTATTGACAGCATGCACGTATGTAGGAAGTTTGAGCTGAAATCTACATAAACAAATGATAATGGACTCACGTAAAATACGTAACTCTCGCTTTTTTCATGAAATTTCTGAATTTTTAAAGATTGTATTTTAGAAATTTTAACTTTATTCTGAATTTTAGATTTTCATATATTTTTTAATGTTTCTTGTCTGTGGGAAAGATAACTTTTGCAAGTAGACATTTTATAACGTTATTTTTACTGTAAATCATTTACTATTCGCGAGATTTTTATTTTCGCGTAATTACACGAGTCTGTCTGCTCGGGAATATTTCATTATCGCGTATAATTGTATTAGTGAGGATTATATACAACAAAGTCCATAGCTGGAGAAAAATTTTGTTTCGCTACATGTAATAAATACCAAATAAATATCTCGAAAAAATAAGGTGTCGCGAAAATATAGTGATCTACAGTAATTGGGATTTTTATTTCATTAAACATCTTCCATTCATTTCGTCACATTTTATTCATTGACAAAGATTTCTTGTCCATTTATAACTGATTTCCCGAATTATTCATATACATGTATTAGTTGTTTTTGTAGAGAAATATTTTTCTAATAAAAATAATCTACAAAAAAATAATCAAATAATATTGATTTTTTTTCATGTTTAAAGATATTCACCAATTTGACTGTGACCTGCAATTTTAATGATTAGAAACTTGAAATAAAATATTTTATCCTAATAAGAAATTTAAGTTATTTATTGTTATTCTTGAATATTGAACAAGTTACGAGACGTTAACACATATATAACACATATATACATGTGATAATGCAATATCACTATAAGGAACGCTGGAAATTCTTAAGCCATCTAGTTTTGTGATACAATTTAGCAGGTTGGGGGGAAACGTAAATTCCGCTATAATAGTGGTATATCACTATTATAGTGAGATTCCGCTATATTTTCAGCCGTATTTACCCTCGATTTCATCAAATAACATGCTTGCTGTTTAAAGCGCAAGTCATGGTAGGTATAAAAATGAACACTAATTGACACCCTTACATGTTATGAATTTTATTAAATTTTCTGCCGATGCGTTTAATAATGCGAACACACTTTTTAAAACGGAAGTTACATTTTTAGCATAGCAACCAGTGATTTCGGTAGTATTCAAGAAAGACTGGATCTCAATTTCTCTCACACATGTGCACAAATTAATACTTATAATAACTTTCTACCAGCAATGAAAGAGGTTTGTCGAATTAACAGAAGAAAGGATGATTTTTGTCTGCATGGTAACTGGTATGGAGGCCTGTTGTGACAAATGAAAAAAAACACCTCATTACATGTATCATGTACTTTATTCTGGTGGAACCGATTGATATAAATCGTAAACAATCTATAAAATTTCATTTCTACAGGTAATCCCAAGTATAATGTTTCTTTTCTTGATGATAAAACCATAAGTTCAAACGATTAGTCTTATTCGGAAAAGACACATTTTTCTTGCATGCAATTTCCTGTAGAAGTGACATTTTACATGTATAAATTTTGCACGATTTATTAATTGTCGAAATTGAAATTTTATATTTTACTACATTCTATACTGAAAAAAGGCTATGAATTCTGATTTAAAAGTATACAAGAATTAGATTATTTCTGCAACAATAAATGAAATAAAAGGAGAAAAACTTTGTAATTTGAAAATCTGAACAAGTATTTTCAATCAAATATGAAGATAAAGAAAAGTAATCAAGCTCAAAAGGTCATTGATACAATATATATTTTGAGCAGAGCAAACATAAACCTCTGAAATCAGCAGCCATGGAAGCGTAAGCACCCCCCTGTCGACAGGTCACACACGCCTTGTGCTGCTTGTCGTGAAAATCCATAGGCAATTCAGGATGAAAATAATGGGTTAACATTTTGCATGAAAGACGTCAGTCAACATTCGACCCAACTTGTCAGATTGTATTTGTATATAAGGTCATAGTATTGACCATGGAGTTTGTGAAGTGTTGACTTCAAACGAGATATTAGAATACCCTTAATTTATTATTTGTCATAAGCTTGCTTCGTTTTAAAATTGTTCGTACGAAGAACATGCTCTTGCGTATATTGAATCAACTATGGGACATAAACCCCATATGCAGGTAATAATGATATATTCCTTCATAAATAATGGAAGTTGATGATAGAAAAGTTGAGGTCAGCAGGTTTATCATAAAGTTTGTTGTTGTTTTGCCATCGATTTCTTTCTCCAATATCCAAATATGAAGTAGTTATGTCATACTCCATGGTGTCTTTTAACACTAATTCTAAACGTACTTTTATTTTTGGAAAGTGCAGCTACATTTCGTGTAATTTTTGTTGGATGAAAATGTATCATAAATAAATTAACCGTTAAGTACTTTTATGTTATATATAACGATTTATTGCAATTGAACTATGATAAGTAGGTTCCATCGGAATAAGTACATGTATACATATAATGAGTTTTTTTCTCATTTGTCACAACGGGCCTCCATACCAGTTACCATGCAGACAAAAATCATCCTTTCTTCTGTTAATTCGACAAACCTCTTTCATTGCTGTTTGAAAGTTATTATAAGTATTACTTTGTGCACATGTGTGAGAGAAATTGAGATTCAGACTTTCTTGAATACTACCGAAATCACTGGTTGCTATTTTAAAAATGTAACTTCCGTTTTAAAAAGTGTGTTCGCATTATTAAACGCATCGGCAGAAAATTTAATAAAATTCATAACATGTAAGGGTGCCAATTAGTGTTCATTTTTATACCTACCATGACTTGCGCTTTAAACAGTAAGCATGTTTTTTGATGAAATCGAGGGTAAATACGGCTGAAAATATAGCGGAATTTCACTATAATAGTGATATACCACTATTATAGCGGAATTTACGTTTCCCCCCCAACCTGTTTAGTTGTTTCTTTGCAGACATCGTCTACAATCATTAAAAATATGTAAAGAGAGCATTCCATCGTCAGTTTCTTGGTATGACTTTTTCATGAAATGGTTTCAGTTCAATTTTATCGACCATACTTCAAGTTGATAACTTTTTTTACAAAATGTGGGTAATATTGTGCTTTTTGAAGTTATGTTAAATTTCTCATCTACTACAGTATTTTAGCTCTCCCATATAAATATTCAATATGCACTGAGATCAAAATCCTTTGATAAGATCAAAATAGGAACGTAATGGAATTTTGTAATTTTTATTTCTTTTTTATAGCGTGGCCGAAGAAAAACTTGAGATGCTAGATGATTACAGGGAAACAACTTTATTTATTTTACCATGAGGGTTAATTCTCCGTCGGATAAATCTGCCGCTTCTAATTAGCATATTGCATACCTAGTATCTAATAACGTATATAGATAATCTACTTAACGGTTAAAAAAACTAATTTGATACAGCCGATCACATCTAGCAGGTGAACTTTTTACATGTATCTTGACAAAAAGCACAGAATATGTAACTCGCTGTGTCATCATGGCTTTATAATTAAATATGGTATGATTATTACATAATATCAATTCATGTTGACTACATTATTAGGCAAAATATTCAAGCAATTCATTATTTCATGCAAATGTCAAATCGGTAGATGACGCCGATCCTTAACTGGCATTTGACAGCAAACAGTTCAGCTCAATGACAATGAGCCATAATTGATGGTAAGTCTGGAAAGTGGACAGCAATTAACCAGCGATGGCTTGTGAAGCAATTCTGTAACGCTGGAAAGGATCGACACAGAAGGGAAGCCACGATGTTGAAGGGAACTGAATTCTCTCCTCAAATTATAAATGTAGAAAACCAGTAGCAAAAAGTAGACAGAGGTTTGTTATGAAAGCTAGATGAGAAAACAAAATGGGAAACCTTTCAAGATTATAGAATTTTACATATGAAAGAAAAAGATAATTAAAGGGCGGGGGGGGGGGGGGTGACCTTGATGAAAAAGAGGAAGATGATAATGCTTGCAAATTAAGGATACAGGAATATGATGCTGTCTTGCAACAGTGTGCATTCTTCGATAAATGAGACACTCCACATATGGTGATAAGTGAACTTATCTTGAAAGAAAGCACAGAATAGGTGACTGGCTGTACTGTCATGGCTGAATTATTACATATGGTTTAATTATTACATAAAATTAAATCATAGCTGAATACAGTATTACACAAAATGAACAAGCAATTTGATTTCAAATCGAAAAATGGTGCCAATCCTCAACTGGCATTTGGCAGCCAATAATTTAATACAATGACAATGAGCCATAATTGGTAACCCTGGACAGCAGTAAACCAGCGACAGCTTGTGTAGCAATTCTGCCATACAGATTGCTGGGATTAAGTATCGCGACCAGCAATCCAACCGCAAAACAAGCGCAAGGCAAGCATAGCAACATCATAAATTCCTCAGTAACTGCAAACGTGAACACAAGACAAAGCTAGCAAACAAATACACCAGCTTTCAGTAGCTGGGAGGGGGGAGGGAGTAAGATGTAACAGTAGATGAGGGGTTAGGGTCAATTACATAATGGAGATTTTAGGATATCTGTTATTTATTTTTAAGACTTAAAATGAGTCTAGAAATTGAAATCTCTTTGCGCAACAATTTTCACTTCATGCATCTTAATATGATCCTTGTTTCTTTGCAGTCTTAGAAACAGTCTTTTTAGAAGTTGACGCTTGGAAACCATAAAATTAAAAAAAAGAAACATTTTTGAAGAGAAATAGAATTTCCTTTTATCCAGCCTTAGATACCTTTGATTATTAGCATGTCATTGATATGAAATTGATCTGTGATAACTTAAAATGATTGAACAATCTTTTTACACTACGCATTAAATACCAAAAATAGAAGAACTAAAATACCATTTAAATATTTTCTTAAATTTTTGTTAAAAAACATTCTGATTGTACACAAAAGTACTCGGACATTAAAAAGATGCTTGAGTTTCTGATTGACAATATCTATGTTGTTTTTGGAGACCAGGTCATCCAACGATTTATTGGAATTCCCATGGGTACCAATTGCGCCCCGTTATTAGCAGAACTTTTTTGTATTCATATGAAGCAGAATTTGTCCAAAATCGTGTACTTTAAAAGAAGAAAACACTTGCTGTGGCCTTCAACTCGACATTTAGAGGTATCGACGACGTATTGTCAATTAACAATGGCTATTTCCATTGTTATGTCGATACGATATATCCTGGTGAGCTTGAGATAAAAGATATCACAGTGTCTGACACATGTTTCATATTTGGATATTTTACTTGAAAAAGACGTTAATGGTTATCTAACAACCAAGCTTTACGATAAACGTGATGACTTCAACTTTTCAATCGTCAACTTCCCTTACTTATGCAGCAATATACCTTCATCACCTGCATACGGGGTATATATCTCTTAGTTGATTCGATACGCAAGAGCATGCTCTACGTATGTACAATGTCTAAAACGAGATAAATTATTGACAAACAAGTTGATGAAACAAGAATATCAGCTGTCTCGTTTAAAGTCATCATTTCGTAAGTTCTATGATCGATGTTCTGCTCCTATTTTGTACTGTTTAATGGACTTTTGAGCTTGAATACTGTTCGTTATCTCCATATATTTCATTTAATAAAGAAATTAAAATAAAAAATAAATATTTTCGTTAAATATTTAAAAAATGCAATGATTTAATACCTATTGTTTATAGCCTAAAAATCTGTTGATCAAATGTCAATTAGGAAATGCATAGCTGTTGCTTTTCTTCGCGTTTCCTGAAAATGCATATGATATATAATAATTTTTCTTACATATTATGGTTAAAGGTGCATAGACACAGATCTGAAGTTTATATTTTCTCCAATTTTCTGTATAATATCACAACTTATATGTTGCTATAGCATTTCACACGAAAGTAAAATTAAAAACTTATTTAACCAGGAAATTATTGAAACTACGAATTTTGAATTTTGCTTTCTACATTTTCTACTCTGAAATTTCTGCACTATAGTTTTAATATTTTTCATTAATAAACAATAAAATTGCTACTTTTTCTAAGGTAATAAGAATGAAGTTATAATTTGTGAAAGTGCAAGGATATGTCTATCAAACGCGTCCAGAAATTCGAAGTTTCAATAACTTCCAGATAAAATAAGATTTTTATCAAATTTTCGTATGAAATGCTATAGCAACATATAAATCATGAAATTATACAGAAAATTTGAGTAAATATTAACTTCAAATCTGTGTCTAAGCACCTTTAACTATAATGATGAACTTTGAAGAAAAACATTTCAATTTGTGAATTAGGAGACATTTTTGTGCGCATTTTCAAATTACTTAACCGCTGATTTAAAGAACTTTAGGTTAGGACTACCTTGAGCCATGACAAGTACAGAGCTAATTTGGATTAGGATGAATTCTAGATTTTGAGGACAGAAAATATTTAATGCATGTTGTAGGGAGTCTATGATCAGTGGATTACCTAGATTAGATAAGTGTACAACCTCGCAAAACAGTTTTTTTTTTTTTTGGGGGGGGGGAGTTTTAATATCGGCGTGTAACACTAAGGCACTATGACGTACAAATGAACCAAGGGAGCTACAGTAATATCAGACCAGATAAGTAAAGTATTGGGCATTTGAGAGAGAATTTTGCCTAAATAAAGATTTCACTTGGATCTGTAATTTTTTAATTCTATTGCCACCAAAGTGAATGATCGAAGCATTGTCATTAAACCTGTGCAATAGATTTTTCAAGTGAAGTTCGAGGTCTTCCAATGGTAAACCGCAGCGTTCAGGTCATAAGATATTAATATTGTGGTGTTAAAAAGTCCAAGTTTACTCCGATATTAGAACTAATGTATTTCTGAGCCCTGGTGATGATTGAAGAACCAACAATCCATAATGTCTGCAAATTTGCAAGCCTAATTTACAATTAGCAAGATTAAGAAGCTTACAGGTACACAAATCATGTGCAGATATAAGATTAAAGCGTCAGAACGCCATCTGCCTGTAATTTGGTATTCTCTGGGATGCCCTGCAAGTACATTAAGCTGCGGCACCAATTCTGAATGAATTTTACTTGCATGTAATTACCGAAGTGTGTGGGTTAAAGAATGACAATGCTCTTTAGAGAACTTGGTTGAGTTGATAATATGTTAAAGGAAAGCCAAGTGTATCTTGATCTAACCAATCAGGGTCTGAAAATGGGGTAGATCAATTAATTTACTAAAAATGCAAGCCATACTTGCATATCCTGCTTAAAAGTTTTTGTTATTCTGATATAGTGAAATGATTATTATTTGTCTAAGATAAACTATCATTTTTTTCTCCGTCAAAGTGTCCTGCACACTGGGATGACTTTTGTGATAAATGCTAAGGGTCCTACAAATTGACTGCATTTGTTTAAGGGTGATTTTATTTTTAGAAATAATACTAGGTACTAGTAGACATGTTGTGAAGGGCCTCGAATTTGTCAAGTGGTACGAATATTGTCTGACTAACTGTGTCAATGCTAAGGCCTAAGAATGTAATGATTGAAATGGGACCCTATGCTTTCTGGTGAGATATAGGTACAGTATACCCAATTGATGACTTTCCTGGTAAAATGTATCCATTAAGTGTAGGCAGCAGGCACGTAGTATCGGAGGGGGGAGGGGGCTGTCCCCCACTTTTTTCCAAGCATTACCTTTTACTGCTGAAATGTTCGTTGAAAGGCTGGTTGCCCCCCCCCCCCTCCCCTATTGCAGTATAGTAAAGTCGGGGTAATGTTCTTAATGTATAAATAAGATTTGCTTGTGAAAAAAGTAAAGAAGTTAGACCCCCCCCCCCCCGAAAAACCGAAATAAGATTTTTGAGTTTGGGCGATTCCCCCACTCTTCTTTTTCTTAGGGGTGCTTTTAAAAGTGTTTTTTTTTAGGTAAGGTCATGATTAATTTTTTTTGTAGGTAGGTAGGTTTTCATTTGTTTGTTTTTATTTATTTATTTATTTATTTATCTTTTTAACGATTAGAACATTCTATCTAATGTCGACCTTACAAATATCTAGACTGCAACTGCGGTTTTAAGTATTAATATATTTCAACTTTAAATTTTATATTTATATCTAGTTAAGAAAAAACTAATAAAAATTGCTTCTCTCTTTGTAGCAACTGTGAATCTTCTGAACAAGTTCATGAAAAGTTAAAGGCAAACATTAACAATTACTTTGATGATGATGGCTGCAACAAATTATTGCAATATGGAAAGCAGTACATCCAATATCACAAGAAACCTAAGAACATTCCAGATTTATTAGAGTCAATGGAAAAACATGGTACCCTTCGAAATGGCAGTTATGATACCCTGAAGAAATTAGTCGAAGAAATTGATAAACGGATGCTAAAGAATATCGATGCAGCTGAAAACGCCATTCTCAAAGTAAGACTCATTTAAGAAACAAAATCTTGAAAGGTATTTAGTGTTCTACTCAGTGTGAGGCCAGGAAGGGAGTTGGGTTTGGTTGAGGGTTTGACAGCTCTTTTTTTAGAGGGTCGAGGGATGGGCAAGATAGTATTTATTAAAGCCTAGACTAACAACGGTTTCTAAACGTAGATCTTTTGAATTCAACTCAAGGTCCATAGGTCTTGACGGTCACTTGAGCTTCGTATGTTTTCTTACTCGTCTTCTTACGCAATAACTCAACCTACCCGAGACGGGTACTCTCAACTCATGTGACGTATAGTCCCTGAAACAGCTAGATAAACCTCACAGGTCACAACACATGGTGTATTGAGTCGAAGAACTGAAATAAACAAAATTAAGAACATGTTCTATCTATACTACTATATTAAAATAATAGACTCGAATTTTTGGCCTTTAATACCGATAAATCGGAAGAGCACTGTCTTTTGTTTGATATATTTTAAACATCATTGGTACTTGAGGATTACCAATTTGTTTTTATTTTTTCTCAATTAAGCTTCGCTAATTAATAATCAACGAAAATTCCTCAAAAAATTCCGGAAATCATCTGGATTTTTTGGATTTTACAATCTTGAGCGTGCGCATTACATTCACGCTAAATCACGGTGTTCAAATCAATCTCCCTTGCAGAGTTGTCGTTCGTTTCTCTCTCATACGCGAATGTATGAGCCGTTGGTGGAGAGTGTGTTCAAATCAGAGAAGACAAAAGTAAATACGAAGAAGATATATATTTGTTATTGTATAATTTCTCTAATAAGAAATCAGTAATATATATGAACAGAATATATAGCAAATTTCCAATGAAAATTTACACGTATTTATCATAGGGGTCGGAACCGGGGGGGTAGGGGGGCTTAGCCCCCCTTTTTTTGCAAAGATAGACATTATATAGGCATTGAAAATTGGGGCTTACCTTTTTTCGTTGGTATAGCCCCCCCACCCCCAACTTTCAAATAGCCACCCCACTTTCAATTTGCTTCTGACGCCTATGTTTGTATTATCGTAATCGTTTCTGAGTTTATATCCATACAAATGTGATATTGTGGCCACGTGGGTAATCATTCGCCATCTCGGAGACACATTTATTATATGTTGTTTATATCTCTGGCCATCTCAACGGAGGCAAAAAGCTCATGATCGTAGGAGCAACATTAATGTAACTACCCGATTTATTTTATCCCTCCTTTCTTTTATGCTTTTTTGAGGGGAACTGAAAGGGGGGGGGGGTGTTACAACTCCAGTTAGAATCACATCTTAGTGAAGTAGGCATTCTTTTTCCGCCAAAAATTACAATAATAACTACTATATAAAAATTATAGACTCGAATTTTTGGCCTTTAATACCGATAAATCGGAAGAATACTGTCTTTTGTTTTATATATTTTAAACATCATTGGTACTTGAAGATTACTAATTTGTTTTTATTTTTTCTCAATTAAGCTTCTATTTTTATTACTTTTTCTATGTACTAATTCAAGGATATTACATTAATTTTTATCAAAACAGACAGTCTTTTACAGATTATATACCTGTCTATTACCTGTGTATATATAAAGTATATGTATTAGCCGTGCTTAACTCTTTTATTTTGAACAAGTTGAGACCTGCAGTGTTAAAATTGTTACAAATTTTTACACCTTTACTTTAATAACTGATTGTGTAAAAATACCAGCTTAGCACATTTCTTCATTTCATTACTTTGCTTGATATGTATCAGCAGTGTGCTTAACTCTTTGCTGTTGTCATATTTTCAATGAACATCCATAATTTCTTTTATTAAATTTGTTTGGAAGGGTAAAATTTATGTAAGCTCCGGCGTGATTCGAACTCAAGACTTGATTTATAGCTAACTGGTGGTCAAACCCATTCTGCGCTACGCCGTTACGCAACAATTAAAAAAAAAAGCAAAACAAAACAAACACCAAAAAAAAAAAACCCCAGAATTATATTCACATTCATTGTTTATTTAAAAAATACCTTACAATATGAATGTGTCGATGTATCTATTTTGTAAATGTCCGATATGCACATGGATGCATTCATAACAATGTCAACCCGTGCACGCACGGGTCAGAGTCTAGTAATACCTAAAGGACTATAACAACGTTTCATAGAAATTCACTTTACAAACTTTGTTATAAATAACGAGTTGAAATTTCTATTTAAGAATTACAGTTATTTCTTGTGATCTATCGACTTTCAATTAGATACAGAATAATGACTAAAATAATTATCGATGCACAAAAAATATTCTACATGTATAGATAATAATTACCAAAAACTTTACAAAAGTAGGTATGTTACAATGGGGAGGGGGGGGGGGGGCGCCATAAGTCTGCAACGTCTGTTTCATGTTTGGATGTTTTTCTGACTATTGACGATGGGGGCTAACTGGCAGGATGGGTTCGGCTTTTCCATCGTCGGCTTTCCTTATTTGTGTAGTGGTGCCCAACTATCGCCTGTGTGTGGTTGTTTGGATCTCCTAATTTGTTGGATCGGTTTTTAAGCCGAGACAGGCTACTGACAGATAGGTGGATGTTGCGGGGATTTTGGCAGCCTCGTTTGGAGTCGGCATTCCGTGGGTTCTATTATGGTCGTTATAATGACGTTGTTGGCAAATATGACCTATCGCTGGGTCGGGTTTTGGCTGACGCGTTTCATACCAACTTGCTAGGCCTTTGTTTTTTTTTTGTAATACTGAATTTGACTACGGAATTTTCCGTCTACATGATCAATGCATAGGGCTCACGGTGGTGTGACAGGTCCATAGGTGATGTTTACTCCTCTATGATTCTACCTCTGATGTTTTAAGATTTCCGTGTTTGCTCTGCTCCTGATTTGTATTGTTTCTGTTGACTATTGAGCTTGTTTACTGTTCGTTATCTCCATATTTCATTACATACAATCCGATTCAGAGAAGATTATTCTTTTAACCTTGCAAAGAAAGATAACTCTAGCTGAATGATGCATAGAAAATTAAAATTGAAAAAAAAAATATATTTGTGACAGGCACATGACGTAAATTTTTATTCGTTTTGTCCGTTGTCGTGCGTCGACCATTAATATTTGAATATTTTCAACTGCATGTCTGGAATAGGTGAATTAATTTCAATCAAGTTAGGTATATAACACCGTGGATCATTAGGAGATATGCAGTTTACGTCATTTCCATATGTTAGAGTCAAAACATTTGGTGATGAACAATGAAATGGGCGGGTATATTCGACGCGATCATCAAAGAACACATTGGATTAATATTCTAGTTTGAAATTCATTTTCAATCCGCATCAGCTACGCTCATAAGCACAGTGTTACTGGTTGATCCAGAAGTCCAATGATTTTGATTTCAAATTATTTTGAAATTTATATCAATAAGAATTTTCTGTCAAGTGCTTTGAAAGAAAAAGGGGACAGCCATTAGATTCCTGTTTTACGGGAAAATCATAGAAATAAATAAAGTTTTTAAGGTTCGATCCCTTCCCTTTTTTCTTGCCAAACATTTTTCAGTGAAGGAGAAAATAATTCATATATCTTGTCACCCTGAAATAAATATTATCCTTTATCTGAAGGCATGAACATAAATAATAAATATATTTTTTTTTTAAAAGTTGCTAGCCCCCGTCCCCTCTAGAATCCAATGGCCGTCCCCTGAAAAAAATATATCTATCTACATCAGATATAACTTGTGTCCTTAAAAATATGGGATAGAAAATTCTGATATACATTAATTTATTTGGATTGAAATTATTTGTCTTTTGGATCATACATTGATACTTTGCGTTTGAAAATAGCTCAGGTGGATTGAAAATGAAATTTCGTGGTATCCCCCCCCCCCCTCAAATTGTGCAACAAAAAGTACCGATCGTAACATATCTAGCACCGTTACACCAGGCAAACCTTAGGTCTTACCAAAACAAATTATACAGACACCACCACCTTGTGAACGACGTTACCCTGTGCGCGATCGAAAACCAACGAAGCGATTAATTGCCGAGTGATCCTAAGTTGGATTTGTGTTAATTGTGTCTTGAGGCACAATATTCCACACCATGTGAATAATTGTAATTATATAGAATTCTGTAATTAGGGCTGGGACGATTCAGGGTTCAATCGATTCGGTTCGGTTTCGGTTCAGAATGATACGGTTCAGGTTTTTTTTTGGATTCGGTTCGATTTAACCTTAAACAGTCCAAATATTTCTCATCATTAATGAAAAAAATAACCTCTGCTTTATAAACTGATTAAACTCCTTTACTTCAGTCCTCACAAAAACTTTTCTGAGACACTAACAAGTGGGGCTAGTGGATTTGATATTTTTACTGGCAAAAGTAAACTTTCTACTAACCCGGAAACATAATAAAATTTGAAACTTTTGTATTATTTTATTCCATTTACATTTCATAATGAATTACTCTTCTTTTCATTTTTCTTCTGCTTATTTTCACTATTTGCATTTTTCTTCTGAGTCATTAATAAATAAATAATCAGAAAAATTTTTTAATGCTGAATTTAATAGAATGAATAATCATGTTTTGGATACCTTCTAACATAGTAGTATACATTTTTTTCTGATCATTGAACTTCATCTTCCAAAATGAAGTGAAAGCTAGTGATTTATTTTTTTAATTCAAATTATTACAATGTTAATATATTTTTATAACCCTTGTAAATATGTACTCTTCAGTTAACCAGTTGAGTAGTTGGAAATAATTTAATCAATTAATGTGATACCTTTATGTATTTTCCATAAAATCGGGATGGAGGAAATTCGGATAAGTAAAAAAAAGACGATCTTTTTCATGGTTTTTAGATATAAATAATGTAGAAGTGCTAAAAGAATTAGATAAATGAGGTATATGAACAAGAAAAACACACTTCTTTGATTTTTTTTTTCATTGACTTGGTATTTAAAAGCAAAACTTGGAAAATACCTACTACTTTTTCACTAGCCCGTCGGGCTATTTACTAGCCAATACCAATGTGAACTAGCCTCTATTGTAAAAGGAAAAGAATTGTGGAATTAAAAAAAAACTACATGTAATTCACTGGCCGCATGGCGCTGTGGTTAGAGCGTCTGCTCTAGAGTCGCGGAGTAAGGAGTTGATCCTTACGTCGCGGGTTCGAATACCACTGTGGAACGTGGAGACCGATCCTTGGGATGAGACCGTATAAACCGAGGTCCCGTGTCGCAGTAGGTGCTGGCACGAAAAAGATCCCTCAATGCTCAATGGCCGTAAGTGCCGTGTATAGGACAAAATTTGCAGCTCTCCACCGGCAAGTGGTGGCGTTTCCATATGAGTGAAAAATTCTCGAGAGAGACGTTAAACAATATACAAAGAAACAAACAAACAAATCAAACTGGCACAATCATTATAAAAAGTATTAAAATCATGAAAACAGACACTTTCAAACACTTCCGATCTGAAATTGGCGGCCATTTTTGTTTATACGTGTTATGAAAATTTTGAACCGAACCGAATTCCGGAATTCTGGATCGGTGCACCGAATCGAACAGAATAAACCGCGGTGCACCAAAATTTTCGGTGCACCGCACAGCCCTATCTGTAATGATTTCATAAGTCAATTATATGTTTTATCGTTAAATAATTTCAATTTACATTAGATTGATATAGGTGATTAGAACATTTGCAGGAATTATAGACAGGGTCATTAAGGGGAGAGGATATGTAATATCTTATCCGGAATTATAGTATCTTACATGATTGGTTTTTATACTACCATGTATGACCTATTTACTTTTGCGTAGTGATTTAATAAAAAAAAGGTTAAGATACAGCCATCTTGTTATATACACGTGTTTGCTACTCTGCTATACAACATATTCGTTCACAGGAATAGATAGTTTTGATAGGCCTGAATTTAGCAAGAGTTATTTCCCGTTGGCCGCCATATTGGAGGTCCAACTAGCAAATTTTCCTCTTTGAGCAACCAATTTTAAACTTGTATGGCAGATACATAATAAGATATTTGTGCGAACAAATTAGAAATTCGTTCAGACAAAATAGATATTTGTTGGAAAGTGTGTAGGCGCACTCTTGTTTTCAATAAGCATCGGCACCCGGCGAAATGTCGCCGATTTGATTAACAGAAATCGCCGGCTCGAATTTCCTCCAGAGTGATGCACAAAATAACATTGTTTTGTTTGTTGTACATGTATGTTGTTTAACGTCCCTCTCGAGAATTTTTCACTCATATGGAGACGCCACCACTTGCCGGTGGAGAGCTGCAAATTTTGTTCTATACTCGGCACTTATGGCCATTGAGCATTGAGGGATCTTTTTCGTGCCAGCACCTACTGCGGACACGGGACCTCGGTTTATACGGTCTCATCCCAAGGACCGGTCTCCACGTCCTACAGTGGAATTCGAACCCGTGACGTAAGGATCAACTCCTTACTCCGTGACTCTAGAGCAGACGCTCTAACCACTGCGCCACGCGGGAGACAACACTGTTTTGAGTTGTGTTCTAATTAAATTATGGTTTTTATTTAAATAAGTCCTGGCACTATTCTGGGTCATATGAGGGTGCACTAGCTCTAATGTAAACAGAAGGTTAGTACAGAACGTAATTGCTAAAGTTACAAATGCCTAAAAGGGCTATTATCCGAGGTACTCCGAATGCTGAGCTTGACAATACAAAATCAGAAGAGTTCCAAATGTAAACATGAAACGATCTCATGCACCAATTTCAAGTTGTTGTTGTTGTTTTTTAAAAATGACCTAAATCTGAGGGTAAGTAAAAAGTTTTTACTCCATGAAGTAAATATATTAATATGAAGTTTATTGAAGTAGACTTTCATTCATGAAATTAAAAGAGACTTGATGAAACAGCGATATATTTTGACAGATGATAGGAAACATGTGCATTGCTCTAAAATCTTGTATATAAAAGGTATGTTATGATTAGGTATCAATCCCAAATTAATTTTGTCATAATTTCTAAATGTTACTTCAACAACTGTCAAATCAGTTTATTTATTACTGTGAAAGTGGTATAGAACTTCATGCATTTCATTAAAATTAACATGCTCAATATAATTTATATCTAGGTATTTTACCCCAAAAAATCTGCATTATAGTAAGATTCCTCCTCCAGATGACCCCAGAATGCACCATGTTGCACCATTTGTTTTCAAACTTTTCCGGGGGAGGGGGGATGTCGGACCCCCTAGGTTACTCGTGCCTGCGGCATTCACTTGGATTCACCTCAAATTTTCAATTCACCTGCTCAATCTTTTAATATTGAAAACCCTGGAAATAAATAAAGTTGTACGTGTATACATGTATGTTATCAACTTTGCCACTTCTGTTGCCTAGGTCATAAAGGTCTTTGGTGCAAGATATACTTATCTTATGCAGTCTTTGTAAAACAATAAAACAAATAAATAATTAAGATACTAACACTTTCAGAGTTAGAAAATACAATTTCTGACAAAAATTCGAATAGAAACTACATCAGAAAATGTTACATAACTTAAGTTCCACATAATTTTATAGATCCTTTCGTTCAAGATTACGAAGCGTCTATACTGTTATCATTTAGGAATTCTAAGATATCATGGATAAAAGGGATTCCTTAAATATTCTCCTTGGTCAATTCCTTTAATATACATTCCGTATATCCGGAGATACGTATTAAAGTTCATTAAAAGAGTTGAGAAACAACGGTCAGTACCACAGCTTCATTGGGAATATTACATACAATTTAAAGCTTATATTCATGTTTTGGATGCAAATCATGATTTCTGCCCCCCCCCCCCTTTCACACACACACACACAAATTTAATCTAGAAGAGTCCAACCCTCGAACCCCCCAGCACACACTCTTGACCTCCCCCCCCCCTCCTTTTCAAAAACCAAACCGATTATGTATTTTAAATGTCTTGGTGAGACAGAAAATGATTTAATCTTAATATTAAATGTGACTTGATTTACTGTTAGACAATTGACACACACTCTCTCTCTCTCTTTCTTTAACATTTATTTACAGGTATGTTGGTTTCATGATATCTGGGTACTTATTTCTTTTGCATGAAGAAAGTTATTCTAAATTCTTACTTTAACTTTTTATTAAATGCAATTCATAAACGTAACAATAAGCTAACTTCTTCGTGGGAAATTGTTTTCCAAGCTTGTTTCTTGTAATCTGTAGTCTATTGTTAAAACAGGAAGTCTTATTTATTAAGTCTTGATTGGACATTCTCATTGTATCGCGGTTTGGAATACATGAAAGCTCGGTGCTGTTTCTATTTTTGAATTCAAAATGTGAATATTCATAAAAACTAAACAATAATAACAACTTAGGGCTTTCAAAACAATACAGTACCTTCATTATGGGTTTATACCTTCAATGTTCTATATAAAATTAAAAAAAAAAACGGGGATTGAAAAATGTAAAATTACTCTTTATTTGAATAATTTTTCCCAACGTGTAATCCACACTTTGTCCATCCTCACACGAGTCTACAATCAGATAGCGAGTTCATTGACGAAAGGGATATGTGCTATGTATCTTAATTTTTGGAACCGCGATATAGTAAGAATTGAGTATACATTATATGTTGAACCAGACATGTCCAAATACATCCTTGTCCCTGACCATGACAGATTTTAACGTACTGTTTCCCAAGTTATACATATTATTTCAAATTATTTTCTTTCTATCTGAAACCCCTATAACTCGTCCCCCTTTTTATATAGCCGCTGAAGACCTTAAATTGTGTATTGAGAAAAATCCATTTAACAGACCATGCAGTTTTTCGTTTTGACGAATTCTTACTTCTTTTTTTTTTTTTTAGAACAAATGGATAATTTGTCCGGGGAAATATCTAATTCTTCCGAACAAATATCGTCCAAACGATTTTCTAATTCGTCCGAACATTTTTTTTTATATATCTAGGCCTCCAGCGGCACCGTAAATTGTTATATGTCCATGTAAACTGAAAACATTCAAAAGGTCACCGACTACAACAAATGGAAACGGATAGCAACATCTTGCCTTAGAAAATCATCTTATTTAATAAAAAAAAAATAAATGTCCCCCTTATTAATATAGAAAACTGTGAAACAAGATAACATATAAAAAGTTTTTTGTTCTCCTCGATTAACATGTAATTGAATACTACTGCAGATAGAAAAAGAAAGAAAGAAAGAAAAAGAAAAGACATCAGATGACCTAGCGAGTCAAGGAATGACGCGCATGAAGAAATATCCAGGTGTTAATCAGGTATAAAACAGGCGTCAAATTGGCGGCAAAAGTATGTTTGTAATAAATCATCATTTATCGATTGCTTTTAGAGAAAAAAAAACATAAGCACTAAAGACGAAGTTGATATTTGTATTTGAGGAATATAAAATCAATAATTAATCACTTAATTCAGTCAGGGGTTTACTTCTTTATACCGATTTATTATGCTTAGTAAAAATGTTAGCATGAATACATGTTTTGAGATGTGATTAAATACTTGTACTATTTAGTCAGGCAAATTTGACTATTACTCGGTAAAACAATAAGGTTAGCAAACAACAAAAGTTGTTACAAATTATTCGGGGCTTTCAAATGGACAAATCATTACAGACTCAGTAATACTATATTTACAACGTTCTTCATTGCAACCTTCATCATTTAATGTCAAATATTTATTAAACAGTTAAATCTAATCTTTGTTGAAATTATTTTTCAGGAAGACACTTTTTCTCTAAACAACAAATTGTGGTAAGTTTAATATTAATCAGGAGCGGTATTTACGAGTGAAAGTTGAAACACCACTCAGTTATCAATTTTCTTTTTTCAGTGAAGATAACAAACCTAAAAAGATAGAGAAATTAATTGAGGAACTTGGAAGCATGGTTGAAATCATGCCCGAAGGGATAAAACACCAGTATGACAACATAAAAGAAGGCACATCAAATAAGAGAGGGCAGTTTGCAGCAATTATAATAGCAGGTATTTCCTTTCAATGTTGGTATGCAAGGAAAACACTTATTATAAGGAATACTTATGTGACATTTGAAAGCACTACCACCAACAATTCAGGTGACGAGGTTAGGGGTTTTCAAAAGTAGGTCAGACTTAAAGGTCTAAGTCAAAAAGTAAAAAATGTTGGTACCAAATTAAGATCTTGTCGCAAGTATTACACAAATGAAATGTGAATGACCTAACATTCATCGCTCAGATGTTACTGCCTAAGTTCATGTTCTTCGAAAAAAGGGCAAACTCCCAGTTCGTAAATGTCTAAAATTTTGGTACCCAAGGGAATGTTTTTTTACGTCACAGGAATATACATGTAAAACAAATAGCCGTAGCAGTAACCGTTCAAAAGAAATGGTCAGTGTTGAAGTTTGGTGAACTTTTCAAAACTTAAAGTGGGTCAAACGTCAAATATGTTGATAACACAAAAAATGGTCTACAAGGAATACACATGTAAAATATGAAAGCCCTACCTTCAACCATTTGAAAGTATTGGCAATGTTAAACTTTCTTGCGGACAAATAGGCAGCCTGACAGAACAAAATATATATCTTCGATATCGGGCACTTAAAAATCAGTGTAGGCTAGAGCATTATATATCTAATACATACAGGTATCTAGATTGAAATGCCTGCTACCCGTTTAAATTGATTTTTAATCCTCCGCTTAAAAAGTGGGGGTATATAGTAATGAGGATCTCTCCTTCCGTACGTCTTTCTATAACATTGGGGCACTCATATCTTATCTGCAACTCCTTCCACACCACTGAATAAAACTAAATTATAATTTCACAGAATCTTTATGACCTTTTGTCATTATGCACCTCTTATTTTTCATTTTAGTCGGACTTCAGCTTTCCCGTCGTCAACCTTTCTTATTTATGTATTGAGATCTCGAAATCACTTGCATACGGTGTTTACATTTCCCAACTTATTCCATATTCAAAAGCATGTTCTGAGTACGATGAATAAACCGAGGCAAGCTACAAGTACTGACAGAGAAGTTGATGTTACAGATATTTCAACAAAGATCAACAATTTGTAAATTTCTATTGTCTAATTTCTAAATGACATTGTCAGCCAATACAACCTATCACTGGGTGGTATTTTGGCTAACTTGTTTCATATTGATTGTTAGACCTATGTTTTTTTTTACCTGATTTGGACTACGGAATATTCTGTCTACCTGTTCAAAACATAGGCTTACGGCTGGTGTGACTGGTCAACAGGAGATGCTCACTCCTCCTAGGGACCTGTGAAGATGTGCCCTCTTCACAGATTTATATTGTTTATAGATTTTTTGAGATCGAGGACTGTTCGATATCTTCCCCTTTTTCACGGAAATTTGGGGTTCCCCATAGCAAAACCTGGGCACTGTCATTCTTCCACTAATATTTTGGATACCCACCCCTTATCCACAACTCCTCCTATACCAATGAATAATATTTTAGGAGACTTTTACAGAATCTTTGATTCATACTTTGATACATGCATTGTGCACCTCCTCTTTTATGTTCTGATCACACAGATATTTGGCGTATCAAGTACGTCATATTCAAGATGGAACACCAGCAGAACCTAAACCATTATCTAAAATTATATGAATATTTCAAAACCTGTAGGTATACCTACTGTTTGTTACCTCCATATATTTCACTACAGACATAAATAACATTTTTTTTTCTAGAATAGCTTGTAAAACAAAATTTGCCTATTATAAGCTTTGCAACTTAGCGTATATAATGAAATATGTGAGATAACGAACAGTATTCGAGCTCAAAAGCCCATTACATATTACAAAATAAGAGAAGAGCAAACACGAACCTCTTAAACTTCAGAGGTGGGATCAGGTGCCATGGAGGAGTGAGCATCCCCTGCCGACCGGTCACACCCGCCGTGTGCTCAAGTACGTACAACGAAACCATGAGATATCACGCTTAATTAAAGTCACATTGTACAAAGAATGAGTGCACTTTAGTATGTCAATTTGAACCTTTTCGGTTATCTATTTTAAGGTTTAAATTACAATATTTCGCTAAATTAACCTATGATTGATATGCATGCATATGCTTTTAATATTTACGTCTTTAATTTTTTGTCGTACATATTTCTATAATTACAGACAACGTCATTGAAAAAAAAAACAATTATAAGCTTCTAATTCCGGGAATTTGAGCTGGACTACTTTCAAATTTAAGGAGGTTGGATCCTGCGATTAAAAGTAGTGAGAATTTTTTTCCAAGTATATCTTAAGAATCTACACACATAGCTTAATTAAGAATCAAAACAAAAAATGGTGGTCAGTGCCCTTCTTTTTGCGTTACGGAGCATATAGTATGACCTTTTTGCACTGTTATTACGTCTAACACAAAAATTAATATTTCAAAGTTTTTCCTCCAATATTTTTTTTTTCCAAATGAATTATAGGAAAAAGCACAGTCGTATTTTATCTTGAATAGACACATTGAAATTTGTGACAACCAAAAAGTTTCAAATTACTTCGCATGGTCAATTATTTGACTACTTCACTCAAGAATGTCATTTTTCTGGCATTAAAAATTAAACAAGCAATAAAATCATTTGAAAGTAATGACGTTTTACTGAATATAAGAAGAATGGTTAAAAATATTTTATATATTCGGGAAAAAAAAATTAAAAGTGGGGGTCTGCGATATTAATTTTTAGATATTACTAAAATAGTGTTAATTTAAGCTTAAATTGGGGTTATTTTTTTCTGGATTTTCACAATATATTTGCTGTAATTCTTGTCAAATATGATGGTAGAATTCATGAAAGTTTATTTAATATACAATTTAGGACCAGCATAAAACAGTTCAAAGCACAAAATAACTGTGCAGACTGCATGAAAAAATAAGAATCCAAACTTAACAATACTTCGAAAGAGAAAAAAATGATCATTTTCTTGAAAAAAAAAAACCTTCTGCCCCCAAAAATAGTTCCTCACCTAATGCTTTTGGTGTGGAATTTAATCATGGGGTTTTAACTGAATATAGTTTTATTGGCATTGTAGAATCCAAATTTATTATAAGAACTAAAACAATATGCAGATATTTTTTTTAAATAGAGATCAATGCCAAAATCTGCTCAAAAGCTCAGGAGCGAACCTCTTTAAGGTACCCGCAAATAGGCGGAGACAATTTAATTGCATGGAAGTGGATGTAAACGTAAGCACATGATTTTCCGTATTTATAATGGAGAAGAGAGAAATTGTGTAGTTTTAAGGTGCATAAATAATACAAGATTTAAAAAAGTTGAATTGTGTCTCAAAAGTTGCTAGGTTAATATGAAAATTCCAAGAAATTTAAACCTGATTTGCACTAGCAATGCCAGGGTTTCCTTCAAAATACCCCAAACGAAAACCACTATAATGAAAGAAGACAAACTTTAAAACAAATAAAATTCTTGCAAAAATCTTCGATATTATTTAGACACTTAAGAATCTTCTAATAACAGACGCAATAGAAGCGTATCGAACAATGGAATGTCACGTGGGTAAAGTGATTATAATTGGTCAAAATTGGTTGACACTCGGTGACCTGTTAATTTAGTAGTTAATCGACAGTAGTTTGGAGAATTTTTCAACAAATAACATGAGCCGCAATTTGTCCAACATTCCCCTTTGGATATGTATATAAACATAAGTCAAAATACACATTCTGTGCAACTGAGACGGACAAACCGCATCTCGATGTAAACAATGTCGTTGAAAACTGTTATGCAACAAATGTGACAAAAATGCTAGACCCCATCACAAAAACCAGTGTCGCTAGGCATTATTTAACACTTTTATGTGATATAATATATTAAACCCTGCTCTTAAGACATTGTTTGATAACTCTGATAAAAAAGTTTAAAAACTTTGGAAATTCATTTTTCTCAAAGCAGCGGGACCCAAGTCTCATACCTTAAATGCACTGATCCTTTTTAAATAAGTGTCAACCTTAATCTCGAAATTGTATTAATCACACAAAGGTTGCGTGTGACTTGTGGGTATATTTTGACTAGTATGAAAAGTAATTTTGACAAGGTGAAGGTTACAGGTTTAAAAATTAAAAAAATAAAAAAAAAACCATTGTATCATTCAAAGTTTATACAAGACAAGAAGGTTGATTCTGTCAGACCAGAGAGTCTGTACAACCCTATATTATGACCTCTTCGTCCATGTCAATGGTTTGGTGGGTAAATTGTGTATAGCAAACTTAAGGAGTCTCGTGGGTGTAAGTTCCAAATATACGATTTTTGAAAAATTTTGTATGGTGAATTGTCAGTTCATAAGTAAACTCTGTGCCAAGAAAGAAAAATATTCCCCGACTAGTTTGTCAGGTAACAGCGCTCAAAATATGGTCATTTTTATAGGTCCTACGTGTAATTTTACATAGGATTATATAGGGAAAACGGACAATACCTTCTTCATTTTACTATTAAAAAAGACACAAACATAGGATTTATTTGAAATTTATAGCAAATCATCCTCAAATATTCACCTTCTGAAAAATAAAAAAAAATTGGGTGTTATGGACTAAATTTTCTTATCATTGACAAAAGTTCAAAAACTTTTCCTGGTTTATCTGTTATATTGATTTATCAGGAAATGCAAGTTTTGAATGAATTCATAATAAATGCAGAATGTGCACCCATCAATTTCTTACATTTAATTGTCTTTTAGTTTTAATCACCTTTGTCATTGCAATAGATCATTTAATGTTCAAGGTCATAATTATAAGGTCAAGGTTATGAAATAAAATTAACTAGAACTGTCCAAAGTGGACTAATACCCCCGCTAGGTTTTTCAGAGAAGGTGCCAAGTCACTAATACTAGGATTGGTGTTCAGAATTTGTTTAAACATTAACTGGTAATTGATCATTATAAATTTTTAATAAATGAAACTAAGGCGTAGCCTAATTGAACATCAATACTGATTATATGGACCGAACACGAATTATGAACTTTTCCTTTCAGTGACCTTGAACTTGCACAAATGACCTTGGATCAAAGTCCTGACACACCCTTAGGTCATAAGCAATCTTTGTGTAAAATGGTAACTCACCAAGTTTATCCATAAGAAAGATATGGACCCGACACGAATTATGAACTTTTTCTTTCAGTGACCTTGAACTTTCCCAAATGACCTGAATTCAAGTTTTTGCATAAGAAAGATATGGACCAGACACGAATTATGAACTTTTTCTTTCATTGACCTTGAACTTTCCCAAATGACCTGGATTCAACTTTTTGCAAAAGAAAGATATGGACCGGACACGAATTATGAACTTTTTTGAGTGACCTTGAACTTGCCCAAATGACCTTGGAGGTCATGACCTTCGGTTAAGGACATGATACACCCTTAGGTCATGAGCAATCTTTGTGAGAAGTAGAAGATTCTAATGCTCCTCCGTAAGAAAGATATGAACCAGACATGTATGCACAGACAGCTAGACAAACGGACAGATGGACAAGGTGATTCCTATATAACCCCCAAACTTTGTTGTGGAGGGTATATTGTAATAATAATTAATATAATATGCATTTATAGTACATGACCGGATGGTATTCTTGCATGTTTTATATACATTGCAAGAGAGAATGCATGATCATATATCTCGAGAAATGTGCATGCTTGCAAACATTTTTTCAATAAACTTTCCAAATTTTAAGACCACAGGTCAAGGCCAATTGTTGGAATAAAAACTTTAATAAAACAGTGGCTTTACATCTTGAATGTCTAGAATATACATGTATATTTTATATGTTATGAGACTGTGTAGAAAATACAGCAACACTGATCATACTGATGTAGGGATAGAATCAAATTAAAATGCATGTATGCATCTTTTGAATATCATGTATAATGACAAAATTATAACAGGTATAAAAAAAATATAGAAATAATAGAACGATAGTAAACAAGCATTCTGTGAGTATTGCCATAGCAATACTAGTCCCCTATTGGCAAGTGAAATCTGGTCCCCATGAAAAATTAAAAATGTCCTAATTCAGTCAAAAATCCATGAAGCGGAATGAAATTCAAACTTGATCTATCAATTAATTTAAAGTCTTATTAAAAAATTAGTTCAATATGTTCAAGCTTTTAAAAAAATTGTGGAAAACCATTAAAAATTTAAAAGGTCATAGTTCCGTCAAAAATCAATGAAGCAAAACTAAATGCAAACTTGATCTATAACTTAGGCCTTTCAACTAATTTTTCAAGTTGCGTATATGGTAAACATTTCATAGATAGATTTATAGGTACAAGAAATTATCAAAAAAGATAATTACTTATGCATAGCTTTAATTAAATCATTAAAAAGTTTATTTATTAATAATTGACTTGTACGATGTTGTGTTTTAAGGACAGGTAACTCAAGTGTAGAAATTGACCAATATGAGTTATCGTTTATAGGAATGACATATAGGCTGCTTCAGTTGGTATTGTTATTTACACAAAAGGGTTCCTTACATTGTTTTGTACACTAAAATGTTGATCAAAAGAAGGAGAATGTCTTCACTCTTCCTGAAATAACGGGATCAAATGAATGGGGAACGGACTATATTCAAGATTTTTAACTCTCTTTGTCGATTGTTATGAAGAAGAAAATATAATGTCATGTTTTTTGTGTGTGCATTTTTGTGCTTCCTATATAAATATATATATTTCTACAAGTAAATGCAACAATTAATTATCTTACTTGTGTTACTAAGCACGAAGAAGAACGACCAAGTATAAAAATTTAATCAGGTTAAAATTTGGAAGGGGGGTAGATTTCACTTTATATTTTAATTTAAAATTTTACTTATATGTAATTAAACAGTGTCCGTAACTACATTGTAAATAAGTTTCACATTTGTGCTAAATTTTAAAACCACTGGTTTCTACTGATAGCAAAGAAAGACTTGGAAAACGCTAAAAACTGACTTGGTTAAAAACAATAAGATCCCCGAAACTGCTCTAAACAAGTTCCGGTAACGAGTTATCGTTCTTAACATCGAACCCTAGCGGCAGTTGAAAGGCCTATAAAACTCATCAGGATACATTCACATACCAAAAATGAGCTCAATATCTCCAAGTATTTAGAAAAAATACAGAAAACCAAGTGGGACAGACTGACAGAGAGAGAGAGACAGCTAGACAACTAAACAGACAGACAGATAGATGGGCAGACAGACGAAGAAGAAACCTATAGTCCCCTCTGGTTTCACTTGTAGGGGACTAATAATCAGATTGCTTTAAAGCAAAATTTATTCCCCTTAACACACTGCATACTTTACAAATAATTCCTAAGTTGCATGTAAATAAGTATTTCAATCAACTTAATTTCATAAGAATATTTTTAAGACTAGTTAATATATTATTCAACTAGTACATGTGTATTACAGACTGAGTCATGTCAATTAAGATATATACCAGATTTATAGCTAGATATAGGCTGCTTGAATTGAATCATTATCAATAACATACATATAAAGGATGAAAACAAAGGAAGCATAAAACTTATGAATATGCAACATCTATGATTTTTCAGTTTTATGAGGACTACAGTGTATATATATATATTCATGGTGGAGAATAGATTATTGAAATGTGTTTCTCACGTTCCAGCATGCACCATACTTTTGAAATATAATCTCCAAATATTTCATTTTATTATTGAAATGCATACTGCATGTATATATAATATATACAGTGTACGTTACATGTAAACAATAACGCACATTTATAATTAACACATCATAAGTACCGGTACGCTTATCTTGCTTAGTGTCAGGTTTGTGTCATCATATTGTACAGAAATCAGGAATAAAAAGTTACTTTACTCAAAATTTTATGTATTCTAATTGAGAAAAATTTATTAGAGCAATTAAAAGAAAAAGAATAAAGGTTTTCAACCTAAAGGTTCTTATAATCAATTGACTTTATAATTTTGAAAGAAGAAGTAGGCTATAGTTATCAAATCCAAATCTGCAAGCAGAAATATATATACATGTATGTACATGTAATTCTTTTTCTAGGCAAGCATTCATGTACAAAATTCAGTGACTCAGTGGTATGCCCCTTTCTAAAATTTTTCGTTATTGATAATTAACTAAAATTTCATTTCATATGATGCATTCTAGTCCTATAATGATAAAAAAATATATCCTTATAAATTATATTCAATAACCTGTAGCAACCTTGACATTAATATCAAATACTCCCCGACCTTTAACATTGTCTGTTGGAAAAAGCATCTTTCCTTAATCACTTTTAATACACTTTATTCATGGAGCCACAATCTGGGCACTGGACATACAGAATCCTTTTCATTGTAAATTTTTCTGATCTACTCCTTATTGAATGCATTTTACAGATGATAAAAATAATAATATCAGGGGAGTAGCTCCAATTGTGGCAACTGCCTCATTAGATTTTTCAGCAACATCCCTTAATACATTGCAGAAAATATTTGTTTTAAAACTAATCGTTTTCATCCCATGTTTACCCCTTTATTCCGGGGATATCACTTATTGGATAATTTTTTTTTGATATTTGATAAAAGGAATGATCCGTGATTTGTGGTTGGATATGATTTTTATCCAACTTGTGTCTTTTTAACCCCTCGCCAAGGCTCAGGGACAAAAAAAAATACACAACTTGTTGGATAAAAATCATATTCAACCATATATCATGGGAGATTCTATATATATTTAACATTTAAACAAATCTGTAAAATGTTGTATTTTCATATAAAATTAATAAAATATGTATTGTACGTACGTTGCATTTCCATAGCAAAGTCTAAATAGTGCCTATATTTCTTTGTAACAAGAATAAAAAGTAAAATGTAGGTATAAGAAATAAAATATCATTTTTTGAGTTTCATCGGGATATGACATGAAGTTGGTGTGTGATCAAATCTACTATAACGTCCTTTGGGCATTATAGAATTTGATCACCTGACCGACTTCATGTCATATCCCAATGAAACTCTAACAAGAGGCCCACGGGCCTTAAAGGTCACCTGAGTATCCCGTAACAACTTTCCAACAATTGAATTTGGTTTGTATTTTGCACCAGAGGCCATGTAATTCACAATTTTGAAAGAGGCACTATTGCTCATTATAACTATACAGTTAGCATGCTTACTTTGAGTACTTAATACCCAGAGGCAGAGCAGAGGAACAAAAACAAGAGAAGTAGGAAGATCAGGATCAACAATATAATTAGTCTAGTATTCACTATCAACTCAGAAATTGAGTTCTAATCTGTCCCCCACTTAACACTATCACCATGCAGACTATTAACAAACTATTAGTGTTTCTGTACTATTTTTAAACCCATTTTAAGATCTCTAGCATTGACCTCTCTTATGGTCTTTGAAGAACTTTTAATAAGATAAGTTATTTTTGTCTCATTTTTATTTATCTATTACTTACAGGTCTACCTGATTATTAAAACTAAGAAAGTACTTTTTTAATTATACGATAAACATTCTTGCATAATTATCTTATTCTATTAACCTTTCAAATACATTATTTACAGTGATTAATTATCAAAGGTAAATGGAAAAGGGGAATAACTTCTCTCAGTAGAATACAAATTAATAGAGCCCTGCCCAGGACCAGAATGCTTAGACCAATGGTCCAGATGTTTAAAAATCTGGTAGAAATACGCTTACTCATATCATTTAAACTTTTACTCAGTTTGCTTCCGATATGCCCAGAAGCAGAGAAGAATTTCACAGGTACAATGCATTTTCACTACAGATTCAACAAAGCCTTACCCTAACACCAGAACCCAAGACCAGGGGTCAAGAAATTTACAAATTTGGAAGAGTTACCCTCATCATCATTACTATGGACTTCAAAGAATTAACACTTTCCCACTATATTATCAAAAGCCCCCCCTCGTTATGCCAGAACCCCTGACCCTAGGTCCACAAGTTTTAAAAATTCTGTTCGAAGCTCCCATTTTCATCATAGCTAAGCAATTTATTTATCAGCTCAACACTAAGGAGCCGACAGGATTAATTAATGATTAATTAAAAGAATTAAGCTTTTTCACTATATAATCAATAGAGCCCCCCCCCCCCCGCCCCCTCCTCAAGGACCCCAAAAACTGAGGCGATATATTTAAATAATTTTGGAAAAGGCATCCTTATGCATCATAACCATGCACTTAGTTTGTTTAAATAGTCTCCAGTAGCAGAGAAGAAGATTTTCAAAGAATCAATGCATTTTCACTACATAATCAATAGAGCCCTGCCCTAACACCAGAACCCCTGACCCTGGGGCCATGAAATTCACAATTTTTGAAAAGGCATCCTTATGCATCATAACCATGCACTTAGTTTGTTTAAATAATACCCAGGAGCAGAGAAGAAGATTTTCAAGGAATTAAAGCATTTTCACTATATAATCAATAGAGCCCTGCCCTAACACCAGAACCCCTGACCCAGGGGCCATGGCTTTCACAATTCTGGAAGAGGCCCACCTCCTCATCATAACTATGTACTTAGTTTATCAACTTAATGCCCAGGAGCAGAGGAGAAGATTTTCAAAGAATTAATGCATTTTCACTATATAATCAATAGAGCCCTGCCCTAACACCAGAACCCCTGACCCAGGGGCCATGGCTTTCACAATTCTGGAAGAGGCCCACCTCCTCATCATAACTATGTACTTAGTTTATCACCTTAATGCCCAGGAGCAGAGGAGAAGATTTTCAAAGAATTAATGCATTTTCACTATATAATCAATAGAGCCCTGCCCTAACACCAGAACCCCTGACCCAGGGGCCATGGCTTTCACAATTCTGGAAGAGGCCCACCTCCTCATCATAACTATGTACTTAGTTTATCACCTTAATGCCCAGGAGCAGAGGAGAAGATTTTCAAAGAATTAATGCATTTTCACTATATAGTCGATAGAGCCCTGCCCTAACACCAGAACCCCTGCCCCTGGGACCATGAAATTCACAATTTTGGAAGAGGCACTCTTGCTCATCATAACTATGTACTTAGTTACTGAATTTAATACTCAGGAGCAGAGAAGAAGATTTTCAAAGAATTAATGCATTTTCACTATATAATCAATAGAGCCCCGCCCTTACACCAGAACCCCTGCCCCTGGGGCCATGAATTTCACAATTTTAGAAGAGGCACTCTTACTCATCATAACTATATACTTAGTTAGTTTATTTAATACCCAGGAGCAGAGAAGAAGATTTTCAAAGAAATAATGCACTTTCACTATATGATCTATATAGCCCGCCCTAGCACCAGAACCCCTGACCCTGGGGCCATGAATTTCACAATTTTGGTAGAGGACTCAATGCTCATTACAATGATGCCAACAGTTTGACTGCTTGATGTCCAGGAGTAAAGAAGAAGATTTTTAAAGATTGCATTAATTTTGGTGGTTTTAGCCCCACCCCTCAGGCCCCAGGGGGGCAGGGACCATGAAATTCACAATTTTTGTTCCCCTTTACCCATAGATACTATATGCCGAATTTGGTTGAAATTGGTTGAGCGGTTCCAGAGAAGAAGCTAAAAATGTTCAAAAGTTTACGAACGACGTACGACGACGGACGAAAACGGATAGCAATAGGTCACCTGAGTTTACTCAGGTGACCTAAAAATGATATTTTATTTCTTAAATGTGTTAGAAGTTGGAACATGTTGAAAAAAACATTTTTTATTTAATATATTAAACCTTTTTTTAAAAAAAAAATGCTACATCCTATGATTAAATGCAAACTGAGGTTTAAATATTGAAACTGGTAAACCTTACGAAATTTCTGTCCAAGACAAGTATGATTTTTACATTTTAGGCCTAAAACCCTATAAAAGAACAATGCATTTTTCTTCGGGTGGCTTCGCCCCCTGAACCCCCCTTCATAGCTCCTCCCTGGACCTACTGGGGGCCTAAGGTGCTCCCCACACCCCGGCCGCAATAGCTTTGCCTCACTATAGAATTTTAAGTCAAGCTAAGCCCTGAATATACCTACAATAATCGTTAACACACAAGATTGTTGTGCTTACCTTGTCATTCATTTTGTAAACACTGAAAATGCAGCACATTACATAAGTTGTTGAACGTGAATGAATCGCTAAAATGTACATAGAAATGATAACCTTATTATTTTGTTCACCATCTCTGACATTTCATGAAAGCGAAACACCCTGAACTAATGTTGAGATCCCGGGTTTCTGATTGAACACGGTGAAAATGAAGGTGTTTACCGAAAAACCGGAAGTGCATACATTTATATTTCTGATTATATTTTAATGAATCTTATTCACTGAAAACTCCTAAAAGTATTGTTTTTTTCATTATTTTAATACGAGTGACCATTTAAGACTGCTTAAGAATTATTTTCAACTTAGCTTTTGTTTTACGACTTATGCGCGTCATCATGCGCAGAAGGCGCGAATTTTTAAACCCGCGACCTGCCTTAAGCTATTTAAGGGTCTTGAAACAATTTCTCGCATTCAATTTTTTGGCAAAGCATCAAATTTAGTCTAAAGAATTTAGCATGAAATTGACTGCAATAACTCCACAATACTTTAATACTTAATTCGAAACTTTTTTGATATATAGAGCCGAAATTTCCCTTTAATTATACACACAGTTCATGTAAATTTAGAAAATAATATGTGGTTAATAAGAGAGCAACTTCTTTTTAATTTAAAGACATTTCATGTAGGAATTGGAGATAAAAATATTACCATTTCAGATTCATATAAAAATACTTTGATTTACAATTATAGTAGAATTTTGATTTACAATTATAGAAAACTTTGATTTACTATGTTTTTTCAAGGTAAGGGATCACCCATTACCAAATATGTAATATTTACTCATACACATCCGAAAGACACAATCTGCATGCATGCTAACTTTGCATATTACAATGTAGTAAAAGAAGATGAGCGAACAAGACGAGGAAAGTGCTTATAGTGCGACAAACACGAAGGTGAAAAGATAAATCTCAATTATAACAAAATTTTCTTTGATATTTCATCTAACATAAAGTATACTCTATGTGAAATTAATCTCCAAAATTTGCAAAAATCTCACAAAGGTTGAAATTATTTACCTATGAAATAGCATAAACACACTAAACAGGACAAAAAAGATCATTTTCTCACATTATAACACAATTTTTCGATATGAGTGGGTTTTCGCTTCATTTTTTTTTTGAAAGTTTATTCTCAAAGTTTGCGTAAAAATATACATTATTTGGTTAATAAAAACATGGAGCAAAGACCCACTTTACCTTACAAATACGAGGGTTGTCTGGAAAAATCGTAATCATGTTTTTCTCGAAAAATATAGCACGCACTGGGCTGACATTTTCAGCAAATGTTTATTTATCATATTTAAGTATATCTTATTCTTTTAAATAAATTATAGGCAAAAATAGGGATTTTATTATGCTCCAATGTGCACAGGGTAAGTTCCTTCGGCGCACGACCAAGAAATCAGTGCTTTATCAGGGAATATGCGAGTATTATTTCGAAATCAAAATATTAAATATAATAGGTTGAGGTAAAAATCATCATATTTTCAATTCACTATCGATTATGTCGTCATATAGAAAATTTCAAGGAATTTGCTAATTTTTGGGCTGTTTTCCGAGACTTTGAAATGGGTAAGTAGTGAACGCGACACAGGCACAATGGCAATGTTTGATGACGCTACGGCGCACCGGAGTGCAGAACAGTTATATGTTGACTGAGTAATGACGCTTTAATAGACTTTAAATGAGTACAGAACATAACATATTACATGTATATAAAAATATCACAGGTACATTAGAATGCAAATGGTATGGGCATTTTTTAAACGGAAGCCTTTTGATCGAGTCCCTCAGTAGATCAAAACACAAAATCAGATATGCCGTTCACGCGTTCACGGTAATTCAGTCGGTAGAACGCTCGCTCCGTGATCGGGAGGTCGTGAGTTCGATTCTCGACTGCGAGTGACCTAAGTCGATAAAAAATGGGTAGTAACTGTTCCTTCGCCATGTGCTGGGCACTTTGAAGTGAAAGTTGCGGGTCCTTCGGATGAGACCTTAAAAACCAAAGCCCCGTGTCACGTCAGGCGTTGGCACGATAAAGATCCCTCACTGCTCAATGGCCCTGAGTGCCGAGTAAAGGTCAAAATTTGAAGCCTTCACCGGTATATGGTGACGTCTCTATATGAGTGAAAAATTCTCGAATGGGACGTAAAACAACATACAATCAATCAATCACAATCAGATTTGGCAATAGCGAAAGGCGCTATCATTGCAGACTGACGTAAAAAGACTACCTATTTAGATCAATGAAAGCGAGTGTACCTCTTCATAAGGGCCCATGTGTGTGCTAGATTGGTCCTTCGATTGTTTTTT